>NC_135661.1:16073583-16399081 GCF_964188315.1 Podarcis muralis
CTTCTTGCAGTCCACGGGACTCTCAAGAGTCTCCTCCAGCACCATAATTCCAAAGCATCAATTCTTCAGTGATCAGCCTTCTTTATGGTCCAGCTCTCACTTCCATACATCACTACTGGGAAAACCATAGCTTTAACTATATGGACCATACACCACTACTGGGAAAACCATAGCTTTAACTATACGGACCTTTGTTGGCAAGGTAGAAGAATATTTTAATGCCCTTATTGTTGAAGCCTCCGGTGTTTCAAATACATGCCAGCTAGGGGCTACTGAACGCTGCCATTTTGCACCGACTAAACCAGGATGCTGTTCATGTTATTAACAGCCCATCCCTTCCTTTTTACATTTTAAATCAAAATCTGCTGTTTGTTTCCACCGCTAATCCTTTATCTGTCTCTCTTCCCCCCTCATTCCTAAAGACCAGTCTTAACAAAGGCTTCAAATCATCCTGTAAAGAACACTTAAGACGAGGGCTAAGGCAGGCTGGAAAGTGACTGAAATCCTGCTCTGTTTTTGAAAGCAAAGTTGCTTAAAAACAGATTAGTTCCAGGGTTTCCAACAAATATAGACCATCAGAGCCTTTCAAAGAGTATATTTTGTGTCCATATTATTTAGGGCATTTTTTCCTCAGCTGGAACTCACTGAAACTCAGTTCCAGCATCTCTCAGGTGGGCACCATTGCCATTCTAAGAGAACGAGGGAGGTGCTCATGGTGAGCTCTGCCACCTCTTTTTCTAGAAAAATAGCACTGGTGGCAACCATTACAGATCTGTTTTAGGATCATTTGGAACAGGGGGAAATGTCCTATTGCTGCCCTGATTTGTTTGCACACTGTTTGCAGGGAGGTTAGACAATGCTGGCTTTTTATTAAGCATTCGTTCAGGGAAGTTAAGACATTGTTGCATCAGGGAAACTGAGTGAATCCAATCAGTTTTCACTGGACACTTAAACAATCGCACCACATTTGTTCATCACCTCGTTGTGTTCTGGCAAATTCTGCAAGTAGATTTTGTGTCATGTCAAAACTCTCCTTTGTATGCAGATTCCCTGCCCCTCTCTAGTGGTTAGTACCAGCCTTTTAGATAGACTCTGGAAATGAGTGGGCAGTTAATGTAACTGATGCAAAATGGGTGTAATGCAAACGAACTGCCTTGCCACCTTGAGCATCCTGACAGTCAAATTTTGCACCAGGCAATGGAAAGGCAGTCCTACATAAAAAGCATCACCGAAGAGCATTTGTAACTGATGCTAGGCGCAAAACATGACTAGTGATATCACTGGTTGTAACTGCTGAGCTCCCTGTTGCTTCACGTTCTCAGAAACAGCATCTCTATCTGGCCAACACATGATATCCTGTCCTAACATACAAGCTGAACCCTGGACATTCCAAAAACATGCCAGTACTGCACACATGGCTTTCATTTTGTACGAACCAATCAACCAAACATGCATTCATTCATGGTGTTCCCTCACACATATGTGATCCTCTGAGGGCTGAAGTATGAGCCACCCATTCCTGCTTTCATTCTTTCCATCCCAGAAAGTTGGAAAACTTATTTCCATCCTGGTCCCCCCCTCCATTTTGCTAGTTGCCCCATGACTCCTAAGTAAATTATGAAGATTTATTAAGGCCCTCAATCACCTGCCTGGGAAGGAGCTTACCCTCCTGATAAGCCTTGTCTTGTGAGGTTCTCTCCACCCACACCATACTCATTGCCACCTGCAGAGAGGCAATGTGGTCCTGGGACTAAAAAGCTCTTTTGGCTGATCTGTCAGAGATAAGAGACCATTCATCAGTCAACCTTCACTCTCTTGATGCACTGTCAGGTATTAAAATTCCATTGCTTGCTCCCCACCTCCTCCATCCTCTGCCATGCAGCTGCTGATGCTGGAGAGAGGACAACACACTCTGACTTCTCTGCGATTCCCCCACAAGCCAACCTGAATGAGGGTTAGAAGGGTAGACACATTGGAGGGGGGGGCACACTTGTGTCTCTGGTGTGCTCCCATCTGCTGCATTTTCTTCTCTCTTGATAAGTACCTATCTCTTAGTTCCATGGTTTTGGGAGTTATATCCATGGTGAGTTCTACTGGGAGTGGAATAATAGAATTGTAGAGTTGTAGAGTTTGGTCATGTAGGGTCAAATTGTAGAGTAAGGTTGTGTAGTCGAAACCACTGCAATGCAGGAATCACAGCTAAAGAATCCCTGGCAGATGGCTTCCAGCCTCTATGGAAAAACCTCCAGTGAAGGAAAGCCTACTACCTTCTGAGGGAATCAGTTCCACTGCCAAACAGCTCATACCATCAGAACGTTCTTCCTAATCTTTAGTCGGAATCTCCTTTCTTGCAAATTGAATCCATTGGTTCGGGTCCTACTCTCTGGAGCAGCGTGAAACAAGGTTGCTCCATCTTCCATGGGCAGCCCTTCAGCTATCTGAAGAAGGCGATTAGATCACCTCAAACATCTCTTGGCTAAACATACCCAACTCCAACCATTCTTCCTAAGGCTTGGTTTCCATACTCTAGATCATCTTGGTTGCCCTCCACTGCACATGTTCCACTTGGTCAATATCCTTCTTAAACTGTGGTGCTGAGAACTGGACACAGGACTCCAGGTGGGGACTGCTCAAACCAAAATAGAGTGGTACTATTACTTCCCTTGATCTGGACACCATACCTCTGTTGATGCAGCTTATAATTGCATTAGCTTTTTCCACTGTTGCATCACACTTTTGACATGTTACGCTTGTGGTCTACTAAGACCCTTAGATTATTTTCCACATGTATGGCTGCCAAGCCAGGTGTCCCCCATCCAATATTGGTGAGGTGCTCTGCTTTGGATGGATTGAGTTTTATGATACCCAACCCCATACAGTGGAACGGGGCAGTATGCAGGCGGGGTGTGGGTGTGGGAGAGGAGATGATCAGGGGGCAGACGTTTGTCTACAAGCAGGAGTGAGAACTCCTCTAATCCAAAGAGCACAGAGGTCATCGGATGCTTGGCCACCCAGGGCTTCCTGGAAGCTTCAGTTGCACCTCCCAATGCCACCCTCTTCCCAGAAGTAACTCGAGGTTCGCTTCTCAGAAGGCCTCCGAACGACACATGCACTGTCTCACCAGAGCAGCTTTGGGAAAGGACAGGGCCAAGCCAAGACTCATCAAGAAAAATGTGATACAAAATTGTTGCATCTGTTAGTGATTGGGAGTCGGCGAGCTTCACTTCAGACTGCCCAATAAAACTGGCTTGGGGGAGAATTTCCTGAGTCCCAGATTAAGTGGATAAAGATGTTTCAGGGCAGCCGTTGGGTGGTTTTGCACACAATTTGCTGTTGGTTTCGCCCTTTGTTGCTTAATAAAGAGCAGAAGGAGTATCTCACAATCTTTTCTCTCTTTTCTTGACCGAAATATTCTTTCATCCCCATTTGAATTCATTTCCTGTCACAGGCCAAATTCTCTTTTAGCTGATCTAGATGGTGGCTCCAGCAACAGAAGGACTTTGGGCCAGAGAGGCAGGAGGGGGCCATTGAGAATGGCAGGTGAGCCATGGATGGATCATTGGCATTTTAATGGGAAGCTCCTTAATTCACATTTCTCAGAAAAAACAATCTCCGAATTTTGTGTTGCACTTCTCCAAGGAAGCAGTGTGTGCAAACATGCATACATGAGTGTGACATCAGCATAAAATGCGTACCTTACTGGAAACAGCATGGACAAATGCATTATATTAGGTAAAATACTTGCAAGCGTGTGTATAATGTTCAAAACCACATGCAAAAAAATGCCTATACAGTGGTAAAGGTAAAGGTAAAGGTACCCCTGCCCATACGGGCCAGTCTTGCCAGACTCTAGGGTTGTGCGCCCATCTCACTCAAGAGGCCAGGGGCCAGCGCTGTCTGGAGACACTTCCGGGTCACGTGGCCAGCATGACAAGCTGCATCTGGCGAGCCAGCGCAGCACACGGAACACCGTTTACCTTCCTGCCAGAGCGGTCCCTATTTATCTACTTGCACCCGGGGGTGCTTTCGAACTGCTAGGTTGGCAGGCGCTGGGACCTATACAGTGGTACCTCGGGTTAAATACTTAATTTGTTCCAGAGGTCCGTTCTTAACCTGAAACTGTTCTTAATCTGAGGTACTACTTTAGCTAATGGGGCCTCCTGCTACCGCTGTGCCACCACTGCACGATTTCTGTTCTCATCCTGAAGCAAAGTTCTTAACCCGAGGTACTATTTCTGGGTTAGCGGAGTCTGCAGCCTGAAGCATATGTAACCTGAAGCGTATGTAACCCGAGGTACCACTGTACTAGAAGAAATCTGCACTGAAATGCTACATAAATATCTGAATTTTAGGACTGTATAAACAGTGGCGTAGCGTGGGTTGTCAGCACCCGGGGCAAGGCAAGTAATTTGCGCCCCCTAACCCGTGGATTTGCACCCCCTAACCCTAACCCCCAGATGTTGCGCCCGGTGCGGCCGGCCCCCCCTGCACCCCCCACGCTACGCCACTGTGTATAAATGAGAAACAGAGGGACACTAAAACTGACAGGCTTTGATTACAGACAGGATCATATGAATACAGGTGGCTGCACTGACTGGGGCTGATGGGAATTCTAGTCCAGAATAGCCATGCTGGCCAAGGCTAATGGGAACTGTAGTCCAAATTATCTGAAGGATGTCAGTGTTGCTGAAGGCCAGCCTAAAAAAGATGGGGAACCAAATGGTAAAAAGTAACAATCTTTTCTGAGAATTGGGGGGGGGGGGGGGACAGGGGAAGCAATTTGTGCAAAGCATTCATTTGTGCTCCAGCCTGACACAAACATCTCATAATAGGGCTCTCCCCGTACCCAAAGTCGTCGTCTGTTTTTTGAAAGTGGGAGTGTTGCTTGGTGCCCCTTTGTCCTTTGAGTTTCCCCCTTTGTTGCAGATCTTTCCATTGCTGCCTGCCTGATAAGTATTTATATCCAGGCCTGGCACTGGGCCATAGATGTACATTAATGATAGACAAGCAACAAATGCCATCCACATGCTGTCCTCTGTCCCTGCGATCGAGTCTCTGCCCATCTATGCAAGCAAAAGACCAAACTGATTTAGAGGGGTTCAGGCAAACTCTCCTTAAAAAAACAAAAAACAATGCATTTAATAATAAAAAACACAATTCAAAAACGTGTTAAAATAAAGAAGTTAAAAAATGAAACACTATAGCTGCATGAAAAATCCCTTGCCTCTCGAGAGAGATTGCTAAAGCGGTTGATATCTGGTCTGGAAAGATTTGCACATGGCCACCCATAACTCAATTCTGTCCTGTTTCTGCATCAATCTGCCATTAAAATAACACCACTACCACCAAAACGAAGAGAGGAAAAAACTCCCATGGAAGAACACATTTTTAATGCCTGTTGTTTTCAAATGCTTGCTCACCCCACCTCAAAACATGCATTTTAAATGTATACAGTTTTAAAAGCCAAGAAGTGTGTAAAACGATGGTGAGACAACTGCCAGTCTGTGCATTAGTCTCGCAGGTACAGATCAGATCAGCTTATAGAAGGTCCCCAGCATCCCAAAATCTCTGTTTCCTGTAAATCTTTCCAGCTCCCTGCCCCATCCCACTGATATTTTTACATACGAAAAGACAAATTTCAAGAGACTGCTGCCCCTGTCCTGGTTGTGAACCACCCTGAGATCTATTGATGGAGGGTGGTATACAATTATTAATTAATTTATTATTATTATTATTATTATTATTATTATTATTATTATTATTATTATCATCATCATCATCATCATCATTATTATTATTATTATTAACAACAACAACAACAATGCTTCTAGACCAGGTCTTAGGAATCTTCCTCAGCCTAAGGGCCATATAGCCTTCTGAACCTACTTTGGGGGGCCACATTCCAGTGTTGGGCAGGGTCAGAGGCAAAAGCGGACTGAACAATAATGTGAATTTTTCCTTTGTTAAGTAGGCTAGTTTCTACACCCACCCCTTCTCTCTCCTCCATCCCTGCCGGCAAGAGTTCAAGGGCATATTCCAGCCAGGCAGAAACACTTGATGAAGGTATGAAGGAAGGCGTGTGGTGGCTGTGCTCTGAGGACAGGGGATAAGTTCCAAGGGGACCAAATAGATGCCTAGAGGGCCACACTGGGCCCCTGCGACATGAAGTTCCCGCAACAGGCTTCTGGCTGACCAATTTTGGAAACAGGACCCTAGGCTAGACGGATTTTGGGTAGGATAAGTCTTCTATTCAACAGCCACTTCCTTTCCTCTCCTTTCCCCATAATGATCCCCTGCTCCCCCACGGATTGCCACACAAACCATCCTCAGGAAACTAAATACAACCCCCCCCTCCAAACATTGTCAGGAATTCTCCCCCACACAAGCACGCAATCTGCAGAATCATCACTGTGGGCACCAGAATGCATGATTTGGCCAAACTCCCCCGGGGAAGAGGAAGAGGTTCTGACATCTGTCTGCAAGAATGTGGGGGGTATAGACAACCGAGAGGGTGCCTCCGGGAATGCGAGGAGAAGCGGTGGTCCAAACTGAGAGCATCAGAGGTTTTTTTGGGCAAGCGATCAGGAAATCTTTCCATGCTCACAGCACTGTGGAACGTCTCCCAAAGCGGCGGGCTGGGGGGCGGAGGAGACTGCATCAGCCCCATGGCTGAGTCATCTCAGGCCAAGCACTAGATAACGCAGGCTGTTGGGAAGAGCTGTGCCTCGACATGGGCTGGGCCCCCGATGATCTCACGGCCTCCTCCATCTGCAGCGCCCGTGCATCTCATCAGGCCCTGTCGTGTGCCAAGTGTGTGCATCGCTGCTCTCTGGCTGGACTCAGGGCGGAGGACAGGAAGGGCAGGCAAACATCCTTCAGTCCCAGAAGCTGAGTCCAGCCAGAGCAAGGCCTTGGCAAGATCGCGTCATGCCAGGCATAATGCAGAGGTCACTTTGGCTGAGGACCAGCTCGACTCACTGGAATTTCTGCTCCTCTGGACTGGGAAGGAGCCAGATGTGGCTAGATGTAGGCCTGGGAGATGCTGGTTTAAGCCCCTGTTGAGCCATGAAGCTCACAGGATGAACTTGAACCAATCAGACTGGCCCACTGTTGGGAAGTGCTAGAGCTAGGATGTGGAGCCTTCAACCCTGGGCACCTCCGCCCCACATGGTCAGCCAGCAAGGCTGCAGTTTGGAGCATCTCCTTAGACTAGGCGTGGAGAACTGGTGGCCTTCCAGATGTTGCTAGACGGCAACTCCCATCACCCCTGTCCACTGTCCATGCTGGCTGGTGCTGATTGGAGTCAGAGGCCAACTGTATCTGGAGGACCATACAGGCTCCCCATCCCTGGCGTACTTCTTTCTAATATCATCTACTATGAGTCCTTACATGAACCAGTGTCACCATGTAAATATTTTCCCCTATATGTCAGACACTTTCATTGGGAGGGGTAAAAAGCAACTATGCCTCATTGAGTTACAGTCCCAAACCATGAGCTGATCACTGGGAGGTGGGAGACGGGAAGCTCACTATGCAGCCCCTGTTTCTCGGACCAACTAAAGTGCTTAGATGCAGCCCCAGACATCAAGGTCACGTCCAAGGAAAGTCACCTTGGATCCATTAATTCTCGAACCCTTGACTGTTCTGTAGACTCACTGTGGTGCATCCCAGCTCTGAGGTACAAAAGCGAATGGGGAAACAATTTAGCTCGGCTTGCATTTTTATGCAAAGCTACTTAATTCACATTAACTATGGGCCTCTTTTTGTCTCTTCTCAATCTCTCCCCAACCGGCTACAGATTCATGGAGGTTAAGGCTATCAATGGCTACTAACCCTAATGACTATGTTCTGGCTCCATTGCTGGAAGGGGTATGCCTCTAAATGCGAGTTTCTGGGAACCACAAGTTGGGAAGACGATGTTGCATTCAGGTCCTACTTGTGGGTTTCTCGTTGAGGCTGATGGTTGGCCAATGTGAGAACAGGATGCTGGACTTTGATGGGCTGCTCCACTGGCCTGATCCAGGAGGCTTTTCTTATGCTCTTAAAAGCCTCTTAGCCACAACAAGGGCTCACAGAACCCACTTTTCTTGACCAGTCCTGGAAGCCCAATTCTGGACACTTGGACATGTCCAATGTAGGAGAGACCAAGCCAGTGCAAACAGACCCTGAGCTGGAAAAACATATTATCTCTCATGCATCGTGGATTTTGAGGGCACCATAGGTGTACTGGCAGGCATGATGGCACCCATGGGTGCCACATTGGAGACCCCACATAGATTAAGAGAATGGTAAGACACCCCCCCCAGCTTGATTGGCAGAGATGTCTTCTTCCACTCTCCAGATCTTCTTGCTGGACAGGCAGATGTTCCACAGACTGCTACCCTGCCCCTGGTTTGAATTAGCTGTTGAGCATTCCTGGAAGGCTTGTTCCGATTAGCAGCTCTGCGTCTGCATCAACACTTTCTCACTCACATTTTATTATCATTTTCTGGTTTGCATCCCGAAAAACAAAAGAAAAAACCCCTGCAGTTGTCATGTGTGCTCCCAGGACCCGGGCCAGGAGAGCTGATTCCTGCCTCGCCCACCCAAACCCTCTTGCTCCCTCTCATTGGGTGGGGTGAGGTAGAGGAAGGAGGGAGTCATAATGGAAAGCTCAGTCAGAAAGAGGCCTGGCCAGATTCCTGATAAAAAGCCCCCTACCCCGGTAAGTGTATAAGGAGGGCATTTTGCACCTTCCCTATCCTAGAAGGGGAATTTGTACCTTATATAGCTTTATATAGGAACATAGGAAGCTGTTTCTCCTGAGTCAGGTCCATCTAGTTCAGTACTGTCTACACTGACTGACAGCAGCTTTCTGTTGTTTATTTCCAAGAGTTTAGTACAGGTGTGGGGAACTTCAGACCCAGAGGCTGAATGTGGTCTTCTAGAACGGTATCTACCTAGTTCTTGGGACATGGGTGACATAAAATATAGTGGGGGCCCAGATAAGCCCCACCCTGCATAATTGATCACATGACATGGTGCAAATATTTTATTGAGGGGGCCGAAGCCCCAACAACCCCTTGGAGTTCATTCCTTTGCCTTGGGACTACAGTGGTATCTCGGGCTACAGATGCTTCAGGTTACAGACGCTTCAGGTTACAGACTCCGCTAACTCAGAAATAGTACCTTGGGTTAAGAACTTTGCTTCAGGATGAGAATAGAAATCATGCTCTGGCAGCGCGGCAGCAGCAGGAGGCCCATTAGCTAAAGTGGTGCTTCAGGTAAAGAACAGTTTCAGGTTAAAAACAGACCTCCGGAACGAATTAAATACTTAATCCGAGGTACCACTGTATCTACAGTCCCACCTTCCTCAAATGCTTTTTCTCTAGCTGGAATATGTCCTTGAACTGTGATAAGGCCTTTTTACTTACCTGAACAGATCATGGAGGTGTGTGTGTGTGTGTGTGTGTGTGTGTGTGTGTGTGTGTGTGTGTAGAAGCTTCTGACTTGTGTGTGTCTGGAATGTAGCCTATTTTATAAGTCAAAATATGGATCCATCTAGCCTAGTCCCATCTACACTGACTGGCAGCGATTTTCCAGGATTTTAGACAGTGATCTCTCCCGATCCTACCTGGAGATGCTGAGGACTGAACCTTGGGACCTTTCACATATTAAACCTTTACCACTGAGCTACAGCCTTCCCTAAGATGTCCCCAGATGATTAGCCAAGATGGGTCTAGAGGCTCATACGGCACACACAAATCCAGTCTGTAAAATTGGATTGAAATCATGCTTGCTTACACTAGGAAAGAATGGCTCTGAGGATGTTGACAAGCACACAGAAGTGTGCCTCTTCTTCTAAGTCCACAGTCAGGACACGGATCCTTTGACCCTCCTGACATTGTTGGAATACAAGTCCCTTCATCCCTAGCCTGCTTAACCAGGGATGATGGTGGTTGTAGTCTGACAAGATCTGTGGATCCAATGCTGAAGAACAAGGCCATGGCTATTGCTAATATCCACGGGATAAGGCTCTCTTCCAGGAATGTATCTAATCTGTTTGTAAAGTCTTCCAAGTGGGTGGCCAACACCACATCCTATGGTGAAGAATTCCTTGCTAATGATGTGTTGTGTGTGAGGAAAGCCTTCCTTCCTTTCTTTTGCATTTTCTGCTGAAAGCAGACCATCCAAGTGTCCCTATTTCCCCCGGGATGTCTCTGATTTAGAGAAGCTGTCCTGATTTCTGATTTGATCCTGCAATGTCCCACTTTTCCTTAGAACGTCCCTGTTTTCATTAGAGAAATGTTGGAGGGTATAGTAAAGGTAAAGGGACCCCTGACCATTAGGATCCAGTCGTGACCGACTCTGGGGTTGCGTGCTCATCTCGCTCTATAGGCTGATGGACCCGGTGTTTGTCCACAGACAGCTTCCGGGTCATGTGGCCAGCATGACTAAGCCGCTTCTGATGAACCAGAGCAGCGCACGGAAATGCCGTTTACCTTCCTGCTGGAGTGGTACCTATTTATCTACTTGCACTTGACGTGCTTTTGAACTGCTAGGTTGGCAGAAGCTGGGACCGAACAACAGGAGCTCACCCCGTCACGGGGATTCGAACTGTCGACTTCTGATCGGCAAGCCCTAGGCTCTGTGGTTTAGACCACAGCGCCACCCGCGTCCCTTGGAGGGTATGGTAGGATGTCCCTATTTTCACTGGAGGTTATGGAGTTATCCAACCCCTGAGCTGTCAGAAGGCAATCCTGTATAGGGAAGTTTTTTTAAAAAAATATTTAATGTTTTATTATGTTTTTATATATGTTGAAATATGCCCAGAGAGGCTGGGGCAACCCAGTAAGATGTGTGGGGTATAAATAGTAAAATTATCATTATCGAATGGGACGTCCCTATTTTCATCGGAGAAATGTTGGAGAGTATGTGAAGGCGCTGCCTGATTTGAGTTCCGCAGCAGGTGAAGCACTTTCCAGGTGGACAGGACTGCCAACTTCTCTTTGGCACCCCCCCTTTTTTTGTATGTTTGCTAGGTGGCAGGATTGATCTTCTCCCACCAGCCTTCGCTCTGCAACTGTACTTTTGAGCTTTGGTGCCTCGTTCTCCCTAAATGGAATTGGCTGCCTGCCACAATTTTAATTTGACTAACTCCCTGAAACCAGGGATGGGGTTACTCAAGCCTGAGGGCCTCTAGGGCTTGCCACCAGCCATCTCCGACCTGCTGGGAGCCAGAGGGCCCTTTTCCTGCCTCACTCCACCTGACCTGGGGTGGGGCCTGACAGGCTTCATAAGAACTGCTGCTGCTGCTGCCCAGCAAGGACTGGGGTATTTTGGGGGAAGTTTTGTCGGGAGTTTTTGCTGTTATTGATATTAATTTTTGTATCTATTTTTAAGTGGAAATTGCTCAGTTTGGTTATGCAGTTTTGGATGTGTTTTACAGTGGTACCTCGGGTTACAGATGCTTCAGGTTACAGACACTTCAGGTTACAGACTCCGCTAACCCAGAAATAGTACCTGAGGTTAAGAACTTTGCTTCAGGATGAGAACAGAAATAGCACAGTGGTGGTGAGGCGGCATGCAAGAGTCCCCATGAGCTAAAGTGGTACCTCAGGTTAAGAACGGTTTCAGGTTAAGAACGGACCTCCGGAACGAATTAAGTTCTTAACCCCAGGTACCACTGTATTTATTTTTATGACTGCTTTGCGATGTTTGTAACTATTTACAATAATGTGCCCAATAGCCGCTGACAATCTCTGGCTCGCAGAACCAACCAATCCCATGTCCCCCTATGCACTATCCATGTATAAGACAACCCCTAATTTTTAACATAATTTTTAAATTAAAAAAATCGTCTTATACACGGAAAAGTACGGTAAATCTTTTCATATTGCAAGCCGCCTTGAGCATTGTTTTAACTGTGGAAAGGCGGCATATAGAAAAAATGATGGTGATGATCTCTTTTCTGGAGGCTTCATTAACTTCACTGCACAAAGTCTGAATCCTGATTCCTGCTGCCTTGACTGATCTGCAGCTCCAGAATCCCGTCTTTCCTGCCTGAGCAGGGTCAAGAGATGAGGAGCAAGCCTCGCCGCCAAGTTCCATACACCCAGGTTGGTTCTTTCAAAGCTCGTCTGACAGCCAAGCTCTTTCCAGGTCCCTGACCCCAGAACAAATATCCCCCTGGGCACTCAGCTGCTTCTCAAACACCCGGGCAATGGCTCCTTGGAGCTCTGTCCCCACACACAGGCAACCCACACATCACCTCTGTTGACAAAGCCAGAAATAACAGCGGCGTCTCTCTCTCCCCTGGTGAATGGGGGCTCTCTCTCAAGCCCTGAGCTCTCCCCCATGACACTATCAATATTTAGAAATGTGGCGACTTCCAGGCCTCAGTGATTTATAAGGGAACAGGGCTGTCAGGCAGGGTTCCTGTTCGCCTTGCTTGTGGTTGCTACAGATGAGCAGTGTCTGTTAGCAAGGCTGTCCCAAGGGAGAGGTGGCAGGGGGTGGCGGTAGGGGGTGTAAGAGAGAGGATTCAGCAAAGGCTGGGTTTGCAAAAGGGTGCACAAGAAAGGTCCCTCCAAGTAGGGTGGTGCTTTTTTAAATTTGAGGGGGGGGGGAGAGATATTCTGTAATGTGCCATAGTGGTGGATTTATTATACTGGACTGGTCACACACATACCATTCCCCTTTGTTAGCTGTTCCTAGAGATGTAAGAAGGCATCATTTTCTGTCCTGCCCTGATTTTGATGCCTGCCCCAATGTCTCGGTTCTGCTGCAGATCATCTCCCCCCCAAAAAAACTACACGGCACTGGCTGTGCTGAAATGATGCAACTAATGTGATTAGCTTTGTAAGTGATGTAAATTTTGTTGTCATTGCTCCAATCCATTCATTTCAATGCAAAGGCAGCAAACTGCAGAACGGTGGGAGCATGATCCATTACATATCGCTTGCGGACTGAAAGCAAGAACAAGAGTGCATATTGATAATATTTGCTGGACTGATTTCCATTCTGGACACGGGACAATGCCCCTTCCGAGATTCAGGAGGAGGGGGGTTTGCGGGATCACGGACCACCCACTCTCACTCCCGCGAGGCTGGCGCCAGCCTCGCGGGAGATAGGGATTTCCCCAACTCCATCCCCTGTCGCGCCAGCCAATCGGCTGGCGGCAGGGGCGGGCCTTAGTGAGGCCACTTAAGGTCGGGGAAGCCCCGTGCTCGCCCCTTTTGGCCCCAGAATCGACGAGGTTTGGATCCCCTGAAGACCTCCGTTGAGTCGTCGTTTATTCTCCCCTTTCGGATACAGCCGCGCTACAGCTGATTGCTTGCCGCTCACCAGCTGGGCTTCCGGGTTTTCCTTTGTTGCTCGGCAGTATTTTAGCGGCTCAACAAAAAGCAGCAGCTCAGCTGTTAGGCGGCCGCTCTTCACCGGAGCTGCGGCTGCAGGATCGGAGCGGGGGCAGTTGTGCTGCGGTCTTTCCAACGCCCGCCCAACAGCTGATTCAGAAGAGCGGTGTCGATTGCCCCGCTGGTAAAGACCTCGGTCTGCCTTTTTTGAACGCTTCTGGCCGCTGCTGAAAACCGCGCTACCGGCTGACGAGCGGCTCCGCAGAAGCGCGCCGCCTGCATCCACCCCCCCCCACGAGCCACCGGCACGTCGCTGAGGCCACGCCGCTTCGCTGAATCATCAAGGACGGATCAACATAGTGAGCAGCGGCAGCGCTCACTGCAGGTTACATAAGGGAACGGGAGGCTGTTGGGGACATAGTGGGGTTTGGCGGCCTCTGCGCCCAGGGTCTGTGTTTCTTTGGCGGGGGAGCGAGGTTTGCTGCACCTACGGCTGTGGCCGGCAGCATTCTGGTTACCTAGGCAACGGTCGCCATCTTGGGTGTTCCACGTGGCTTTAGCTGCGGCCATTTTGGCGAAAGCATCGGCTACCTTGCCTGGGGTTCGCTGCTGATCAGGGAACTGCGAATTTGTGGAGCGATTTCAGGCCCATTAGCGGGGCCCACTTGCTGTTGCTGGGAATAATTGTTTGCTTTGTTGGTGTGCTGAGCGTAAGGCGCCATCTTGCTTGGCGACGGATTCCCTAAGGCCAAAAGTTACCGCCGCCATTTTGCCATAGGCAGGTTGACCCGCGAGTCCCCTCATAAAATAAGCCCGAGTGGGCGACTGGTGGCTGCACGGCATCATAATAATAGCAGCAAGCGTGGTGGCCGCATTGACTTAATTTCACGTATACTGTATCATTGCAGGTTTTAGGCTATAGTTTTGCCGGTTTTTTGGCCGTTGTTGAAGCATTTATAACCCTTAGGAAGTCTGTTGCTTTATGACGTTGAACTGTGCATTGCTTTCCTCCAGGCCTACTTCGCATGGCTGGTTTGTAGCGTTGCCATAGGAACGCCTGGGTTGCTGCATTGATAGTTTGCTATTGCCGCTGGCTGGCTCATTTGTTGCCATAGAAACCCTATCTCGCCAGGTAGCAGGGAAATTGTAAGGTTAACGATCAGTAATCAAGGGCCATTGTTCCCCAGAGGAGATTTGGAGCTTTTCCTGGCAGTTTAATCTTGCTGTTTTCCCAGGTCTCCAGCCAACTTTAACAGGTTAAATTAGGAGGGGCTTTACCCCCAGTTACTTTAGCACAGATATAATAGCAATCAAACACATATATATGCTTATAAATACATAAGTGAATAAACAAAATAAATAAATATATAAATATTCAGAAAATACATAAATAGTTTAAATAAATAATAAGAAAAATAAATAAATAAATAAATAAATAAATAAATAAATAAAATAAAATAAAATAAATAAAAGAAAATAAATAGTAATAGTAATAAATAAATAAATAAATAAAATAAAACAACAATAATAGTAACAAATCTATAAATAAATCGACATTCGTTTGTTTGCTGATCAGATTTGCGCTCATCCCGAAGCGCTACTTTCAACTCGATCATGGAGAGCGGCAGCAACCCCCAACAATCGCTGCACGGCAACGCTCTAATACCTACAGGCCCATGTAACCCTCAGGCCTTGGCCCAACTCTTTTCTGCGCTGCAATCATTCTATGCCCAGTGCAGGGCGCCTATCACTCCCTCCCCGAACATAGTCGAGGTGTCACAGGATTGCATACCGGACACCCCCCCCAGTCAGCAAGGTCAGGATGGTCCCTCCACTAGTGCAGCTAATTTGGTAGAGCAGGCCCCCAGCAGGCCACGGACGCGCTTACAAGCTGCAAAAACGCAAAAAGCAAAGTCAGGTCCACAGAAGGGCAAGGCACCAGCTAAAAAACCTAGGGCGAGCGCTCAAAGGGCTAGGCCAGCGGTGGCTTCTACATCAGCCCCGCGCCAGGAGGTGATTGATGTTCCCAGTGTTTTCCAGGATAACCCTAGACAACAAAGCACCTCGGAGGAGTCATCTTCCGAGGAGGAGCTGACCCCTCAGCAGGTAGCCGCTGCCAGCGACCCGGCACCCCGGGACGACACACCGCGGGGTGGAAAGCGGAAGGCGAAGAAGAAGCACCGGTCGAAGAAAAGCAAGAAGAGGGACTCTTCGGACTCCGATGAAGAAACAGGTACCTCCTCATCAGAAGGGGATAGCGACGCCCCTATGGAGACTTATTGGGGGGAGGGAGAGGACGTTGGGGCTCCTCAGTGGGTTCATGAAAGGAGGGCCAACTCTCACAGGAGAACGTTTAATGGCACACTGGAGTGGAAGGATGGGGCTCTGGTTCCAGACGTTAAAGTCTCAACTAATGTTGCCACTGACTTTATTCTGGGGAACCACCTCTCTAAGAGAAAGAGGAACAAGATATTGAATGGAAATTACGTTGATATGTTTTCGCTGCTTCCCCCAGCGCAGGTCAAGGGAAAAGGGGAAAAAATTAAGTATTATGGAAAAAGGAGGTACAGGGTACCCCGGGTGGAGCGAACGTTTGAGAATTGGCTTAATGGCTATCAAGTGTTCATGGCTGTGGTGTCAAGTTGTTATCCCAAGAGGGGCGCGCATCTCGTATCCTACCTGGCACACGTCAGGAGGGCACGGGAGCAGGCAGGAGATGAAGCTGCCTTAGCGTACGATGAAGACTTCCGGAGAAATGCCTCGCTGCTGTCTTCAACCCGATGGGACCAAAAGGACAACAATTGCTGGTTTGACCACGTGGGGCCCAATATCGAGAAAAAATCCGCACAACAGCCAAAAGCGGGTAAGGTAGAGACACAACGCCGTAGACAGTGCTGGGATTTCAACAAGGGTACCTGTCAGCGCGTTACCTGTAAGTACCTGCATGAATGCGATAGGTGCTTAGGCAACCACCCGGCAGTCAACTGCTTCAAGGGGAGGCAGCAGCCCTTTCGGGGGGGCAGGGGTCATCTCTCCCGGGGAAACAGGGGTGGCCCCTCCGGAACTGCAGCCCCAGCCCAAGTGCCAGCTGGGGCCCGTTACTAACATCTCCCTATGCCTTGCGTGCTCTCCGATAAAATTGGAGCCCTTGAGAGCACTATTAAAGTTTTACCCAGATAGACGTGCAGCTCAGCTACTTGATGAAGGGTTTTCGAAAGGTTTTAGGATTCCGGTTGCTTTCACACCCAATTCCAGTTGCCCCCCTAACCAGAAATCAGTCTTAGAAAGGCCTGACATTGCGCTTAAAAAGATACAGAAGGAGATTGCAGCCGGCAGGGTGGCTGGGCCATTCGCAACTCCGCCTATTGCGGGGCTTCATATCTCCCCGCTTGGTATTGTCCCAAAGAAGGCTCCTGGCGAATTTAGAATGATACATAACCTGTCCTATCCCAAAGGATCCTCGGTTAATGACGCCATTCCCCAAGAGATGTGCACAGTGAAGTATTCGTCATTTGATCAAGCTGTGCGGTTGGTGCGGAGCTTTGGCAGCGGCGCCTTTTTGGCAAAATGCGACATAGAGTCAGCATTTCGCCTACTCCCGGTTCATCCGGAAGACCATCGTTGGTTGGGTTTCAAATTCCAGGGGGCTTATTTCATTGACAAAGCCATGCCCATGGGTTGTTCTATTGCCTGTGCTGCATTCGAGACCTTTAGCACATTCTTGGAATGGGCTCTAAAGTTTAGAACTGGCGCTTTAGGGGTGGGTCATTATCTCGATGATTTTATTTTGGTGGCAAAGGACGCTGGGGAGTGCAGGTCCCTCCTCCTGGCCTTCGAGGCCTTGGCTGGGGAACTGGGGGTACCCCTGGCAGGTGATAAGACTGAGGGTCCGGTCACTACCATGACCTACCTGGGCATTGAACTCGACACCGTAGCCCAAACCTCGCGCCTACCAGCTGATAAATTGGTTGCCCTAAGAGAACTTATCGGCCAAATACTGCCCCTAAAGAAGGTCACCTTGAGGCTAATTCAATCCCTCCTAGGGCATCTCAACTTCGCCTGCCGTGTAATTTCCCCCGGCCGTCCCTTCTGCGGCCGCCTGGCAAGGTTGTCCTCGGGCTTAAGGTCACCCCATCACAGGGTTCGCCTCTCCAAGGCAGTGAAGGCGGACCTTCGGGTTTGGTTGCAATTTCTGGATGGTTTCAACGGCATATCGCTTTGGCAGGATAGTCTGGCGCTGCAATCTGATTTCCAAGTACATTCTGATGCGGCCGGGTCTTTAGGTTTTGGGGTCTACTTCAGGGGCCAGTGGTGTGCCCAGCACTGGCCTGCTTCCTGGCAAGGTAAACCAATATTACGCGACTTGACATTCTTAGAATTCTTTCCCATCGTGGTTGCAATTCACTTATGGGAAGACCAGTTCAGAAACCATAGGATCTGTTTCTGGACGGACAATCTAGCGGTCGTGTCAGTTTTAAATAAACAATCATCACGCTCACCCAGGGTAGCGTCCCTTTTACGGTACTTTGTTCTTTCCTGCTTGCGGTTGAACCTCCACGCTTCAGCCAAGTTTGTACCGGGGATTGATAATAACATCGCGGATGCTCTGTCTCGTTTCCAGATGGAACGCTTTCGCTCATTGGCGCCGGATGCGCAGCAGCAGCCACAACCATTCCCGGAGCATCTATGGAATATTGGCAACAAGAAGCTTTGAAGGGAGTATTGTCTGCGCTAGCGCCTTCTACCCTGAGATCTTATAATAAGGCGTGGCTAGACTTCACATCCTTTCGCATCAAAAAGGAGCGGTTCAAGCCGGGCAAGCCACCATCTAAGTCGCATGTCATTGAGTATTTGGTTCACCTTAGAGATCTTGGTCGGGCCCCCAAAACCCTCAATATTCATTCGGCTGCTATATCCTTCTTTTCCAAAACTTTGTTTTCCACCGATCCCTGTTCGCATTTCGTGGTGCGGAAGATGCTAGAGGGCTGGCGCAGGTCCAGGCCTCACGGCCGGGACAGGAGACAGCCCATAACCTTAGATATACTCACCCAGATCCGCAGGAAGCTGAGGGCCTTTTGCTGGTCAAGATATGAAGCCAGGTTATTTTCAGCAGCGTTCTCTTTTGCATTTTTTGGCGCCCTACGCATAGGCGAAGTGGTCTGCGAGGACCGCACGGCTCCTAAAGGGTTATTGTTGGAGGACGTAACCGTAGACAGGGCGCAGGTGACGTTAAAAATCCGTAGCTCGAAGACTGATCAGCTTGGCAGGGGTGCCTTCGTTCGCCTGCAGGCGACGCAAAAGGCAGGCCCTTGCCCAGTAAAGGATGCTAGGAAATTCTTGTGTGTAAGACCAGAGTCTAGTGGCCCCTTTTTCTTACATTCTGACGGTTCAGCCCTCTCGAAACAACAGTTCACGAGGGTCATGCGCAAGGCACTTGCTGCCATCGGGCTTCCTCAGGAGGAGTACGCCGCGCACTCCTTTCGCATTGGGGCGGCAACCACCGCCGCACATATGGGTTTACCAGCTGAAAGAATTATGGACATGGGTCGATGGAAACCTAACGCATACCGGGGTTACATACGGTAACCCTTTCTGAAATCCCCTCAGCTTTTCCCCCCCTCAACTTGCCCCCCGGCTCTTCTCCTGATCTGCTTTTCCGATTCTCTCATTTCAGGTACTGGTGTGGTTCGACTGTGGATCCTCGGCCACAGCATCGTTTATTGGGCTAGGCAGCGTGCCGAACAAAGGGGCTGGGATAAGGAGTTACAGCTGCCCAGCAGGGTTAAATTGTCATGGATTTCTAGGAGGGGTATGCGTTGGGAAGAGTTTTTCCCAGCCGTATCCAGGAAGATAGCGGCTGAAGGACCACCTAGCGCCTTGGTTATCCAACTGGGCGAGAACGACCTGGCGTATAGGAAAGGGGTGGACCTGATTTGGAACATGATAAATGACCTAGAGAGGTTGAGGGCAGAACATGGGGGCATTACAATACTGTGGTCATCCCTGCTGGAAAGGCGATATTGGCGGGATGCGGAGAAACCAGTGGCGGTGAATAAGGCTAGGAGGATTGTGGAGCGCACGGTGGCGCGCAAAGTGGCTGCATGGGGCGGCCGCGTTATTCAGCACCCGCGCATACGGTTTGACGCGGAAGAGCTTTATCGCTGGGATGGCGTGCATCTATCTGATGCTGGCAATGACATTTGGTTGGCTGATATTTTTCAAGGCGTTAGGGATTGGTTACAGGTCTGAGGGTATTGGCGGCGAGCCGGTTCACGGCTCGGTGGCGGTAGGCATTGGCCGGGGTATTGTCATGCAGATGTGGTTGGGGGGGAGGAACGCCATCACCTCCCCCAATGCTTGAAGGGTAGTTCGTTAAAGGACTCCGAGGGGCGACGCCTCGTCCGAAACCTACGGAGGCTAGGGCCTAAAGCGCGCCCCCGAGCGGTAACCCCTCGGGGAGCGCCTAGGGATATGCATCTCGGGTGGCTCCCCCTGTTGGTGTTTAACCCTTCCCGGTTAGACCGGATAGTCGGTTAGGGGCCAATGCCTAATGCCAATACCCTTCTTTCCTGTAATCAATAAAGTTGTGGCCATTTTCGCCCATTAAACTATAACTCTGTGTCCGTTGTCTTCATTTATTCCACTTGTGGGTGGGGAGGGAATAGCCACGCAATGCCCCTTCCGAGATTCAGGAGGAGGGGGGTTTGCGGGATCACGGACCACCCACTCTCACTCCCGCGAGGCTGGCGCCAGCCTCGCGGGAGATAGGGATTTCCCCAACTCCATCCCCTGTCGCGCCAGCCAATCGGCTGGCGGCAGGGGCGGGCCTTAGTGAGGCCACTTAAGGTCGGGGAAGCCCCGTGCTCGCCCCTTTTGGCCCCAGAATCGACGAGGTTTCCCACCCTCCCGCCCTTTAGGTTTTCCCATGATCTTGCTATGGGCTTCGGCTGGTCGCCGCAAGGGGCCTGGTAGGAGTTTTTCCATTTGGCTAATTGGCTGGTTTGTGCCACTTGGTTTTTTCGCCTACCTCGTAGCAAATCGTCACAACTTCCTTGGTTTTGGCGGTAGGCATTGGCCGGGGTATTGTCATGCAGATGTGGTTGGGGGGGAGGAACGCCATCACCTCCCCCAATGCTTGAAGGGTAGTTCGTTAAAGGACTCCGAGGGGCGACGCCTCGTCCGAAACCTACGGAGGCTAGGGCCTAAAGCGCGCCCCCGAGCGGTAACCCCTCGGGGAGCGCCTAGGGATATGCATCTCGGGTGGCTCCCCCTGTTGGTGTTTAACCCTTCCCGGTTAGACCGGATAGTCGGTTAGGGGCCAATGCCTAATGCCAATACCCTTCTTTCCTGTAATCAATAAAGTTGTGGCCATTTTCGCCCATTAAACTATAACTCTGTGTCCGTTGTCTTCATTTATTCCACTTGTGGGTGGGGAGGGAATAGCCACGCAAATAATCAAACATCGGCAACTGCCATTCCCATTTCTGTCTGAATTTTCTGACATCTGCCCCCACCCCCAAACACAGCAACAGTTTCTGGAATTCTCTGGGAAGAAGGGTTGAGTGTTAAACCACTCTGAGAATTGGAGCTTGGTGAGGTAGGTGGGGGGTCTCCTAATAGCAATGAGCACCCTTAATAAACTACAACTCCCAGGATTCTTTGGGGGAAGCCATGACAGTTTAAAGTGTTGTGACAGTGCTTGAAACGGGTAGTGCAGGTTGTCTGAGTGTCTCAACAGACATAGGAGGGAAATCAAAGGATTAATGAACAGAGACAGCTTCCAAGAAACGTGGACCCCTTTCTTTTAACTATGTTAATGATCAAAGTCAGGGAGCTGTCAAAACTGACAGATCACCATCCAACCTCTGTTTGAAAACCTCCAATGAAGGTTTTAAGCATGTTAGTGAACGTGGCTAAATTAACAGCCATTAATTTCCATTAACGGCTTTACTCTGAGTAATTGAGTACAACCCCTTTCACCCCATTTTCTGCTAGGAGATATATATATATATATATATATATATATATATATATATGCAGGTTTTGGTGTCCTCGGGTGTCTTCCCGTGTAAAAGTTGGGGTGTCTAGGCGACGTTTCGACGAGGTCTCACTCGTCATCTTCAGGCTGGTGCTTTCGGCTTCTTGTTACTGGAACAAGAAGCCGAAAGCACCAGCCTGAAGATGACGAGTGAGACCTCGTCGAAACGTCGCCTAGACACCCCAACTTTTACACGGGAAGACACCCGAGGACACCAAAACCTGCATTCCTATACCCGTGAAAATCTACGAAAGCAAATATATATATATATATATATATATATATATATATATATATATATATGAGAAATAACATTTAAATTGTATGTAAAAAAGAATGGAGGACTGGATCTAGCTCAGACAGGTCCATATCTCCTTGAGCACACCAGATCCCATGGGCCAAGTTTGACAGGACAGTGAGAGCACCTAGCCGCCAATCACTTGACATAGGATCATAGATAGGTAGAGTTGGAGGGGACCATGAAGGGGCATCTAGTCCAACCCACTGCAATGCAGGAATCTTTTTACCCGATGTGGGACTCGAACCCATGACCTTGAGATTAAGAGTTTCATTCAAATGTGACATCAGGTTACGGGTCTTTGCTTGTGTTGATGAACTGTTGATCACTGGGACCCTCTGTAGTGTTATGCATAGCTGATAACCTGCAAACCTCTTTGGCCCAGTCTTTATCTGCCCCACACCTGGGGCCCTTTATAATTTCAGGAGTATGGCAGAGGGCCTTCTCGGTAGTGGTGCCCTCCCTGTGGAATGCCCTCCCATCAGATGTCAAGGAAATAAACAACTATCTGACTTTTAGAAGACATCTGAAGGCAGTCCTGCTTAGGGAAGTTTGCAATGTTTGATGTTTTATCATGCTTTTAATGTTCTGTTGGGAGCCGCCCAGAGTGTCTGGGGAAATCCAGCCAGATTGGCGGGGTATAAATAATAAATTATTATTATATTATAAAATTATTTTATGGCTTGACTAAAGCAGCCTTGAAAGTCAAATGAAGATGAATTGTGAACTGAAGGAAGTTCCAAGTCCAGAAGTGCCCCCACCCCCATTCTAAGGTATCCATTCAAAATGGTATTTAACCTAAGGAAATAGAATTGTAATGCATTGTTTTAATTCAGCGGTCACTAATAAGGTGTTAATTTAATAAAGGTAAAGGTACCCCTGACCGTTATATCCAGTCGCAGACGACTCTGGGCTTGCAGTGCTCATCTCGCTCTATAGGCCAAGGGAGCCAGCGTACAGCTTCTGGGTCATGTGACCAGCATGACTAAGCCACTTCTGGTGAAACCAGAGCAGTACACAGAAACACTGTTTACCTTCCCACCGGAGCAATACCTATTTATCTACTTGCACTTTGATGTGCTTTCATACTGCTAGGTTGGCAGGAGCTGGGATTGAGCAACGGGAGCTCACCCTGTCACGGGGATTCAAACCGCCAACCTTCTGATCGGCAAACCCTAGGCTCTGTGGTTTAGACCACAGCGCCACCCACGACCCTGTTAATTTAATAGTATTAGCTAATAAAGAATATAGTAAGGTCAACTGTGGTGAATATTATTTTGATTTCTTTTTGAATTTTGCTGGAAAGAGTTTCCATGCTTTCAAAGAATTGCATTGTTACTTTAAAAAAAATGTTGTTTTGCGGAAATGTGTTAATCTGGTAATAAGTATTCTAATAATGGTTAAAACTGCTGCTGTTGGCGTCCGTCCGGGGAGACAATGAACAAATATTTAGGCATTTCCCCTCAATATTTAGGCATTTCTTGTATTTCTCCCTAAGTTGCACATTTTTGTATCCCAGATTTTTCTACAGAAAAACACTTCACTCACATATCAATTGTTTGCGACTCCTTAATTACTTAACTGCTAAAGTTGTTCATTTTCTGTTGGGTAGTTTCATGCTGCCATCTGTTGACCAGCAGAGTGCATTGCGCCTGGATTTGCTATGGCATTATAAAGCCTGTGGGGAACTCTTCTTTTATAATTTTATGGTTGAAACAGGCTTCATGAAGCTCCACAGCACTGAAAGTGGAGCACCATGAAAATATGAGATGGAAATCCAGGACATGAAAAAGAAACAGTACTGTCACTTCTGCTATATTTACAGCTGGTCAGCTCTGAACAAAAGAGGGATCTGTTGAACCAAGCCATAATAATAATAATAATAATAATAATAATAATAATAATAATAATTTATTTGTACCCCGCCCATCTGGCTGGGTTTCCCCAGCCACTCTGGGCGGCTTCCAGCAAAGATGAAAAATAAACTAAGATGTCACATATTAAAAACTTCCCTGAACAGGGCTGCCTTCAGATGTCTTCTGAATGTCAGGTAGTTGTTTATCGCTTTGACATCTGATGGGAGGGCATTCCACAGGGCGGGCACCACTACCGAGAAGGCCCTCTGCCTGGTTCCCTGTAACTTGGCCTCTCGCAGTGAGGGAACCACCAGAAGGCCCTCGGAACTGGACCTCAGTGTCCGGGCAGAACGATGGGGGAGGAGACGCTCCTTCAGATATGACCGAGGCCATTTATATGTGTGTGTGTGTATGTGTGTGCGCGCGCGCCATATTCAAGACAAAGCAATTCTTGGCAGCATCCAGATGTGCATAGTATGGATGATGACGATGATTCTGCATTTTTACCTGATAGGGACTCAAAGCAGCTTAAAACAGTAACAGCTAAAAACATAGGAGGGATCATTAACATACATACATACATACATACATACATACATACATACAGGATCCATTTAAAGCCACATAGATTATTAGAATAAAAACAGCACAACACCAGCTCATTCATTAAAGAGCAGTCAGTTCCCCAAAGCCTGTTGGAATAAGAAAGTCTTCACATGTCAATGGAAAGACAACAAGGAGGGAACTGTTCTATCGTCTCCAGAAAGGATGTTCTAGAATCTGGGAGCACCCATGGAGAAAGCCCTCTCTCATGTCCCCACCAAGTGTGCCTGTGAAGGTGGCAAACTGAGATAAGGGGGTTCCCGTGAAGATCTCAAAAAAAGGTTCATATGTAAGTAAGGAAGTAAGTAAAGTAAATTTTTATTTATACCCCACCCTCCCCAGCCAAGACCGGGCTCAGGGCGGCTAACATCAAATATCAAATACATTGAAACACAATCAAATAATTGATTCAAATACAGCTTAAAAATTAGAATTAAAGGGTAAAGGTAAAGGTACCCCTGCCGTACGGGCCAAAAATTAGAATTAGGATAAAATTAAATGACTGCCCACGAATTACAACCATAGGGGTTGGGGACCTCAAGTATTCATCAGGGGCACCTATCCATGTTGGTCCCACATGAGCCGATAAAAGGGCCAAAGAGGGTCAAACTGGGCCCAGACCGAAAGCCAGCTCCATCTTGCAGGCCCTGAGGAAGGATGTCAAGTCCTGCAGGGGAAAGGCCTTGGCCCTGGCTGAGGCCAGTTTAACCTCCTTGAGGCCCGGGACCTCCAAGATATTATTATTTGCAGACTGTAAGGTCCTCTGCAGGGCACAAGATGACTTCCACTCCAAAGTAGCTTAACCAATGTCAACATTTATTGCCTTGTCTCCTGGAAGACAATAAGGTGAGGAAAGTACAATTGATTGAATATTTGAGCCATGCATTAAGATATCCTGACAGGCCGACAGCTTGCCTGAGAAATGAGGAGAGGTGTATGAAGACAGATGAGGTGTTTAATTCCTTCTACAGCTTTCTGTGGTTCTATTTTTCTCCTGCTTCCAAGATATCCTTCTGACCGAAATCATGACATTCATTCATTGAAGTCTGCACATTCAGAGCTCGTGGTCATGTGGAGACAGAGGAAGCGCATGCAAGAAAGTTGTGGTTTCTCTTATGTAGTTCTATCCTGGGAGGTGTAGACAAATCTATGTTGCAGCCAGATTTGGAGTACTGGTCACTTCACCTCAAAAAGGATGTTTGAAAAGTTGGGAAAGGTTCAGAAAAGGGGAACCAAAATGATTCAAGGCATGGAGGAAGGAGTATTGGGGACTTCCTAGTAGGAGGTAATAATAATAATAATAATAATAATAATAATAATAATAATAATAATTGTATCCCACCCATCTGACTGGGTTGTGCCAGCTACTCTGGGCGGCTTCCAACATCTATAAAAACATAATAAAACACTCAACATTAGAAAGCTTCCTTCAGAGGTTATATAGCTACTCATCTCTTTGACATCTGGGCTGGATCTACAGTGTTGTTGTTTAGTCGTTTAGTCGTGTCTGACTCTTCATGATCCCATGGACCAGAGCACGCCAGGCACTCCTGTCTTCCACTGCCTCCCGCAGTTTGGTCAAACTCATGCTGGTAGCTTCGAGAACACTGCCCAACCATCTCGTCCTCTGTTATCCCCTTCTCCTTGTGCCCTCAATAGATCTACAGTATCTATAGTAGATACATCAAAAAAAAAAGGTTTTAGGAAAACGCGTTGCAGAGCTCATAATGGGAAATCACGTTGCCAAAGGACCGAACTCTGCAGCGCTATCTGGTGTCACAGTGTTATGATGCACTTAAATAGGGTTGCCATATGTCAGGAATTTCCTGGACATAGCTGGAATACTGCAGCGGTGTCCTGGGTGGAAATTGCAAAAAACAACAACAACAAAGTCTGGGAAAATAAGGACGTATGTCAACCCATGTCGGCAGTGTCTTATGCATGGCACGGAGAAAGTGGATTGAGAAATGCTCCTCTCCTTCTTTCGTAACACTAGAACTTGAAGCTGAATGTTGGAAGATTCAGGAGAGAGAAAAGAAAGGACAGCACATAGTTAAAGCACGGAACTTGTTCCCACAGGAGGTAGAGGATTAGACAAATTAATGTGTGCTGGTCCCGGGTGTGTGTGTGTGTTACCGTGCGGTGTGGTCTAAGTCCAGTCCTAGGTTGAGGGTAAGGAGGCTGTCCGTCAGGGGCGAAGCGAGGTCCAAAGCAAGGAGTCGGGCGTGGTCAGGAACTCAGGAGAGCAGGTCAGGGTGCCGGCAGGAACAGGTTACCAACGATGTTGCTCCTGCAACCTGGGACTGGGCTGACTGGCCTTTATCTTCTCTGAGGCATAGGGTGGTCCCGGCCCACAGGTAACTCGCCTCTCCTGGCCTGGAGGCGAGCACTCCTCCTGTGAGAACTTAGTTCCCTCCGCCTCTCTGCCCTGAGCCTCTGCAGCTCCGGAGAGGCTGGAGAGTTACTGGACCCAGAGGCAACGTCACCTTCCCCTGACAGGGCTGGGAGAGGAGCACCTGCAGGCAATGGGTCCTCCATCACCTCCGGAGCCAGAGCTCCGGTGTCTGCTCCTGAGGATCCGGCACAGGTGAGAGCCCTTCAGGTTCAACCCCCTGCCCCAGCTCAGCCGGCCCTGGAGGTGGGGGACTCCTGTGCAGGCTGGGATTCCTTAGGTTCAGCCTCTGAATCAGATTCCCAGGCCATCACATAATGGAGGAGAGGGCTCTGCCTCCATGGCTGATGGCAGCAATGCTTCTGAATACCAGTTGCTGGAAACCATCTGTTCAGCCACTGTGAGAACGGGATGCTGGACTTAGATGGGCCATTGGTCTGACCCAGCAGATTCTTCATATGCTCTTAGCAACAGAAGCACCATCTTGCAGCTTCCCCTTCCTTTTCCGCTCTTCATTCCCCTCCTTCTCCTCCAGCCCTCCTCACTCGTACTCAGATAATGCACGGCAAAGATTGAAAATAAATATGTAAAGACGATGTGTAGCATTGCCCAGGGTAAACAGAAAGCAGCAAACAGATTGCTTGCACAGAGATGCAATATTAGAGCAATGCTGATTTGTGCTAATATACGGGAGACTCATAAATAAATAACAAAATATAAAGAAAGAAACCGGAATAGATGATTAATATTTTACAGGGCTCCTAATAATATATGCAGCAGAATATTCCCTTCAATCCTGGCACACCAATCCATAAACAAATATGCTCTGTTTTTCAATGAATAAATGATTAGATTTCCCTCCTTTCCCTCAGCCTGGTTATGTTTGCTAGCTTTTACCATGGTTACTGGTTCCTGAGTCCTCAAAATCCATTTCTCTAACCAAAACTCCTGTCTATTCACATCACCCACTTCTCATGAGTAACACAGGGTGGACGATCTTGCTAAACCTGAATCCAGGAGAAGCAAAACACAGTGAGTAAACCTGTGGAGCTGCAAAGGAAGACCTTTGCTTATCCCACTCAACACTGCAGGGAGGAATAAGCACCCAGCAAACAGGAGAGGCAGTGTGGTGTAGTGGTTACAGCAGGTTCTACTCCCTACTTGACCAGGAAGCTGACCTTGGGCTAGTCACTGGGTTGTATCCAGCTAAGCTTCAACCAGAGTAGGCCCACTGAAATTAAGTTGGTCATGTCCATTAATCTCAGTAGGTCTTTTCTCAGTAGGTCTCAACTAGGGCCAGGGCCTTTTCAGCCCTGGATCTGACTTGGTGGAATGCTCTGTCACAAGAGACCAGGGCCCTGAGGGATTTGACAACTTTCCACAGGGCCTGCAAGATGGAGCTGTTCCGCCTGGCCTTCGGCTTAGACTCACTCTGACCCCTTATATGGGAATTGGTATATAAATTTTCCCTTGGCTTTTTTGCTGGCCCATGTAGGACCAGCATGGATATCTGGCTCAGGTGAATATCTGATGTTTCCTCCCTTTATGGTCTTGATTTATGGGCTCCTACTAAAATGAGGTTGCATTTTAAGCAGTATTTTAAGCCATATTTTAATTAACTGTTTGTTTGTTGTTGTTATTGTTGTTGTTTTCTATTACATTTTATTGTAATTTATATTTGGTGTTAGCCGCCCTGAGCCTGGCCCTGGCTGGGGAGGGCGGGGTATAAATTATTATTATTACAGTGGTACCCCGCAAGACGAACGCCTCGCAAGACGGAAAACCCGCTAGACGAAAGGGTTTTCCGTTTTGGAGGCGCTTCGCAAGACGAAGTTCCCTATGGGCTTGCTTCGCAAGACGAAAGCCCATAGGGAAATCTCCGGGACAGCGGGGAAGCGCCTCCGCTGTCGCCCGCCAGCATTTTAAAAAGCCCCGGGACAGCGGGGGACTTCTCCGCTGTCCCGGGGCAATCTTAAAATGCTGGCGTGCGGGAGCGAAGCCTCCGCTGTCGCCCCGCCAGCATTTTAAAAAGCCCCGGGACAGCGGGGGACTTCTCCGCTGTTCCGGGGCAATTTAAAAGCCCCGGACCATGCCCCGATGCCGGCTGACGGGGCGGGAACGCCTCCCCCCGCCGCCCGCCATCGGGACCATGCTGCGATGCCGGCCGGTGGGCGGGAACGCCTCCCCCCGCCGCCTGCCATCGGGACCATGCCCCGATGCCGGCCGGTGGGGCTGCGAAGCCTGGGCGCGCTGATCTCAGCGCGCGCAGGCTTCGGCATGCCGGCAACTCTCCGCAAGCAGCGCTGCCGCTGCTTGCGGAGAGGTCCGCGAAGCCTGGGCGGACAGCTTTTGAAGGCAGGCGGGGGGGAGCAAAGACTTTCGCCCCCCGCCAGCCTTCAGAAGAGGTCCTGGACCTCTTCTGAAGGCCAGCGGGGGGCAAAAGTCTTTGCTCCCCCCTGCCTGCCTTCCCGGGAGAGCGGAGAAATGCAGTGCGTTTCTCCGCTGTCCCGGAGGGCTTTTGAAGGCAGGCGGGGGGGAGCAAAGACGTTCGCCCCCCCCAGCCTTCAGAAGAGGTCGGGGGACAGACTGTCCCCGGACCTGGTCTGAAGGCGGTTTCTCTAGGAACGCATTAATTGATTTTCAATGCATTCCTATGGGAAACCGTGCATCGCAAGACGAAAAACTCGCAAGACGAAGAGACTTGCGGAACGAATTAATTTCGTCTTGCGAGGCACCACTGTATTATTATTATTATTACTACTACTACTACTACTACTACTAACCCATTTCCCACTTCAGCCTAATCTACCTCACAAGGTCGTTGTGAGGACAGAATTGAGAAGTGGGGGAGAACCACCTACGCCACTCTGAGCTCCTCAGAGGAAAGTTGGAATGCAAATGTAATAATAAATAAATGACTAGGGATGGGAACTGTAATTTGTTAAGGGCTGAGAGCCACATAGAGCTACAGTTTCCAGAGTGCTCTGGAAAGAGGGATTGATTCTTGAACCACTCTGGCAGCTCTGCGAGGTGAATAGGGGTCTTCTAACGGCTCTCACCACCTGCACCCCTATGGAACAGAGCATGACAACTGACCCCAACCTCTCAGTACAAGGGTTCAGATGGCAACAATGGAAAGGAATGCTTCAACTTATTCAAACAAACAGCAGGGGGAGCCAAAGACTACAAATCTGCAGGTGTTTAGAAAGATGGGATGTTAAAATAACCAGTTGTGCACTTGGGGGGGGGGGAGGGAATAGTAATGGGGAAGAAAAAAACAAACAAACCAAGATAGTTTTCATCATAGAAGTGGAGGTGACCTGAAGCCCATCAAGTTGTTTTTTTAAAAATGAGAAGAATACTTCCATACCAATAGCAAACTCCATCTTTCAGTGTAGATAATTAAGCAGCTAGACTGGAGGCATCGGCAGATCTGCAACAACCCAGGGTTTTTGGGAGAACGGGAAAAAATATTCAGTAGGTTCAGAATTTTGACTGACTATTGGAGAGCAAAAAGGAGGAGGAGAAAAAGGAGGGTGGGAGAAATTTAAGTCTAACCCTCTAGCATCTGTTTGCAGTTAAGCCACCTAAGGAGCACAATTCAAGTTATAACAGCAGAGGGACATGGGGACAGAGGCAGTTTTAGGGTAGCACGACCAGTTCAGCTACAGCGATGCATAATGGAGTGCAAAAGGTGGTGTTTCAGTGTCACACAAAGCGCTGCTGAAATTTGAGACCCAAATTCCACCATACAGGAAGCTGAATTATACTGACTCAGGATATTGCCCATCTAGCTGTCTACTTTGTCTACTGTCTACTCTGACCACCAGTAGCTCCCTGGGGTTTCAGGTCGGGGATATTCCCAACCCCACCTAGTAATTCTGGGGGTGTTGGACCTGGGGTTTTCCACATGCAAAGCAAATGGTCTACAGGGATATAATAAGCTGCCTTATACCCAATCAGACCCATTAGGCCATTTTGATCTTCGGGGCTTTCAGACAGAGGACATTCCCAGTTCTTCTTGGAGATGCCAGAAATGCTGTGCGACTGAGCTATGGTCCATGCAATATGAAAAGAGCTGGCATACCTCAAAGGTCCAAACAAGGGTCATCAAGAGGAGAATAATAATTTATAATAATAATAATAATTTATTATTTATACCCCGCCCATCTGGCTGAGTTTCCCCAGCCACTCTGGGCAGCTCCCGATCAAGTGTTAAAAACAGTACAGCGTTAAATATTAAAAACTTCCCTGAACAGGGCTGCCTTCAGATGTCTTTTAAAGTTAGCTGCTTATTTCCTTCACATCTGAAGGGAGGGTATTCCACAGGGTGGGCGCCACTACCGAGAAGGCCCTCTGTCTCGTTCCCTGTAAGCTCACTTCTCGCAATGAGGGAACCGCCAGAAGGCCCTCGGCGCTGGATCTCAGTGTCCGGGCTAAACAATGGGGGTGGAGACGCTCCTTCAGGTATACAGGACCGAGGCCGTTTAGGGCTTTAAAGGTCAGCACCAACACTTTGAATTGTGCTCAGAAACGTACTGGGAGCCAATGCAGATCTCTCAGAACTGGTGTTATGTGGTCCCAGCGGCCAGTCCCAGTCATCAGTCTAGCTGCCGCATTCTGGATTAATTGCAGTTTCTGGGTCACCTTCAAAGGTAGCCCCACATGAATAAGCAAATGCAGTCACCCCAAAGTGTGAGAGGGGTTGGGGACATTTATTGGGGGGGGGATCACTGCATTTTCTTCCCTTTTTAAAAAGAAGTTAAATAAAAGCTATTGTAATTACCCCGCTTCCCCCGGGGCGCTTATCCCTCTGAAGCTGACAGGGCAAAACCATGAAACAGGTGACTAGCTTGATTACTAGCTTAACCCTGATTTTTCCAGACCAGGTTCTCTTGTTTCCCACTGAAGACTGAACCAAGGGAGCTCCTGAACTCCACCAAACATAAAAGTTCCCTGTATGTTTTACCCAACCCCCAAACAAATAGTGTGACGCTTCAGTGGACAGAGAGAAGTTTTCCTCCCTCTCTCATACGACTGGATCTCAAGTCAAATATGGACTCTCCTTCATTTGAGGTTTTTAAGCTGAGTTTAGATGGCCATCTCTCAGGGGTTCTTTACCTGTGGTTCCTCCATTGATGGGGGTTGGACTACATGGAGTTTGGGGTCTGTTCCGACTCGACAGCTCTGTGATTCTGTGAAATAGCAGGGGATTCATAGCAGGCAAAAGAAAGTACTTCTTCATGCGTTGCATAGTTAATACTATTGAATTTTCTCTGATGCCAATTTGTATGGCTTGAAAAGTAGGTGAGACTGGGAACCTGCCAATGAGTCCAACTCTTCATATTGCCTCTTCATATATACAGTGATACCTCGGGTTAAGTACTTAATTCGTTCCAGAGGTCCGTTCTTAACCTGAAACTGTACTTAACCTGAAACACCACTTTAGCTAATGGGGCCTCCTCCTGCTGCTGCGCTGCTGCTGCATGATTTCTCTTCTCATCCTGAAGCAAAGTTCTTAACCTGAAGCACTATTTCTGGGTTAGCGGAGTCTGTAACCTGAAGCGTATGTAACCTGAAGCGTATGTAACCCGAGGTACCACTGTATATATGAAGAGACAATATAAAGAGTTGGACTCATTGGCAGGGTTTGAGTAAACATTCACAAATGTATATAATAATAATAATAATAAAGATGTAAATGTATTAGGAATTAATTGGGGAAATAATGCGCAGGATGAATAAATTGAAAGTAAAACAAAGTGGAAGTATGAGGGACGTCCAGGGGAGTGGGGGGCAGGAAAATATGGGAAATTGTTAGAGAGATATTTCAAAAAGGATGTATGTATCGAAAAACCAATAAAAAACTATAAAGGTAGGTGAGAGAAAGCTATCTGTGGCTAAACCGTTTCTAGGGAGCAAATTAAGAAGTCAGCTGATCCCCCTTTCTGAGGCTAGATCTACACAGCTATAAAAAAACCGCTCTGAATACACTCTGCAAAAAACCTCACAAAAGCTCACAATTGAAAACATTGTGTTGCGATTTTAGCTCCACAGTGCCACCTGGTGTCACGGAGTTATAACACACTTATAACGCTGTATTTTGACTAACGTAGCCGAGTCCTGAAACTTAAAAGTTCAGCAGTTGTTTTGAGGAGTTTTAAAGGTTTGTTTCAGGTTATTAATGCCTTTGCTAACCTGGCGCCTTCTGAATCTTTGGACTACAACCCTCACCATCCCCTGCCAGTTAAAAAATATATCTCGAGCTCACCCAGTTGGAGAAGAGTGATCTAATATAAACTCCCCCTGGTTTCTGTTTCACAGAAACTTTTAAAAAAGAGAGAGTTTTATTCTTTTGGATACTACATCTATTCATTAGGACTATTATAATGGAAAAAAGTTATACAGTGGTGCCCCGCAAGACGAATGCCTCGCAAGACGGAAAACCCGCTAGACGAAAGGGTTTTCCGTTTTGGAGGTGCTTCGCAAAACGAATTTCCTATGGGCTTGCTTCGCAAGACGAAAATGTCTTGCGAGTTCCTGCAGGGTTTTTTTCCTCCTCCCCCTTTTCCCAAGCCGCTAAGCCGCTTATCAGCTGATCCGCTAAGCTGCTTAACAGCTGATCCGCTAAGCCACTAAGCTGCTTATCAGCTGATCCGCTAAGCCGCTTATCAGCTGATCCGCTGAGCCGCTTAACAGCTGATCCGCTAAGCCGCTAAGCCGCTTATCAGCTGATCCGCTAAGCCCGCTAAGCCGCTAAAAGCGCTAAGCTGCTAAGCCGCTAATGGGCTTGCTTCGCAAGATGAAAAAACCACAAGACGAAGAGACTCGCGGAACGGATTCTTTTCGTCTTGCGAGGCACCACTGTAAGACTAATTCTATTGGTGAAGAGCTCTCATAAGTAGGGGAAGCTCATAATTCCCCACCTGTTGGCGGGGCTTCTGTTACTGGGCAGCAATCCCTATAATATCTGGTCTCTGGTGATGTTCGAGGTCCTTGAAAGAATCGTCTGCCAATAGATGCAATCAGATGCCTTTCTCCATTAGAATAAAGATAGACCTTTGCTATTTTTATTTCACCTCCCCCAGACCCCCCCCCCCTGTTTAAACTTTGTTTCTGGGAAGAAACCTCGCTCCTTTCTTCCCATTCTACGAAGCTAGAAAAGCAGCAAATGCTTCCGCTTTGTGAATCGCTGCTGGATCCCTGTCCTTCCTTTGAGGCTACCGGGCTGTCAAAAGGGAGAAGGCGTTAATTTCTAAGAGTGTTTTAAGGCTTGTTGGGAGAACTCCCCGGAGGATGGGTTGGGATGAGCACAGTGGCGTAGCGTGGGTTGTCAGCACCCGGGGCAAGGCAAGTAATTTGCGCCCCCTAACCTGTGGATTTGCGCCCCCTAACCCATGCATTTGCGCCCCCTAACCCTAACCCCCAGATGTTGCGCCCGGTGCGGCCGGCCCCCCTGCACCCCCCACGCTACGCCACTGGATGAGCAAGAGCGGCTGTTGGAGAGGGTGTTGGCCCACCATCCTGTTCAGAAGTCTAGAGAGGCCACAGGCCACACCCAGAGACCTTGGCCATACTAAAATAAAATAAAAAAGGATGACACCGAAACCAAATACTACAAAACAAATGTTTGTTTATATTAAAGAGCTCATCACAATCTCACCTTGCGTAATGCTTGCTACACATGCAAGTTTAAGTTCGGGGTTGCCATATTTTGAAGAGCAAAAAAGAGGACACATTTGCCGACTTCTGCTTTTAACTATGGATCACTGTGACGACTCTCGTATTTTACATGCCCATAAAAAAGGAGGACGCGTCTTGGAAAAAGAGGACATATGGCCACCCTATTAAAGTGTATGCTTCAGTCCATCAAGGATTGGGTGTGTGAGGGGGTCTCATGACTGATATTAGTCATAGAACCATAGAATTGTAGAGCTGGAAGGGACCCCCAAGAGTCATCGAGTCCAACCCTTGCAGTGTAGGAACCCCTTGCAATTAAGTTCTTAGCACAGTGGTACCTTGGTTCTCAAACTTAATCCGTTCCGGAAGTCCGTTCCAAAACCAAAGCGTTCCAAAATGAAGGCTCACTTTCCCTTAGAAAGTAATGCAAAATGGATTAATGCGTTCCAGATTTTTAAAAACAACCCCTAAAACAGCAATTTAACATGAGTTTTACTATCTAATGAGACAATTGATCCATAAATTGAAAGCAATAATCAATGTACTGTACTATAAAATAAATAAATAAAACAGTATTGTAGATGATAAAAATTAAAATTAAAAAAAGTCTTACCTGCACTAATGATAGTCATTGTTTGGATGCGGGGGCTTTTATCCATTTCCACAGTCACACAACCAACCAACCAACCAACCAACCAATCAATCAATCAGTAGCTGAACTGGGATCCACACAGTCACAAAAACATATTAACTGAAAAAGCCTCAAAACAAAAAACGCAAAATAAATAGCAAAAACAAAAGCACCAAATATAAGCTCCAAATATCATCTTATAACACTGCAATCAGAAACGGAAGGCTTGAATTACAATGGGGGATGCAAATTAGCAGTGCAACAGGAAACACAGGAGGACTCAAAATGGAGCATGTTCAGCTTCGAAAAGTTCGAAAACCGGAATACCTACTTCCGGTTTTGCAGAGTTCGGGTTCCAAGTTGTTCATTTGAAAACCGAGATACCACTGTATTCTCAACAGGTACAGATATTATCATATTTCTTATTAACATAAACATGAGACTACACACTTATTTTATATCCCGTGTAATGTTTTTTATCCAGTCCACCCTTTCTGCGGGGCCTGAATCCACCCCCTGCTCTTGGTGGCCCTGTATTCTATAGACAGGGACCTGCCAACAGAAAAGACGTGTTCTCTCATTGCCACCCTCTTTGCCTTCCTTGAAGGTGAGGTGCAAAGAAGGGCTTTGGATGATGATCTCAGGGTCCTGGCATCTTCAGAGGAAAGACAGTCCAAATAAGGCTTTAAAGCTCAAAACCAGCATCCTGAACTAGGCTCAAAAACATATTGGCAGCCAGAAGAGCCAGCCAAGAACCAAAGCTTGCCCCATGGTTGAACGAGCCCTGCTTACATTCTTATTCTTCATACTCTCCCTGGATGGCTTGGCAAGGAGATTACACAAATCCATGGGAGAAGAAGGCTCTCAGTGGCTTCTGGCTACAATGCATTTGTTCCATCTCCACTGTTAGGGGTATATGGAGTGTTGTTGTTGTTGGGGGGGGGGTAGTACTTCTGGTGGGAGACACACTCAGCTCTCACCTGTAGCCCCTAGAAGCTGTCAGCAGGTGACAGTGGACACACCCCAAGCGTTGACTGGCCGGCCAAACTAGTTGAAGGAAGCTGATGGATCTCAAACTCTTTGTGAGTTAGGAACTTCCCTTGCATGAGAAGACAGGCTCCGGTGGATTGAGTGGAGGAGACCAGTACTGGGTCCAATGGTCAAGAACAGGCATAGGCAAACTCCGGCCCTCCAGATGTTTGGGACTACAATTCCCATCAACCCTAGCTAACAGGACCAGTGGTCAGGGATGATGGGAATTGTAGTCCCAAACATCTGGAGGGCCGGAGTTTGCCTATGCCTGGTCAAGAAGGTGGTTTCTGCATGTGCTGTAGAGGGAAGTGAGGGGCAGATGGGGCTTGTCCACCTAGGAAGGTAGCCCATCTAGAAGAAAGAAAGCTCTGGTCCTAAATCTCTGCTGCCTTGGAAGAAGAAAGGCTAAGGAGTAAACCCTACACAAATCTGGAGTGGAGGCCCTAAGGCAGCTGGGTGGTGCTTTGTATGCCTCCTTCTAGCAACTCCTGCAGCCAAGCTGGTGCCAAATGTATTGTTCTGCTTTCCTTTGGACTACATCAGCAAAACTGATCTAGGCAACCCAGGACCTCCATACACACTGCCCAGACTTGTGTCCAAGGGAGGTCACTTCAGTGCTGCTATCACAGTGGTTTGACTTCACCCCTGGAGAAGTACTCCATTGTCTCTTGAGACAGACGGATGCCAACAACCTCCATTGTTGGAGACAGTATGCCTCTGAATACTAGTTACCTGGGGATCAAAAGCATTCAGGTCTTTGATATGAGCTTCCCATGGGCATCTGGTTGGCTGTCCTGTGAAAACAGGATACTGGGCTGGATGGGCCTTTGGCCTGATCCTCCAGGGCTCCTCTTGTGTTCTTATGTTGGTTGCTTTCTCCTATTAGAGAGAAGAAAAAATGGTCAGGGAAAGATGTAGCAATGCCGGGGAAGTCAGCAAAAGGACAGCAGCAGCAAGGTATGCTTTGTTCCCCAGCAGTTAGAAGCGTCCCTGCCACAGATCTAAGTGAATCGCAGAGCTTATCCCAGGCACGAGGCGAACAGAAAACACTTTGCTATTCCCTTTAAACAATGAAAGGGAAAACGTCTCATTTATCTGAAGGCGCACCAAAGCACAAAGTGAGCTGGTGGTTAATGTTTGGTGTACAAGGCCGCAGCTGGCTGTCAGATGGAAGGGGGGGGGGGAACAAACTCTGCTAACTCTCCAGAGGCGGTCAAGGAACCTTTTGTCACCCAACCGCTGAGCAAAGGCAAAGTGTGTCTTTAGAACTGGCTGAGACAGAAGCAGGCAGAAGAACCCTCCCAAGAGAAGGGGTGGGCAAGCAGTGGCAGCCCCCCCCCCCCGCACGTGGGCAGACTCCAAATCCCGTCAACACAGCCCACAGTCAGGAGAAGATTGCAAAGGGCTGGTTTGTGGCCCTTTTGGCTTCAGCTTGAGGGGAGGGCATTGTTCCCACCTTGTTCCTTCATCTCCAAGGCCAAGGGTGAAGAACATTAGACATAGGGCTCAAGTGCAGCCCTCCAGGCCTCTCAAAATTTTCTCCAGGCTGGATCAGCCACACCTCTCCCTGACCCTGCTTTGGACCCTCTTTGGACTTCCCTCATGGGTGGCGCTGTGGCCTAAACCACAGAGCCTCTTGGGCTTGCCAATCAGAAGGTCGGCGGTTCAAATCCCAGCAACGGGGTGAGCTCCCGTTGCTCTGTCCCAGCTTCTGCCAACCTAGCAGTTCGAAAGCACACCAGTGCAAGTAGATAAATAGGTACCCTGTGGCAGGAAGGTAAACGGTGTTTCCGTGCACTCTGGTTTCCGTCACGGTGTTCAGTTGTGCCAGAAGCGGTATAGTCATGCTGGCCACATGACCTGGAAAGCTGTCGGCAGACAAATGCCAGCTCCCTCTGCCTGAAAATGAGATAAGCGCCGCAACCCAATTGTCTAGCCTTTGACTGGACTTAACAGTCCTAGGGCCCTCAATTTTACCTAACCATTGAATATTAGACAGGCACTATCTATAGCACAATCTCCCAGTCTTGGGTTTCCAGCTGTTTGGGGACTACAGTTCCCATCATCCCTGACCACTGGTCCTGCTAGCTAGAGATGATGTTAGTTGTAGTCCAAAAACAGCTGAAGACCCAAGTTTGGGAAATACTAGTCTATGTTGTCTTTTCAGCACATACTGAAAACCCTCCTCTTCCAACAAGCCTTTTCAGCAGGGACCTCTCCCTGTTGGCCTCTGTGCTGGATTTGTTTTTAAGAGGTTTTTCTTTATTGTTTTATCACTTGTTGTTTGCTGCCCTCCTTGTGGGTTTTTGCATTGCTGGAATGTGCCCTCGAGCTCTGATCATGCCTGTTGCTTGTCTGTAAGGAGGTGACAGAGGGGTGCGTTGGGAGGAAGGGCAGGATAAAAATCAAACAAATCAGTAAATAAATATCATGGCACAAACATTCATGGACCATGATCCGCTTGAATAAAGGGATGTCAAAGGGACACTAACTTGACTGCTTACAATCTACAGATGGACAAAACTGCCAGGTTTGATTTCTCCCCGTTTCCTGTTTTTCCAATATTAAATTCAATTCTCCACCTTTTCACAGAAATTTGATTTTCTTTTCCCTCATGAAAATTCACCAGCATTTTAGTGCAAGTTCCTTCTAATATATACATTTTTTGTAGGGAGTTTTGACTGACCTACACGCTTTTGCAAGCACTTTCCCCTAGCAGAATGAAGTTTTGTATGCTAATTTCACGAATGCCTTCACTTTTATGTCCCATTTCCCCTAACATTTTGGTACATCTGCATTGCAAAATTCCGAGAAGTGTGAATTTCAACAGGCACTTCTGTTTTGGTTGAAGTATTGCTTTTAGCAATCAGTGAGCTTTTCACTAAAATGCAAACAAAATTGAATTCGCCCCCCTCCCATCCATATTACAATCTTCCTTCCAACCATGTGTTCGTACCTTTTGACTTAGGACATTTCAAGCATCCGACGATTTGGACCCTGGTCTATGAAACCCTGTTCCATCAAGAAACCCTGTTTTTATAAGTTGCCACGGAACTTTCTGTCGTTTTCACGGCTTGTTGGGGGCTGTGCACAGCTTCATTAAAACAGGATCCATTCCAGAATTTTAAGCAAAGCCCTGGGATGCCTTCAACTCATGCATGTCTTTTTTGCGTGCCATCGTGTTGTTCCGTGAGTTTGGAGAGCGGTTTCCTCGCGTGTCCGACGGCTCCTGCGAGCATATCCCGTGCATAAAATATGAGAATCAAGACGACGAGGCACAGCAGGGTTAACACATTTGCCAGAATGCACATTTAAGAAGGAGCCAGCAAGCAGCTTTGTCTGAAAGCACAGTGGGCTCAGCAGAATTGTGGGTTCACATTTAATTTTCCTCTTTTGTGTGTGTGTGTGGGGGGGAGAGTGTTGATGTGGCATTATTTGACCCAAATATTTTACTGTTCAGTGATAAGCCTAAAAAAAGGAAAAGTTAAAAGAACATTGCATACTGGGATGGCAATTATGCTCTCCCTCTAGTATCATATATCGGGAAAAGGGGTTTTTACGTGTCTAAGATTTCATCTTTTCCGAATAGATTGGAGGGTGTTAGGTTGGCTAAGGGGGCAGATGCGTTGCTCTAAAATCCTCACTTGCCCATGTTGGGTGGCTGTGTTTGCTGGTGCCAATCTGAGTTGCAGTCTGACACCTGGTTGGCAAAGGATGCTTTCTAGCAAGACTCAGTGCCGGATTTACGTATAAGCTAACCAAGCTATAGCTTATGGCTCCACTCTCTTGGCCCCCCCCCCCAAAAAAAGTTAAAGAAAAAAAACCTGGATATACATTTCCAAAATAATAGATAAAAAACAAATAAAATAAAACCTACATACAGCAACAGTGTTTTGTGTTGTGTAGGCTCCTGTGATGTAAGTAATGGGCCCCGCCTGCTAGCCTGCTCCCTAAAATACCACTGGTTTGCTCATTTCTATATGTTTGGTGCCTATATTAAGGTAAAGGTACCCCTGCCCATACGGGCCAGTCTTGCCAGACTCTAGGGTTGTGTGCTCATCTCACTCTATAGGCCGGGAGCCAGCGCTGTCCGCAGACACTTCCGGGTCACGTGGCCAGCGTGACAAGCTGCATCTGGCGAGCCAGCGCAGCGCACGGAACGCCGTTTACCTTCCCGCTGGTAAGCGGTCCCTATTTATCTACTTGCACCCGGGGGTGCTTTCGAACTGCTAGGTTGGCAGGCGCTGGGACCGAACGACGGGAGCGCACCCCGCCGCGGGGATTTGAACCGCCGACCATGCGATCGGCAAGTTCTAGGCACTGAGGTTTTACCCACAGCGCCACCCGCGTCCCTTTGGTGCCTATATTATGCATGTGCAAATGGCTTTAGATACCTATTAGGTCCATAAATTACCATATGGCATTACACACACAAAAAGTGACAATTTGTTGTTGACAAAGGACAGCTGGACATATAAAGGGCCCCATTACCTTCAATAGCTTAGGGCCTCATCAAACCTAAATCCGGCCCTGGCAAGACTCCTGATTTATTACAGCACCATTTCTTTGGGGCTAGGTAATTTTGGACTCTGGGCTTAATGGTCTTCATCAGAGATGTGTATTTGTTTATTTGTGTGTGTGTGTGGCCAATTTGCTCCCACTGAAGAGCAAGTGTGGCCCAGATGGAAAGTTTGTCTAGAAACATTTCCTCAGAACCAGAACTGGTCTGTGACCGTCATAATAAAATTCAATTCAATTTCCTCAGAGGCTGCAGGAAAGTTCAGTCAGTAGAACATGAGACTCTCAGTCTCAGGATTGTGGGTTTGAGCCCCATGTTGGGCAAAAAGATTTCTGCCTTTGCAGGTGGTAGGACTAGATGACACTCGTGGTCCCTTCCAGTTCTACAATTCTCTGATCCGTTCCTTAGAAGGATTTCAGGTCACAGGCAATAATAATAATACAGTGGTACCTCTGGTTAGAATGGACGCGGGTGGCGCTGTGGGTAAAGGCCTCAGCGCCTAGGGCTTGCCGATCAAAAGGTCAGCGGTTTGAATCCCTGCGGCGGGGTGCGCTCCCCTTGTTTGGTCCCAGCGCCTGCCAACCTAGCAGTTCGAAAGCACTCCCGGGTGCAAGTAGATAAATAGGGACTGCTTACTAGTGGGAAGGTAAACAGCGTTTCCATGTGCGGCTCTGGCAGCAATGTCACGCTGGCCATGTGACCCGGAAGTGTCTCCGGACAGCGCCTCTTGAGTGAGATGGGCGCACAACCCTAGAGTCTGTCAAGACTGGCCCGTACGGGCAGGGGTACCTTTACCTTTTACCTCTGGTTAAGTACTTAATTCATTCTGGAGGTCCGTTCTTAACCTGAAACTGTTCTTAACCTGAAGCACCACTTTAGCTAATGGGGCCTCCTCCTGCTGCTGCGCTGCTGGAGCACAATTTCTGTTCTCATCCTGAAGCAAAGTTCTTAACCTGAGGTTCTATTATGGGTCAGCGGAGTCTGTATCCTGAAGCATATGTAACCTGAAGCGTATGTAACCCAAGGTATAATAATAATAATAATAATAATAATAATAATAATAATAATATACCCCACCCATCTGGCTGGATTTCCCAGGTGATGGGATAAACCTTTATTTGTCCATACCTTTGCCAGCTCTCCAGGTGTTTTGGACTGCCAAGACTCCCATCCTGTGGTTGGCGGGGGTAGATGTCAGTTGCAGCCACCTGGACCGGATTTCAGCCAGGAGAAAACACTGAAGGAGTGCAAAGAAGGGTTGGTGAGGGCTGTGGCCTGGGGAGAGCCCCATGGGCCAGATAGAGAGGCCTTGAAGGCCACATTCAGGGTTTCCCCCACCCCTGTACCATGCAGTCAAGAAGGATAATAGAATCCTAGAATCATAGAGATGGAAGGGACCACGGGGGTCATCTAGGCCAACCCCCCTGCAATGCAGGAATCTTTTGCCCAATGTGGGGCTCGAACCCACAGCCCTGAGATTAAGAGTCTCATGCTCTACCGACTGAGTTGTGGGTGCCTGTTGCTTGCCATGCCAGTCAATAAATGACCAGTGAGAAAGAAGAGTGAACTCTTGGCAAATCTTGTCAGCGCAGCCAATCTGAGACAGTTCCAACCCCCCCCCAAAAAAAACCCACACCACATAAAGCTCTCACCTGTACAAACAGAGTCAATTACTCCTCTCCTTCTGCCACCGTCTTACGACTCCTGCTTTGTGGTTTTTATTCGGGTGGGGGACCAAGAGGGTGGGGAGCAGAGCTTCCTGCCCTCCCTGCTTCTTGCAAAATAGCTGCTATGGAGAGGCATCCTCTGTTTTGAGCCATTGCTCCGATACATCTTCCAGTCAATTACACACCTAATCTCAGACCACTCGGCTGATGCATGGAGAAAGTTGCCGAGCGAGGAAGACCCGCTGGTGTCACAGATCCTATTTATCCCAGCAGGGATGAGAACAGCCCCGGGAATAGTGTTCCACAGTCCTCAGTTACGGCAAGTCGCAGTTCACCCTGCTCCCAAATTACCTTTGGGACTGATATTTCTCTTCTTCAAGCTCAGAAGTGATTTTTTTTCCCCCAGAGAAATTTGACGACAATCCATTTCTCATCTATTCGGTGCTTATTTTTAGCTGCTTGAGAAATTGTTTGGGCCCTTTCTCCCCCCCCCCCCTTGTTTTTCTTCTTTTTTGCAATCAACTCAAAAAACAGTGGAGATCCAAGAGTTCTAAACTTGGTCCTGGGCCTGTAATTGAATTTTCTCTTTTCAAGTCTCCAGGCCAGGGAGACTCCTGGATAGAAAGTCTGTCGTGATGCGACTCTGAAGGTCCAAAAGAAGCAGAAAAATGAACTGAGCTATAAAGAACAGGAGAATAGAGGGAACGAGGTATTACAATAGGTCTTGTGTGCATGTCGCATAAGGCCTGTTATTTGCACAGGGTGCTGTTCCCACTAATGTGCAACACTCTGTTGAATTTCACATAGGAAGGACCAGAGTTCAGCTTTGCACACAGAAGGTCCCTTGTCCAATCCCTGACCCCTTCCTGAAACCCCAGAGAATTGTTGCCAGTCAGTGCAGGCAATACTGAACTTGTGGCTCAATGGTCTGACTCAGTATAGGGCAATTTCTTAGGTTCCTGTTTAAGGGGAAGGGCTATAGAACAAAGCAGAGCATCCGCTTTTTCTTGCAATAGGCTCCCAGGTTGAAAATGTCCCCTTGGAGAACTGCTGCCAGCCAGTAGTCAAAGAGCCAGCCAGCAGTAGATCACACCATTCAAAGTCTTGATAGATAGATAGATAGATAGATAGATAGATAGATAGATAGATAGATAAACTTTATTCGCATTAGCCAACAGCCATAGCAACATAAAACAAGCAATAGATACAATTAAAAAGACAACAATGGGTAAAAAGGACAATCAGATGACCAAGATTATCGTTCAGGTAGTGGCCCTTAATCTCATTGCACCCTTGATAAACCTAGCAACCTTTGCTGTTGTCTGATCATTTTGATCTGATAAAAGAAAGAACAATGTGGCTGCAGATGGGTGGCCTGGGATGGTAAGTAAGAGTGGAGTGATGATCTCATTCCTCAGTCTTTATTAGCAAAAAAAAAAAAAAAAAAAAAAAAAAAAAAAGCTCATTCTCGGTAGACCTGGTGAGTGTCAGGCCTAATGAGCACAGTAGCTCATCCCTGGTAGGTCTGGCTCCATGAGATTTAAAGTCCCTACCTTCCCTCCTCCCCACAGCCGTCTAAGGCCCCTCCTCTCCAGCGTTCTTCCCAAGCAATCGGAGACTGCGCCGGCATGAAACCAACCTCTCCTCTGCCCTTTCATGCCTCTTCTGGTTCTGGGAGACCAGGAGGAGTGGGAGCTTGTTGCAGCAGTAGAGAGAGAGATACCCATGAGTCTTCACCAGCTTGCCTCATCTCTGCATCTTGGTCTCCTTTCTCTGCTCCCCTGCTTCAACTTCTGCCTCTGATTCTGGACCTTGCTCTGCCATAGACTCCCATCTCACTAACCCTGTTACCTCTTCAACTTCTGACACCTCCTCTTCCCAGTCTTCTCCCTCTGACCACTCATCACTGTCCCACCACTACTCCCCAGCTGGTTCCTCCTGCCATTCCTCTTCGTCCAACCAGTCCATGACACCAGGGTCAACAATACTGAGCTAGGTGGGACAATGATCTGACATGGTATAAAGCTGCTTCCTGGGTTCCTATTTAAATCAGCCCTTTGTTTGGGACCATGAGGACTAGAATATTAATTTATATTAAGGGAAGGTCCGTAACTCAGTGCTACAGCATATAAATTGCACACAGAAAGTCCATGGTTCAGTCCTGGCAGGGCTGAGGAAGGTCCCTGTCTGAAACTCTGAAGATCATCTGTCAGGTTTTTTTTTAATTTTATTTACATTTTATTAACATATAAAACACATACATACACATTTACACAATACACATACACAACACACTACCTTATTTTCATAAGATAAAACATACCTACATTACTCTATATAATACCTACCTATACTGTACATATCAACATAGAAGAGCAGCTGTTAGTTATTGCAGACAATCAATACTGAGTTAAAGAGATGGCTGAGTTGACTCACTGTAAGGCAGCTTCTTATGTGTACTACACACGAAAATTGGCATAAACATGTATACCTTTTCTGGCCCCGGCTTCCAGATTCTTCGACACAGCTTGACCACTTTAATGGTCATATCTGCTTGCTCATCATGCAGCCTCAGGCACCAGTAGGCAGAAGCAGGAAGTGGGCAGATTCTGGCTGCTCATTAGCAGGAGCTTCCTAACAACAAGAGCTATTTGACAGTGGAACAGGTGGCTCAGGGAGGTGACAGGATAGAATCTTAGAAGTGAAGAGACGGAAGGACCAGCTCTACAGTCCCATTATATTCTATCTATGACCTCATAGTGTCATGTAGTCCAACCCCCTGCAATGCTTAAGTTTATGGTGTTTAAACAGAGGCTGGACAGCTATCTGTTATGAATGCTGGACTTGCAAGATTCCTGGACTGGCTTGGACAAGATGACCTTCAGGATACAACCTTTCAGCTCTTTGATTCTAGGCTCCATCAACACAATGAGAACTCAATATCCACATTCTCCATTTCTCCCTGCCCTTTTTTTCCTTTGAGGAGCCGGTAGTTTATCTGCCAGTGAGGAGTTCTTACTTGAATATTCTTGACACTCTAGGAAATGAGATCTTCTCTCTCCTTAATACTTCTAGCATCTTCATGGGGTAGTCAAGCAATCTATATGGCATGATACCCTAAAGATCTTGCTTTGAACTATCTGTCAACTAAATCTGGAATATTTCAGGTTTGCCCACGTTAATTTCAAACCCTGCAATTTCTCAGAGCCTTCCAGTTTGAATTGCTTGGAAACGTCGTTACCGTAAATAAAGTAGCACCATCTGGAAATTGACTGATCCGACGTGTCGCAGAACCAATGCGATAACCAACTATTTTAGGATTATCCCTGATGGTGCGAGCAAAGAGCACAAGGAGTATAGGAAATGCAGGAAAGGTGTCTTTTTCTCTCACTGCCCCGCTCCCCAAAACAATTTGGTTTAATATGGCGTTTGCTGCTTTGGCAGCCTTGGGGAATGCGGACCATTTTAATAAATCTAGGGCCAAATTCCAGGAACCACAGTTTAATAAGGATATTGACCAGCTGAAATGTGGGCAGAGGATAAAGAGTCTGGAAACCAAGCCTTATGGGGGAGTTGGGTATGTTTAGAAGAAAAGACTGAGAGGCGATAGGACAGCTATCTTCAAATATCAAAAGGGCTGTTACATGGAAGAGAGAGAAAGCTTGTTTTCTGCTGCTCCAAATGCTAGGAGATTACAAGTAAACATTGGGAAGAATATTCAGATGAGAAGAGCTGTTCCACAATAGAACGTACTACCTCAGAATGTGAGTTCTCCGTCTTTGGTGGTTTTTTAATGGAGGTTGGATGGCCACCTGTCAGATATTCTTTTGTGATGTCTGCACTGCAGGGGGTTGGACTGGATCGTCCTTGGGGTCCCTTCCAACTCTACAATTCTATGATCCTGCAAGATTTCATTCTAATTAATGTTGCTTTTTCCAAAATTGCCAATTAAAAGGCCAGCCACTTTCTGCATATCAAGGACAACATGGGCTAGAGGACCCCTCCTCACCTCCTTTCTTGCCGCTTTGTGGCAAAGAATTGTGCAAATGGATCTTCTTATGTTATCTGCAGTGGATTATCTCCACTAAAATAATCTTAGGGTAATTTTTTAAAGGGTGTAATCAATTCCGACACGCGTGATTCTGAAATCAGAAGAGGAATAAACATTGTTTGGAAAGTGTTTTTCTTTTTAGAAAGCACATTTTTCAACATTTGCATAGTGATGTTATCTTAGGGTTTATTTACTGTTTGGCCCAAAGGCCCCTAAAGCTGTAAACAAATGAATCAAAGATCTATCCCTGGGATCAGACACACTCTCCCCGATGCATGCTCAGCAGTATTGTAAGGTGCAAGTGTTTCATGAGTTAACTTGCCTTGACCTGCCTTTGAAAGTTTGGTGGGTGGGCATGCCAACCCATTGGGACACCTCTGCTGCTTCCATGCACTTCTGAACTCCTTGCCCTGACCTTGGACCCCTTAAACTCAGGTGGCTACCTCTAGGCCAGCTAGCCTTTCCTTTCCTTTCCTGTTGCTGAGCCTGAGCATAGCAGCTGCTGTGATTCATTAACTTTTGCTGCACTTGCGTCTCTTCTTTGCACCCATAAAGATCTCTTCCTGACTCTCAAGTAAGAGTCTCTGTTGGCATGGTCTGGGAAGGGTCAGGACAAAAGTGGAACCACAGTTCTGGGGGCAAAAAGTGGCCCCCAGGGCCCTCTGCCTGGTCCTTGAGTCTTTCCCCAAGCCACAACCCTGCCATAGCCACACTTCCTTTCCCCAGGCCACACCCCTCTCTAGCCCTGTTTTCCACCCTCCTCGAGTGTCTTCTGCCTGGATGAAATGTGTCCTTGAACTCCAGGAGTGCTTCTTTGCTTGCCTGGATGGAGCAGAGAGAGACGGGTGCGGAGGTTTGTGTAGAAGCAAACCAGATATAGAAAAGTAAAATTAGTATTCACTGAGCCACTCAGTTTTGCCTCTGGCTCCACTCACCACTGGCATGTGGCCCCTGGAAAGTTGCCTTGAAAAGAATGTGGCCCTCCGGCTGGAAAAGGTTTCTCACCCCTGATTGAAATGAGAGCAATTATTTCTGCATTTGAATTGAGACGTACAAATGTACCTATGTAAACATGTCCTCTTTTCTGGGAATGTGCACATGACCGCCTTAACACCAGCCAGCAGATCAATCCCTACCTTTGCTTGTTGTTCCTGCTTGCATTCGGAGGTCTCTTCCCCCACCCTCCTCTCGCTCTCCGGCGCAGTGGGGTGCTGCATTGATCTGACTATTATGTCTTACCTCTGCTCCTATAAGCCCCCTGAGGCTGCGTCTTTAAATCTGTGGGAAGGGAGGGGGGAGGCAGAGAAGAGCAGCCAGGGCAGTGACTGCTGGGTATCAATCATGGGGGTGGGGAAAAGAGGATTTGAAAAACCGAGAAAGTTTTGCAGCGATCTGCCTCTGCGACTCGGCTCTGCCCTTGATTTGATCTGTGTGAGACTGTCTCGGCTGCTTGCTCATTCTGCCCTGCTCCTCACCCCTTCCTCGCACACACACGCCAATCAGGCACCAGCAAGGCAGTTCATTAAGCAAAAAGTAAACTCAATTTTGGATTAATCCCTAGGGTTTGGGCTCGGGTGGCGCTGAGGGTTAAACCACAGAGCCTAGGGCTTTGCCGATCAGAAGGTTGGCAGTTCGAATCCCCGTGACGGGGTGAGCTCCCGTTGCTCGGTCCCTGCTCCTGACAACCTAGCAGTTCAAAAGCACATCAAAATGCAAGTAGATAAATAGGTACCACTCTGGCGGGAAGGTAAACGGCGTTTCCGTGCACTGCTCTGGTTCGCCAGAAGCAGCTTAGTCATGCTGGCCACATGACCCAGAAGCTGTACGCTGGCTCCCTCGGCCAGTAAAGCGAGAAGAGCACCGCAACCCTAGAGTCGTCCACGACTGGACCTAATAGTCAGGGGTCCCTTTACCCTTTACCTTTACCTAGGGTTTGGAGGCATCTTCCTTCCCTGCATGTGTGCAGCTAACACCCCAGGCTGGAACTAGATGTGATCTCACCCAGTGATGAACTTAGAGAGTCACACGACTACAAGCAAACACAGGATCCGAGAGATTCTTATCAGTGGAAGCCAGAAACATGCAACTCAATACGCAGTCTTTCCTGTGTCTTTAGCCTGCAAATCCTGTGCTCAATGGGATGTCCTCCTGGATAGATGGTGATGCATGTGATTTATTGTTCATCCTTCAGTCAACGGTCCCAGGAGAGGTCACAGCAATTTAAAAAGCAGTTTAAGACAAGGAACTGGATTCCAACTAAATATTAGGAAGAACTTCCAGGAGTTGCTCAATGGTGGAATATAGAGGAAGGTGGACTCTTCTCCCTTGGAGGTTTTCATACAGAGGTTGGATAGCCATCTGTCAGGGGTTCTTTAGCTGTGATTTCCAGGTGAGATGAGCATTGGGGCTGCATTCATGGGGAACCTCCTCAGAGGCTGGAGAAAGGCGACTGACTTGTGAAGATTAACGACGGTAAGACTGTTTTTATTTATGGAAGTGATGATATACGGAAACCGTCTGAATATGGTTCTTGGATGAATAAAAATATCCACACAGGATTACAACTTGTTTTAACCTGCTTTGGAGAGCATCAGAGGTCACAAAGAGAAAGGAAAAATATATGAGAATAACAAGAGGAGATGTGGAAAACAGTAAGAAAGGACTGGACAGTATTGTGAACATCATATGGACAGATTTGTGGACATTAAAGCAGCAGCAAGAAGATGATTGGATCCCCTTTGGAACTTGAAATGTGGGTACCCCCAACAAAAATTTAAAATTTGGCTTTGTAATTTGTAATTTATGTAATTTGGTTTGATTTGATGTGATTGGTCGGTTAATAAAAATTATTTTTAAAAAAAGAAAACGAGATGAGCATTGGGGACCCTTCCAGCTCTACAGTTCTGTGCTTCTAAATCACAGCTGCAAGAATAGAGTGGGCTCCTAAAAATATGCATCTCAGCTATTAAAGGCCAGACTACTATAGAGCTGAATTGTCAATGTGTGACATAGTGAAGGTGACACTCACTGCTGTGGTGAAGAAGTTCCACCACTTATGGGCTCTTGAGTTTTGCATTTTTTTAAAAAAAGGTTGGTTTACAGAAAGAGTTTAAAAGCTTGGAAGCTGGAGCTACCCAGTCCCACCAGCAGAGAGATAGCTCAGTTGGTAGAGCATGAGACTCTTAATCTCAGGGTCATGCATTTCAGCCCCATGTTGAGCGAAAACATTCCTGCGTTGCAAGAGGTTGGACTAGATGGGCCTCGCAATCCCTTCCAGCTCTATGATTCTGTGATTTGTAAAAGCCTTGCACCCCACCCCTTGAGAAATTCACGGACATTGTCTTTCCCCTTTGAAAATGTTTGAATGTTTGAAGGTATGAAGTTTACGGCATGTAATGCCTTAAGAGAGAATATTATGAAAATGATATACAGGTGGTACATGACCCCAGTCAAGCTTGCAAAAATCTATCGTCTGCCCGATAATAAGTGTTGGAAATGTAAAGAAATTGAAGGTACATTCTTTCACCTTTGGTGGACGTGCCCAAGGATTAAGGCTTTCTGGGAGATGATATATAATGAAATGAAAAAGGTATTTAAATATACCTTCTTGAAGAAACCAGAGGCCTTTCTCCTGGGCATGGTCGGCCAATTGGTGCCAAAGAAGGACAGAACTTTCTTTATGTATGCCACAACAGCAGCAAGAATACTTATTGCAAAGTATTGGAAGACACAAGATCTACCCACCCTGGCAGAATGGTAGATGAAGGTGATGGACTATATGGAACTGGCAGAAATGACCGGCAGAATCCGAGACCAGGGAGAAGAGTTGGTGGAAGAAGATTGGAAGAAATTTAAAGACTACCTACAGAAATATTGTAAAATTAATGAGTGTTAGAATGATGTTGGATGAAAAGTTATGTGGTTTTTAGCTATAACGCTATAAGGAATATGAAAAAATGGATTATTAACAGGCAAAAATTTAATGTTACAATATTTTAAGATTAAAGACTAGGATAAACAAAGAGGGAAAGGATTTGCTGAACTAACAAATTGAACTGGAATACAAAAAGGGAGGTGTGAGGAGGTCCGGGAAACAAGCAAATGAAAGATAAGTGATGGAAAGATGGAATTGTTTTTTAACTATTTTTATTTTGTATTTTTCTTTTTTCTCATTTTGTAAAATTCTAATAAATATCTTTAAAAAAAGAAAAGAAAATGTTTGAATGTGATTTCTTTTCTTACTCATTGCTGCGGAATAGTTGAAAGCAACAGCCACAGCAACACCGCAGGGAATATTTTCAATACAGTGCTAAGTCTTCTGACATTAAAGTGATGCTTTCTCACCCCTCCTTCCCCCCCAAAATTTATTGTACATACCTACTATGCACCCGTCACAAAATGTCCCAGGATGGGATATAGTAAGACTAAAAAATCACTTACTATATAAAATAAGGAAGCGTCAATTTGAAAACGAAGCAATACCGGCATCAGGAACAGAAAGGAAAACTCACATTTATCCTGAGTGAAAAGGTGAAGAGTCACTAAAACTTGTACAGTGTAGATGACAGGATTTTGTAGATGCAGAATAATTGCATGGTGGCTGTAGTGGGATGAGTGTTTCATTCAAATGCATTCATAGAATTGAATGCCCCGGCCCCAGTTCTCATTGTTTCCACACTTGGCTGTATATCCAACTTATGCCTGCGGTTCCTGATCTAGCAGCTGATGCATATGCAGCAGAAATCTGTTTCCACATATGGGTTGTCTTAGCTAGATTGGGGCATTTGTATTTTAGGAACAAAGGGGGGGGGGATAGCTAAACAAAACTTAAAGCGGTTGGGAGAGGAGGGGAAATTGCAGAGCGACTGATGCACAAAGAGTCTCTCATTATCCTTGCCTTGTCACCATCTTTTCCGCCAAAGATCCAAAACTTCATGCAGCCATTGTTCTGTTTGTTTCTTGTTCCTGGAAGGCAGTCTCTTTTCATCTTTAAATAAGATGCACGGACTTGCTTCTCTGATTCTCACAGCCTGGCATGCAAATGTGCATGAGCGGAATCTGCGTAAACAGTTTAAAGCATCAAATGCATTTTAGTTCTGAGTTCACCACAGGCAAGCGCAAGGGTGCCCCCTGAAAGTCCTAAGTGCTTCTTCCCCGACCCAGTGCCCTCCAAATGCTTTGGACTACGACTCCCATCAGCCCCAGCCAGCAAGACCATACTGACCGGGGCTGTCCAAACACCGGGAGGGCACCAAGTTGTGAGGGGTGGCTATTTGTCCTACATCATAAGCACAGATCCTGGGGGTCCCTTCCACCTCTATGATTCTAGGACTTCAAGGATTGTTGATCAGAATATTGCTCCATAAGGGAGCAATAGCAAACAAGCTGAACGGATAGGTGGGTGTATGTCAGGGGAAGGAAGAAGACCTGTGGGGGTAAGCGAAAGTGGCTGGGGGTTCATGGGAGTAGGGCAGGAGTCAGACCCTATTGCATCACCAGTAGGCCTGTGACCATGTCTGTCTAGATGCAGATTGAATTAAACCAAACTATTTCCTGATTTATTTGCTGGTAGGAAAATCTCTCTCCCATCTCACCTATTAATACAGGTGAAGAAGAAGAGTCACTCTTGATTCCTATTTCTGCAACACTTGAGGAACATTTTGCCCTTGCGTAGAGGCTGGTATCTACCCACAGAAATTTGTATCTTCAACATTTCTCAGATGAAAATAGGGACATCCTATTCAATATTAATAATGGTGATGATGATAGGTATTTTATTGTTTATACCCTGCCCATCTACCTGGTTGCCCCAGCCACTTCCAACATATATAAAAACATTAAACATTTAAAAAATCTTCCCTATACATAGCTGCCTTCAGATGACTCAGGGGACATGCATACCTCCAACATTTCCCCAATGAAAATAGGGATGTCCTAAGGAAAAGTGGGACATTCTGGGATCAAATCAGAAACCAGGATGGCTTTTGTAAATCTGGGACTGTCCCTGGAAAATAGGAACACTTGGAGGGCCTGCATCCAGGCAAGCAAGCAAGAGGAAGGTCAAGGACATAGTTTAGCCAGGAAACAGCATTCAAAGAGGCTGTGAAGCAAGGTCAGAGAGAGGTGTGGCCTAGAGAAAGGGTGTGTGGCCTGAGAGAGTCATGAGGGCCAGATAGAGAGGTCGGGAGGGGCACATTCAGTTCCTGGGCCTGCAGTTCCCAACCCCTGCATTATAGTATTTGCCCTGTAAGTTTGCCATTCCACCCCGTACCAAAAGCTGCCAGAATTTCTTGGTTCTGGGCCTACCCACTTTGCAGCTGACCCCCAAACGAATTGTCCCTGCTTCTTCCAAATTAATATTCCGGCTACAAATCCCATCCTTGACAGCTTTATCTGTGTGATGCCGGCAGCTCGCATTGCTGTCTGCATCAGCACAGCCCACATTAGCCCAGTGAAATGTCACAGGTTACACACTGTGGCAGAAAAACCTCACTTTTGTGCTTCTGACCGATCGCAAGAGAATCGGCCGTTCTCTGACCTCTGACGCCTGCTGAACCCCCTCCGCGCTCGGAATGGTGGAAATCTGCAACCGGGAGAGCAAAATTCTAGGGTTGGAGCCTGCGAGCTGATACTGGCTGGTGTGTGACTAGCATCGCTCAGCACTCCATGCCATCCCATCAGTGCAGTCATGAAAGGGACGAATCAATCTGCAGACAGCTGACACCTCAAGATTTCAGATACAAAATGAGGCCCCTGCTCAGAGATTCGTGGCAGGTTAGGGGCTGGGATGGAGGGGGAGAGGAATGGAAACGGCAGAAAGGGAAGGGCTACCACCTTTCCAAGAGCAGGGAAAGGATTGGTGCATGTCGCCTCTGTTCAGCTGCCCAGTCGCCTATCCACTACAGGTTGTATCCAACAAGGGCCACATTTAAACCACACATTTAAAGTGCTATGATACCACTTCAAACAGCCATGGGTTCACCCAGAGAATTCTGGAAAGTGTGGCTTGTTAAGAGCGCTCAGAGTTGTTGCTGTTTAGTCGTTTAGTCGTGTCCGACTCTTCGTGACCCCATGGACCAGAGCATGCCAGGCACTTCTGTCTTCCACTGCCTCCCGCAGTTTAGTCAAGAACACTATCCAACCATCTCGTCCTCTGTCGTCCCCTTCTCCTTGTGCCCTCCATCTTTCCCAACATCAGGGTCTTTTCCAGGGAGTCTTCTCTTCTCATGAGGTGGCCAAAGTACTGGAGTCTCAGCTTCAGGATCTGTCCTTTCAGTGAGCACTCAGGGTTGATTTCCTTAAGAATAGATAGGTTTGATCTTCTTGCAGTCCATGGGACTCTCAAGAGTCTCCTCCAGCACCATAATTCAAAAGCATCAATTCTTCAGCGATCAGCCTTCTTTATGGTCCAGCTCTCACTTCGCCTATCCCCTCCTAGAATGGCAGTTCCCAGAGTGGTTTAACAGTGAATTCCTCTTAGGGGAACTCTGTAGACACCCCCCCCAAGTGTTCCTATTTTCCAGGGGCAGTCCTGGTCTCTGATTTGATCCCAGAATGCCCCACTTTCCCTTAGGGCATTCCTATTTTCATTGGAGAAATGTTGGAGTTAGGCTATCCCTGAGCCAAGGTGATAAGTAACTGTTAGAAGACATCTGAAGGCAGCCTTGTATAGGGAAGCTTTTTAAATGTTTTATTATGTGTTCATACATGTTGGAAGCCACTCAGAGTGGTTGAGGCATCCTACTCAGATGGGTGGGGAATACTACTACTACTACTACTGCTACTACTACTACTAGAAAAGGCACCCCTATTTTCATCAGAGAAATGTTGGAGGGTATGACTCTGAGGATTGTAGCTCTCTGTGCAGGGCCAGCCCGAGACATTTTGCCACCTGAGGCGAACCACAAAATGGCTCCCCTCACCTGTCAGGGAAGAAGGGGTGAATGAAGATGTACATCAGAAACAAGAGAGGAATGAAAATATACATTGGGGACAAGGATGGGAGACCAGCAGCACCTCCTGTTTGCCAGCGAGCCACTGTAGAGGTGACATGGGGTGGGCTGCTGAGGAGAAGGCAGATCTAGTCTCCAAGAAGTGTACTACAGCCATTTCTGCAATTGTGGCAGCAGCACCAGTGGGCAATATATTCCTTGGAGGATGAATCTATTGCCCCTGTGGATCCTGCTGACCAAGGCAATAGCCTAATCTTAGCTCATGGGTGGGCCGGCCCTGTCTGTGAGAGGGACAGAGGTCTCCTAACAGGTCCTCACATTATTCCATTTTATTACTTGTCCATCGAAGCTTCTGAGGTGCTAGCACAATGTTACAATATGATGGGGCTCTCTCATGCCATAGAACAACAAAAGCAGGGCAAAAACACAAATTAGAATGGGAGAAAATGTTCCAGGATTTCAGCTGGAAATTGCAGGATATGCACTGATTATAAACAAAGCTGTAGAGAATCATAGACCCATAGACCTGTAGAGTTAAGGGTCATTTCATCCAACTGTCTACAATGCAGAAATCACAGCTAAAGAATCCTTGGCAGATGGCCATCCAACCTCTGCTTTAAAACCTCCAATGAAAGGGAGTCCACCACTTTCTGAGGAAGTCCGTCCCACTGTCAAATAGTTCTTCCCATTAGAAAGCTATTCCTAGTGTATAGCTGGGATTTCCTTCTTGTTACAAAGATGTGACATTGTTTGATTCTCTTGGGGAGCATTGCAAAACAATTGCATCTGATTTGCGTGATGTTAATAATCTTCACTGGAATCATGTTCAACATTGTTTCAAAGTGAGGTGTTCCATACCGAATTGCAGAATAACATTGACGTCACTCGTATATAATATTATTCTTATAAAGGCAATTTTCTTTTCAACCAGTTTTAAATCCCTTGGACAATTTCATTCCCCTGTATAACAATTGCCAAGTATTACATACACTAAACAAGCATTAGACGTGGTCATATTCTAGCTGTGTTACGTTGAAAAGTGAAAAAACAGAGTAGCCCCCATTAATGAGAATCATCCATGCTTTAGGGATATTATATATCAGTGTTACCCATTGTTTAAATACATTCCTAGGGCATATTCCCCAGTGAGACTTTTCAGAAATTTCCATTCTTTGGGGCACTGAAAGCCTTTCAGGTATGCACCAGTAATTGGAAAAGCAGGACAGCTTTTTTTAAAAAAAACTTTCTAATTTTGCTATTATACTAATCATTTTTTTAAAAAAAACAAAAAAACAGTATCAGAGAATTTGCACCCCTGTGTGATCAGGACTGGTATATTGATTGGAAAATCCACATATAAATGGACAGCTAACAGTGTAGTCAATATTCAGGAGAGAAATGGGCTTTGAAGAGTCTTGATTCTTCTTAACTTATGGATTACTACCCATTTTGCCTCATCCCAAGATGATAGGATCCTGCTTAATCTTATTAATTCCTTCCAGATGTTAATTAAAAAAACATAGGTGATAGAATAAAGGCAAAGTTTTAGTAAGATTCTCCTAGCACCATCCAATCCAGATAATTAATTTAAAGAGTGTCTAATGGTCCCTTCTTCATCTGACTGTATTGCAGGACTATTTAATAATTCCCTCTCAAAGTCGATAACCTTTGGAAGATTTTGATTAATTGCTCAAAGAACAAGATGAAACATTAGGAAGAAAACAGAGGGTTGTCTCCAACTACGTCCTACTCAGAGTAGGCTGGTTGAAATTAATGGACCTATGTTAGGCATGTTCATTCACTTCAAAGGATCTACTCTGAATAACAGAGTACAGTGATACCTTGGGTTAAGAACTTAATTCGTTCCGGAGGTCCGTTCTTAACCTGAAACTGTTCTTAACCTGAGACACCACTTTAGCTAATGGGGCCTCCCGCTGCCGCTGTGCCGCCGCCACCCGATTTCTGTTCTCATCCTGAAGCAAAGTTCTTAACCCGAGGTACTATTTCTGGGTTAGCAGAGTCTGTAACCTGAAGCGTCTGTAACCTGAAGTGCCTGTAACCTGATGTACCACTGTAACACCAACTGAAGAGCCAGTGTGGTGTAGTGGTTAGAGTGTTGGACTAAGACTTGAAAGACCAGGTTTCAAATCCCCACTCAGCCATGAAGCACACTGGCTGTGACCTCAGGGCCAGTTCACTCAGTGTCAGCATCTATCCCACCTTAGAGGGTTGTAGTAAGGAGAAAATGGGGAGAAAGAGAATTGTGTATGTCACCCTGAGCTCCTTGGAGGAACGGTGGGATATAAATATGATAAATAAATAAAACAGGCTGTTCCTCTTATAGCACTAACACGGGTAAGCCTGCATCCACTTGAATTGGCCCAATTTGGTTCAGGATCCAGCCTTTGGTCAGATTCAGTGCATGGCCCTAGCAAGCAGAACCTGCCAAGCTCCCTCTGCCTCCAAACATCTCATTCCCATTATTGCTATTACCATATTCCCAGTCTGGCTCTCCATGTGCTGCCAGACTCCTATCGGTCCAAAGTCAGGATGGTCAATGGTCAGAGAAGATGGGTGTCCTCAGACTCCCCATCCCCACTCTAAATGCCATTAAATATGTGCAGCATGAAATTTGCTGTGCTAGTGGTTCAGCAGGTGCAAGATGAATTGTGGAAAGGCTGTAGCTCGGTGGAAGGGCATCTGCTTTGCATGCAGAAGGTCCCAGGTTCAATCCCTGGCATCTCTGAGGACTGCTGGCACATGCACCTCCACCTACCACAGCTCCCTGCAGAGGCAACAGCTGATCCAGCAGCCTTTTGGAGCTGTCCAAGGTCCTGTTCTGTTCTGCTCTCTGCTTTGAGTGGGCACTGCTTGCTTCTCCTGCGAGCCTCAAGCTCTCAAGGAACTGGACCCAATCAAGGGTCTGAATTGATTTGGATGGACTCAATTAAGCCGCGTTATTTTCCAATTTGGGGCGAAAGAGCTCTGCTTAAACCGAGCTAATCAACTCTGAGCCTAAGGGAGTTAACTCATCATGCAACATACGGCAAGAGGCCGCACATGAAACAGAGCATCGTGCTCAAATGTCCCTTCCTCGGGGTCACTTTCATGATGTCAGAATCGGAACCCCTCCACTTAGCAAAGGGGCCTGGGCCATTGGGAAAACCCAAATGGCTTGTGAGGGCTCCAGCTGGTACAGTAGGGATTCTCTGCACGAGCCGGGAGCTGTCTCACCTCGTTCCTACAAGGAAATCACTTCGTTGTCAAACTGGGAGCTTGACATGATTCCTTCATGTACGCTAATGTGCTAAGAGTTCCGTTTGAGAGTGTGGCTTTGTGTGGAAGTGAAAGTACAGGTACTCTCTCTCTCTCTTTTTTAAAAAAGGGGAACATTTCACCGTCTCTGACACTCCAGTATGCTAATGCATCAGCTCCCTGCATTTTCATTTTCAACAGGGACTAATTTAAAAGAAATGACCAACCTCCCAGTGGACTTCAAAGCAAGCATTTGATGAGTTTTAGCAGTTTCAAGCAAGCTCTAATTTGAATTTCAGAGTGTGCCATGCAATTTTCCTGGTGACATTCAAGAGGGATGATAGCACCAGTTCTATCTGTCAGTGGAACTGCTTCCTCTTGCTGTGTGTTACTGATTTGTTACGGCGGGACGTGGGGTGGGGGGGGAGAGAAAGGAAGGGAAGGAAAATCTGTAAGAGGGGGTGGTGACAGTACAACAACAAGCAGGGAGAGAGGGGGATTGGATGTGTTAGGAAAAGGAACTGCTATATCGGTAAAGGTCATCATAGATATCTTTTTTGAAGATACAATATTTGTGAAATAGCAGAACTGCAAATAAATAAAGATATAAATGGCAACATTCCCAACCACATGTTATCACTGCTACATTCTATATTTTAAATTAGGGATAAGGAACCTCATGTCCCTGGGCCAAAATTGGCCTTCAAGGCTCTCTGTCTAGACCTCAAGACTCTTCCCAGGACACACATCCCTCTACACAGGCCACACCCCCAGCGCAGATCTGCTTGCACCCTCCTCAAGCTTTGCTGAGGGGCTGAAATGTGTCCTAAAACTCTGATAATGCCTCTCGCTTGTCTAGATGAAGAATATAGAGGGCTGTGTGCATGTGTGTGTAGAAGCTAACTTACTGGGCAACAGTGGCATGGCGTGGGAGCAGTCAGCCAAGGTGCGAAATTGTTAGGAGTGCAAAATTTCAACACCTGGTACTGCCTGACTACAGCTGTACGCTTCCATGACTGGGCTGTGTTGAAAACAGCTTCATTATGCGAATCAGGAAGCGACCTCTCCACACAACAAAATAACTCTTATTTTCTTATCTCTGTGGCTGCAATATCCTGGGTGACACGGATGCCGTACACGCATGCGTACTCCATCCATTTCCCTCCCACCCCCTGCTCTGCGCGGTCCCAGGGACTGGCAACCCACGATATGTCACTGCCGGGCAAAGGTAACATTTGCTTCTAGCTGTGCCCACCACTGGTATGTAGCCTCTGGGAGGCTGCTCTGCTCTGCGCGGTCCCAGGGACTGGCAACCCACGATATGTCACTGCCGGGCAAAGGTAACATTTGCTTCTAGCTGTGCCCACCACTGGTATGTAGCCTCTGGGAGGCTGCCCAAAATGGAAAAAAAAAGGTTTGCCATCCCCTGCCATACAGGCCTAGTTTAACAAGTCAGATCTCCCTCTGACTGACTCTCAGACTCTCTTTGGGAGGTTAGAGGGAGAGCATGCAGAGGACATAGCACTGTGTAGCCCAGCAGAGGATAAATGTGAGGTGTAGGTCCCAGGAATAGAGAAACAGAAGGAGAAATAGGAGCAAAGGAGCTAACATAGGGGAAAGAAAGCAGGGGTGAAATGGGCTGCAGCAAAGAGCAAAGAGAGTGCGGATGAATGGGATCCTGTGAGAGGGAAAGGGAGTGAAAGAAAACATGCAGGACAGGAGATGAGATGGGAGGGAGGGAGGGAAGATTGGAATGGAGGGTGCATGAGAGAGTGTGAAAGAACAAGTGGTGAGGCAGGCAGAGGACAGGCAGAAAAGCAGGAAATGTAATGAGAGACACAACGTAAGACATTGACTAGCGCAGGAATAAGGGTAAAGAGCATCATCTGCGGTGAACTGAGAGAAGAGAAATTGCAGCCGAGTAAAAGTGAATGGCAAGTGTTACCAAAGAGAGAGGAAACAGAAAAAGGAGGTTTGTCTGGAGTAGCAGAGCCCAGCGGTGGGCTAATTGGCAGGAGTACAAACAAAGAAACCTCAGCGCCTGCCTACTGATGAGAATCTTAAGGCACTGTGTGTGTTGTACATGGGATGTCATATGCATGGTGCACGTTGCACATTGCAGGTCCAGTGGCTGGCTTCTCCAGAGCCTCGACCTTCTCCATTGCATGCGCATTGTGTGCATGCATGCAACGCACAACACAGTGACGTCACACACACACACACAACGCATGTCGCAAGTGACGTCATACACTGTGATATACGTCATGCCCGTGTCATGTGCTGGGCCCCCACGATCTTGGGGCCAACCTGGTGCCTTTGGGCTGAACTGCATACAGGGAGAGTGGAATGGGTGCTTGTGGGAAGCTAAGAACATTATATTCGAAAAGGAAATCCCCCCAATTCCTATAATTTCCTATAATTTTGGGAGTTATAGGGACAGAATTATAATTTTGGGAATTATAGGTGCAGAACTACCCAAACGGTATAGAAATTTATTCATGTATGTGACTACAGTGGCAAGAATGTTACTTGCCCAAAAATGGAAAGAAGAAGTCCCAGCAAAAGAAGAATGGATACAAAAACTTACAAAATACACAGAAATGGTGAAACTTACCGGAAAAATAAGAAATCAAGACAACAAACTTTTTATAAAAAAATGGAAATGGTTTATTGAATATTTACAAATAAACTGTAAACAGAGAACATTGGGAGGATTATAACCTAAGAGAGTATATTTTTGAAGTAGATGAATAAGTGAGTAAATTAATTTGGAATATGCAGGAAATATAAAAAATAAATTTAAGGAACCACAGAAAGAGGGGGAAGAAAGTCGAGTTTTGAAATGTTTAAATGATTGTAAAATTATTGAAATGTGTAAAAATGAAAATCACGAAAAGAACATTATATACAAATGGGGTGAACTTGAATCTTGTGATTGGTTCACTTACAAATTTGTTCAAGCACATCCTGGTTGGCATCCCTTGCCCAGACCTCGCTAAGGCTAGGCATTAGAACATTGTCTTAGCAAACTTCATATTTTGAGGAGAGAGAAAAAGGTGTCTTTCTGGAGCAACTGCCGACAGTGGCCTAGTGGCTGAGCCAATCCTCTCTTTTGTCCTCATCTCATTGTACTTGTTCCTTTATCTTCACATGACAGGCTTTGCAGCACTGGGCGCAGTGTAGCTGATGGCGAGAAAGGACCCACGCTGTGTGGCCCATGTTCCATTTAATGCCTGACGCGGTGGCGGTTACAACTGTCATTGCTAATTTCATGCCTCTCCTTACATCTTCAGCCTTGCTTGTTGCGAGACGGCTTCATCCCAGCTGCCTTCTAGGGTCTGAGACGGAGAACCGTGGGACAAAGGAATCTCGGCCGCCCATGCTGGGCCGCTGGGCCATTTTTAACCAAGTCCATGTCACTTTGAGCCAGACTCTGCCGGACTTTGTACAACGTGAGCACACATCAGTGCCACCACTCACTACCACTACCACATTCTGACCACCAGGTGGACTGACATGAATGAGAATCAGCCCCAAGACCCCAGAAGTGGCCAGTCTCAGGGGCCTGGGAGGCGGTCATGGTGACAGGGAGATGGAGAAGATTGTGATGCCTTTTGTCAATCATAAGTGAGCGCCATGCATCCCAATGAGGTCTTGCCTCGCCACTGGGAAAATCAAGGAGAGAGCAGGCTGATAGAAGGCTGTGTGTGTGTGTGTGTGTTCGGATTTACTTGTTTCATTTATTTTAAACTGTTTCATCCCACCGTTGCACTCATCAGTGTCTAAGCCTTCTTACAAATAATACAATCAATTAGTAACCCAAATACTCAAGTGGAAACTGCAATGCAGAGCATGCCTGCTCAGAATTCTGTCCACTGCGCTCCATTACAAAGGAACCTAGAAAGCTGCCTTATACAGAGTCAGACTGTTGCTCCATCTAGCTTGGCCTTGCCTGCACTGATTGGCAGCAGCCTTCCAGGTTTTCAGACGCTCATCCGATGCTACCTGGAGGTGTCAGGGATTAAACCCAAGACCTACAGCATGCCAAGAAGATGTTCTGCTACAGAGCTGTGGTCTGTTTCCTTAAAGGTAATTCAAGATTCGAGTCCTCAAGGTTCCAACTGTTTAAAAAGGAACATGGGAAGCTGCCTTATATGTAGCCAGACTATGGGTTGATCTAGCTCATGATTGTCTATATTGACAGCCAGGGGCTTTCCAGAATTTTAGACCACCTCTTTTTCAGGCCTACCTAAAGATGCTAGGGATCAAACCTGGAACCTTCTGCATGCAAAGCACTGGGCTATGGCTCCCCCCTCCCCGGGTTTCATAGGCTCTATAGTTTCCATACCTTCCATCTGGGTCACTGAAGGGGAGGCACACAACACCTCTCATACCTATCAATGACACCCCTTTTCCTCATAGTTCTTCTACCCAAAACCTACTTCCATATGGAAGGGTGAATTTGCATTGAGTTCAGGGTTGCAGGTTGCTCACCTGTCCTCCACAGAAAAAGAGGAAAATATACCTCCTGCAATTCTTCCCACAACTGTTGGAAAGTATAGTACAACTCTATTATGCTTTGGTCAGACTCCATGTGGAGTAGTGTGTCCACTTTTCAGCACCACAGTTTAAGAAGACCTTGTCAATAGACAAGTTGGAACATGTGCAGAGGAGAGCGACCAAGATGGAAAACAAGTCTTGTGAGGACCAGTTGAGGGAGCTGGGTATGTTTGGCCTAGAGAAGAGAAGAGAAGAGAAGGGAAGAGAAGAGAAGAGAAGAGAAGAGAAGAGAAGAGAAGAGAAGAGAAGACTGAGAGGTGATGATAGCCACCTTCCAATATCGGAAGGGCTATCACACGGAAGGTGGAGCAAGCCTGTTTTTTGCTGCTCTAGAGGGTACGACCCAAAACAATGGATTCATATGACAAGAAAGGCGATTCTGACTAAAAACATTAGGAAGAACTTTATGATGGTAAGAGCTGTTTGACAGTCAAACAGACTACCTTGGAAGGTGGTGGACTACCCTTCATTGGAGGTTTTTAAAGATAAGTCTGGATGACCACCCGCCAGGGATTCTTCAGCTATGATTCCTGCAGTGTAGGTGGTTGGATGAGATGACCCAACTCCACAGTTCTGTGATTGGACACTGCTATGCTTACAATCAGTCCTGAAACTTCCTGAAGACAGCATGGAACTTTCCGTCCCACAAATGTTCTGGCTTGTGGTTTTGTCCTGCTTTTGTTGCGCTATAGCACAAGAGAGCCCCTCCAGGTGGCAATAATTTGCCAACATAGCAGAAGCACCGAAGAGCAACTAATAAAGTAGAATAAGGTGTGGACAATCCTTCGCCACTAATGCAGTACTACTGTGTCAATGACATGTGCCTAGGACTTGCCGATCGTATGGTTGGCGGTTCGAATCCCTGCGGCGGGGTGAGCTCCTGTCTTTTGGTCCCAGCTCCTGCCCACCTAGCAGTTCGAAAGCACCCTTAAGTGCAAGTAGATAAACAGGTACCGCTTTATAGCGGGAAGGTAAATGGCGTTTTCGTGTGCTGCGCTGGTGCTGGCTCGCCAGAGCAGCTTCGTCACGCTGGCCACGTGACTCGGAAGTGTCTCCGGACAGCACTGGCCCCCGGCCTCTTAAGTGAGATGGGCGCACAACCCTAGAGTTGGACACGACTGGCCCGTATGGGCAGGGGTACCTTTACCTTTACCTTTAATCATGCAGCACATAGGTGATTCTATAGAACTCTCTCCCACAGAAGGCAGCTTCAAAAGACAAACAGATAAAACTCATGAGATTGGGCTAAAATGGTCAACCGAAAGCTGTACTTTTCTGGTTTATCACCATAACAGTTATTAACACTGGGCTTCAGCAAAGCAAATCATTTAATTATACAGCGCCTATATGATATGGAGTGACAGAATAATTTGGCCACAATAAGGAAATTTTGTCCATGGTATGATTATTTCCCACCTAGTCATTTTGACACTTTGGCACCCTATTTGCAAAATTTAACCATTCCAAAATACAGACCCGCTTTCACTTTCGTAAGATTGAGTATACTGCCTTCGGCTGTACAGTGGTACCTCGGGTTACATATGTTTCAGGTTACATACACTTCAGGTTGCACACTCCGCTAACCCAGAAATAGTGCTTCAGGTTAAGAACTTTGCTTCAGGATAAGAACAGAAATTGGGCTCCGGCGGCGTGGCAGCAGCAGGAGGCCCCATCAGCTAAAGTGGTGCTTCAGGTTAAGAACAGTTTCAGGTTAAGAACGGACCTCTGGAACAAATTAAGTACATAACCCGAAGTACCACTGTACTTGAAGGATGATTTCAAAAAATTCCACTGGAAAAACGGTTGTGTCCATGTGGAAATGGCAGTATTGAGTCGGTGGCTCGTGTGCTTCTGGCTTGCACTCTTTATAAAGATTTGAGGAGTGAGGTTATTACCCCTCTATTATTGTCCATGCCAGATCACTCCACCATTGCTACCATGTCCTTTCTTCTAGCAGATCAAGATGATCAGGTGACAGCAAAAACTACACGTTTTTTAGTGGGGGCAATTAGAATAAGATCTATTATTTGATTATTGATGCAAACCTCCAAAATGTATTTTGTATAGTTAAGTTTTCACCTCTGTCTTCAGTACGTTTTATTTTATTTTATTGCTATGGCTAGTGGCTGATGCAAATAAAGATTCTCCTGATTCTGATTCTTATGGAGGAAAAGGCTAGAACAGTTACTAGCTATGATGTCTATGCTCTGTCTCCACTGTCCGAGGCTGTATGCCCCTGAACACCAGTTGCTGTCAATTGCAGTAGGGAAGAGTTGCTGTTCTGCTCATACCCATCTTGCAGACTTTTCGCAGGCATCTGTGGGGATAGATGGCCCATTGGCCTGATCCAGCAGCCTCAATTTATGTCCTTGTGTAATACACCTGCAAACAACAACAACAAATCTTGAGAAGCCTGAAATCCTCCATTGCATCTTGTCGCCCTCCTAGCACAAACATCTATTCCCATTAGTGAGCTGAACCGGGGTCTCTCTTTGAAGCTCACAGCTTTTTGTGTTCTTCGGGCTTGGTCTACTTGCAGCCTTCCCCCCCCTATGTAGCATGTCTGATGCTTGCAGCTGCTGCTTTGCGTGATTGGCATATCCCTTTGCAGGCTGCACACAGCTGTTCTATGTCTGCCAGGGCTCCCCTGCTGGGCACTGACCTGCATCTCTCTTTAAAAAAAAACCACACACACAAGACCAAGTTAAAATATATGCAATCCTCTATCGCTGAGGTTCTCAATAGCAATGGACAGTATATACGAACATAAATGGCTCTACACAAATATTAGACGACGGGAGGGATATGGGTGCATGGTGCAAAAAGGGAGAGAATATGGACATGGTGAGCCAAGCAGAAAAAATGCTGGCACCGAGCAAACCATAGAATTGTAGAATTGTACGGTTGGAAGAGACCCAAAAGGTCGTCTTGTCTTGCCCCTTGCAATGCAGTTATCACAGCCAAATGATCAATAGCCTACAGATGCCCCTGGATATAATGCAATGTATCTAACCAAGTCTTACTCAGAGTAATCCCATAGGAATTATTGGTCCTAAGCTAGTTATGTCTATTAAGTTCTATCTGCTCTGAACAGAACAAACTCAATATATATGGGAAGAACAGAACCAATGCAGCAGGAGAACTTTTTACAGGGCAAGGACCACGTTCCCTTCTCTGTAGCCTACTTGGGGAGAATTTCTAGTGGTGGGCAGGGCCAGAGGCAGAAGTGGTGGAGCACCAAATGTAAAATTTGCCTTTCTACAGTAAGCTAGTTGCTACACACCCTTTTCTCTGTCCTCCATCCAGGAAAGCAAGAGGCATGATCAGAGTTCAATGAGGCATTCCCAACTGGGCAGAAAAGACTCAAGGAGAGGGCAGAGCAGAGCCAGTGTTTGAAGAAGGTGTCCTGACTCCTGCCCAACATTCTCAAGCAGTGAGAAAGAGAACTTTATTCAGGCAAGGAGCAGGACTTGCTTGGCAAAGGACAAGGTTCAGGAGTCACAACTGAGGAGTTCCTGAATCAGGCAAGAAGTTTGGAACTGGATGGAAGCACCAAATATGTCCCAACAGTTTCTATGCCCTGCCTGCCAAGCTTTTAATGATGCTGTGGTGTGTTCTCCACGTTTCCACAAGAATCATCTATCTATCTATCTATCTATCTATCTATCTATCTATCATCTATCTATCTATCTATCTATCATCTATCTATCTATCATCTATCTATCTATCTATCTATCTATCTATCTATATCTATCTATCATCTATCTATCTATCTATCTATCTATCTATCTATCTATCTATCTATCATCTATCTATCTATCTATCTATCATCTATCTATCATCTCTCTCTCTCTCTCTCTCTCTAATCTATCATCATTATCTATCTATCATCTATCTATCTATCTATCTATCTATCTATCTATCTATCTATCATCTATCTATCTATCATCTATATCTATCTATCTATCATGTATGAATGAATGCAATTCCCCCTAATATTGTGCATTTTTAAATGTTATTTTCACCAATAAGTGCATTGTTATTTATCCTCCTATATGCATTTTTGACACATGTTTCTTGGCTGAAGAGCTGCATTGCAAAATTAGGAAAATTTGCAGATTTCAGCTTGCATATTGTTTCTTAATCTGTCAATTAGGCAGGTTTACCTTTAAATGCAAACTGAATCGAATTTCTTCGCCTTACCTGGCACTATGCATCTGATCTATCTACCTGTACTCCAAACCTCCACAAGCCTGGGCTCAAAAAAGCGGAGGTGCTTGAGTTTTCCCTTGAAACATTTTAATTTCATTCAGCAGGACTTTGGGGAATGGCACAATAATTAGTCTCTGTGACAATCAAGTCCCCCCCTCCCCTTCTTATTCTTTTTTGCATTGCACTGTGGTAACAAGTAGCTGAGATGGGGCTCAGCTTCCACTGAGCCAGCAGAAAATCTATTTTTAAAAGGCAGATTATCTGGTGAAACTGAGGGCAAGTGGGGCTGGTAGGCTGGGAGATAATGGGGGTGCCTCTGACAGCTTTATTAGGAAGTGGCTAATGTCAGAGTGATTTCACGGAGGCTGGCATCATAGAAAGCTGAGCCCGGGGGTGGGATACGGGGTGCTTAGGCGTGTGACGACTGAGCCTCACTGACACCCTCAGATGGGATTAGAAGGTAGCTGACCTGCCAACTGCACTCTGGGAATCCATTGTACGAGGCCAGCATCTACATTCTGGTCAGGGCGGCTGGGAGCACCACCTACTAGCGTGGGGACACTCCAAACCATTGCTTAGGCCGTCTTTTCATGCCGTCTGCTCTCCAGGATGTGCCCCCTCCCCAAAGCATCAGGCAGTTTTGAAGATCAGCTTCTTCAGTGACATGACCAGGACTGGCTTCTGCCCTTCTTCGCTTCCACCCTAACATGTTCATTGTTTTGCCGCTGCTAACATGGTGGCAGGGATGGCTGGGCCTTGGCCTCACCATCTCCCCTCCCTCACTCTGAGGAAGCACTACAGAGTGGTTTAACAATCCCTCTCAGTGGAGTAGAGTGGAGGGGGGGACCCACGGGGGTGGTTACCGCAGGCGCAAAATTGTTAGGGGTGCAAAATTTCAACACCCGCTGCTGCCTCAAAACAGCTGCGTGCTTCCCTCGCTGGGCTCCGTTGAAAATGGTTTCTCCAGGAGAACCAGGAAGTGACCTCTCCAGACAATGGTATGACTCTTGTTTTCATATCTGTGTGGTTGTGATCACCTGTGTGATGCAGACACCATGAGAGGGGTGAATGTGTATACACTACTAGGGGAGAATGGCTATGTAAGCTCTCAGAATACTTAAAGGTAAAGGTAAAGGTACCCCTGCCCGTACGGGCCAGTCTTGACAGACTCTAGGGTTGTGCGCCCATCTCACTTAAGAGGCCAGGGGCCAGCGCTGTCTGGAGACACTTCCGGGTCACGTGGCCAGCGTGACATCGCTGCTCTGGCGAGCCAGAGCCGCACACGGAAACGCTGTTTACCTTCCCGCTAGTAAGCGGTCCCTATTTATCTACTTGCACCCGGAGGTGCTTTCGAACTGCTAGGTTGGCAGGCGCTGGGACCGAACAACGGGAGCGCACCCCGCCGCGGGGATTCGAACCGCCGACCTTTCGATCGGCAAGCCCTAGGCGCTGAGGCTTTTACCCACAGCACCACCCGCGTCCCTTTCAGAATACTTAGAATTAGCCAAATTGACAGATATAATAAGACAAAAACCAAAAAGTGAAGTAAAAAAAGAATGGGAGTGCCTAAATGAATACCTCAAAAGCCAAGGTTCAAGGGCAGAAATCTGGCTGAGTCTGGAATAACCTTGTGAAGTGAAAGGACATGAAAGAAGGATTTATATCTAGATGTTAGGATAGAGAGGATAAAGAAAACAGGAAAACAGGAAGACAGAATGAGAGATAAAGGAGGTGCTGTGGGATTGGTGGAAGTCAATGTCTTGTTGCTGTTGTTTTAGTGTTTATAATATTAATTTGTAAGATATGGATTTGTTTTGTTTTGTTTTTTGTTTTTTTAGTTTTTGAATGTTGTTTTTTGTGTGTTGTGTATTGTTATCTTTTGATATCTTTCGTGTTGTTGTGTGGAAAATACTAATAAAATTCTTTAAAAAAAGAAAGAATGTGCATACACATTGAATGTGTATTCAATCTGTTTCCCTCCCTCACACCCACCTTCCTCACGGCCCCAGGCATTGGCAACCCATGCTATGTCATTGATTCCTCTTCTCAGAGAATTCTGGGAACTCTAGCTCTAGAAGGGGAATAACTACAGCTCCCAGAATTCATTCATTCATTTTTATTTTGACAAAGCTATAATCATAAATAAATAAGAATAAAAATGCGCACCCCACATTATTCCATTGTATTCCATTGTAAGTATACAACCTCCCAAAATGTCAACACCTCTTGCGATGGTTTGACCCCTTTCCGTTGTAAAAGCACAAATCCTACAAACACCTTCCATATCTCCTCGAAATCATTTCTCCTGCATATTCCCTATCTTATGTTAATGGCACATGTTAATTTCTCATTATTAGCTATATCCCACACCTCTGTATACCATTCATCCATTTTATATTCTGCTTGCCCCTTCCCCTTCCTAGCCATCATAATTTGTGCAGCTGTCAATAAATTTGTTAAATGTATTGTGTGAATGTGCCCGTTCTCTCTCTCCTCTCTCTCTCTCCTAATATTTTGTTTATCCTCCCATTCCAATTTCTAGCTGAAGGAGAGAGTGAATATGTGACCTCTCCCCTCTTCAGCCTGCCCCACCTCCAATGGTTTTGGCCACACCTACTTTAATATCTGGTCCCACCCACTGGCAGATTAAACCCCAAAGAAGAGGTAACCAGGGTGAGTGAGTAGAAGAACGGTGGCCAGTCCACAGCTCCTCCTTCCATGTAAGGACATCTTTATGCCCCACCAATTCTCCTATAATATGTTGGGGAGTTGTCTTGCCTTCAGCCTGCGCTCTGAGTTCCAGACAAGCAGAGCTACGATGGTTTGTCAACCTCGGTAACCATAAGGCGTAGCCCAGCCCTTAGTTATAATTTGCCTGGGCCAAGGGAACGGTGCTCTGCACAGAGCGTGTACTTTTACCAATTGCTTTCAAAGGGATTATGCACATCTCTGTGTAATTTGGGTCTCGCTGATATTTGCATTCGCAGCGTGAGCAAAGGCCCGGCAGCAAAGACAACAGTTTAAAGTTAATAGCTCTGCATTATGGATGGATCTCAAATAGACGGCGGCTTCTGAAATTTCTAGCTGGGTTTGGCTGGGACCGAGGAAGCTGCCTCATGCCATTTCTGGCCACTGCTTTATCTAGGTCAGCCGTGAGGAACCTCAAGCCCAGTGCCTCAGGCCTCTCCCTCTAGCCCTAAGAACCTCCCCCAGGCCCCTCGCCTCCCCAGCCCTGCTTCACATCCTCCTTCTGCAGGACACCGCCCCCAACCATGCCTTGTCTCCTGAGGCCACACCCCTCACCAGCCTGGCTTTGCATTGTTCTGCCTGGAATATGTCCTTGAACTCCGATAGTGATTCTTGCTTGCCTGGATGGAGGATAGAAAGGGGTGTTTGCAGAAACTAGTGTGCTGAGCAAAGGTAAAATTTACATTTGTCTCTGGTCCCACCCACCACTGCCATGAGGACTTGGGAAGGTGGCCTAGAAGAGAATGCAGCGCTCAGGCTGAAGTAGGTTGCCCATCCCTGGAATAAAGCATGGATCAGAGATGGCTTAGAAACATATAGTAGGCAGAGCTGGGTCAGGGTCCCAAGATGTCAGGGACTGGCTGGATGAGGAAGAGTGGTGGGAACCACCTGCCCAAGAGCCCCCTAAGGAGGGCACAGAAGAAGACAACTTAGATCCCAGATGGGACATTGAAGAGCAGTCTGCAGAAGAGATGAGCCAGGAGGTGCTAGAAGCAGGGAGTTTGAGAGATCAAGAGGGGTCAGGAGAAGGAGGGTCTTCCAAGACAGGGTGAGAGTCACTGTGTGAGCACAGACTCAGAAAGAGAGGAGTCAGAGGTTGGCCCTGCTACATAGCAGCAGGACAGTCCCAGTCCTGGTGGCTCACCTCCCCCTTTGACACCCTGATCAAGGAGAGTGCTGCACATTATTGAACAACAGGCCAGACAGGCCCAGAGGAGGAGGATCTCACCCCCTTCATCTTCTTGTGAGGGATTCAAAGTAAGAGGCTAGAGGGGGGAGGCTGAAGCTAGTGGTCAGTTTCAGCACCATCTTAGCTGCATTAAGGTGAACCAGAGGACTCTTCCGTGTTGTTATTTTCTGTTAATAAAGAGCTAATTGCATTCCATGCCTGCCATTTGTGTGCTTGCCCTGTGGTTGACCTGGCTCATTCACAGTTCCTTGACACAAGACCAGCAACAGGGCCCATCACTCTTACAGTATTAGCGTTTCCACTTGGTACAAAGTGGCCATGAAGATCAGATGCAACCCAAGAGAATTCTCAGCTTGTACGCCCTGTCTCTTCTGGGTTAGACAGGTCCACGCGTGGTGCTGTGTCTCAGAGTCCTTTATATCCTGGATCCAACAAAGTTAAGAGGAAAGGGGGGGGGGTGAACTCGCACAATGCAATGATCTGTAGTATGAGGACAAAGGTCTTACAAGAGCATTCATATTACCATCTGTGAAATGTTGAAGGGTGTGGTCAAATGGTCCAAGGAAGGAGGTCTTGTACCTCTGCACTAAAAGATCTGCCTTTTCTGCAATTCCAGAGTCTCATCAGATTAGTCATCATGGCTAGGACTCTGAGTTAAGACCATGGGGATTCATTGCTATGTGGGAAATGATAAAAGAAGCAAAAACCCTAAAGAAACCCAACTCTATTTATGGTCACTCTTTCATCAATGAGAACTGTGCTCCCAGAGCTTCCTGGGAAACAAAACAAAACAGAAGTCTGGTGTCAAATAGCGACAGCATCCTCCTCCGCAACAGACAGTGTGCAGATCCTCTACCCAGCCTTTCAAAGAAGAGGCAGTGAAAGGGGCAAGATGTGGTTATAGTAGAAGTAGGAGTTTTGCAAAAGCCCCCAGTTGCTTCAGACTGGCCGCAACCTGACCCAATCCAAACTGGGGCTGACCCAACCTGAATCTGGCTCCAACTCAGTTTAGGGGCCTTGGACAGTGTTTAATAGAGCATGCAGTTGGGAGGGATAGAAAATGGAGATCATGGCATTTTTTCTTCTCTCTCTTCCCCACCTGCCAGAACAGGCCCCTTTAAAAGCCCTGGGTGATTCAGGGCAGACCTGCTTCAATCTGTGGCTGCCTCAACCTGACCCAGCTGAATCCTGCATTGATCCAATTTGGCCCAGTTTGGTTTGAGATCTGGAATTTGGACAGCTCTGGTGCACAGCCCTGTTTAGAAGACCATGAATTGGTTGCCCAGTGTTGTGATGCAAGCCTTGACCTCGTCAGAGGCCTGGCCTCACCCTCTGATGTTGCTTCAGCTTTAGATTGAGCCTTATGTAGGAGCAGCAGTTCCACACCAGCTGCACACTCTGGGAAGGGACCACCTCAACTGCTCCAGCACCCTTTTACTCCAACGGAGTCAGAGGATGATAGTGTGACTACCTCAAACCAGAGGGCCACTGATAGCTACTACGGACTCACCTTATTGACTTGATTTGCATGGGGCTTGATTTGCATGCATTTTCCCCTCTGCCCCTCTACCCTCTCTTCCATCCCCTGCTGAAGGGGACCCCAATCCCATAGTCAATCCCTAGTAGGTTCCCCATGGGAGAGTGAAGCCTAGGGACTGAGGAAAGGTTCTCTACCTCTGCTGAAGGTCAGGAACTGGAGAACAAACATTTTATCACTCAGGACAGCATTTTTAAAATTATACTTCCAGATCAATAAGCTGAACTTGATTAGAAACAGATGTGTTACTTCTGATTTAAAATGTGATTTGCTCATTTTAATTATACACTTTAGTTTTTACCTTATGTATCATCACATGGTGCTGTGAATTTGTCATTTTAAAGATGTATTTTAAGGCTGAGCAGGAAACCTACAAAATCAACATTTTGCTGATTTTCACGAGAGATAAGAAAATGTGGAGCCCTGAAGTAGCAGGGGGGTGGGGCAAGTCTGGGGCTTAGTTAAGAGGAAAGGCAACTGACTCAGACTTTGGGATTGTTGAAACATATACAACAACAAAATAATAATCAGTTTGAGCTGTGCAACTGAAATCGGTTTTACTAGACGTATCTTTTAAAAACAATGTGGACTAAAGTCACTTCTGAGGTCGCTTTGGGATTAGGGGTGGTAAAGCGTAATCTCCATTAGTTTCATAGGAGATCCACCCCTTGGTGGGTGTATGTATAAAATCCATATAAACGACTCAGGTCCCAAATCTATGAAAGACTGCCTCCTTCCTGATCTTGGGTGTTAAGATCATGAGAGTCCTGTCCAATATTGTCCAATATTGTGTATATATTGTGATTTAATATCAGTGCTGTGTTTTAATCGTTTAAATTGTTGTAACCCACCCCAGGACCTTAGGGTGAAAAGGTAATAAATTGTAATAAGAATTTCGTGAAAACAATATGCAAAACGCATTATACCAATTGCTTGCAAAAAAGGAGGCAGATCAGGAAAAATGTGCAGTGAAACAAACAAACAAACAAACAAACAAACAAACAAACAAACAAACAAACAAACCATAAACTGATGCTTAAATGTACAGGACCAAACTTCAGATTGGGGGCGGAAGGGATGAGGAACTGCAATCGACAAATCCATCCGTGCCATTCTAGGCAGCTTTTTGCAGCCTTCCCGTCCAAGCGGCTGGGTCCGGGACCTGTCCAGCATCCCATTTCCCTCATTTGAGCATCCACCCAGCCCGAGGGTCCAGGAAGGGGAAACCGGGCACCAGGCTGTCCAGGCTCGGTTCCCTAGCAACCGCAAACAACCTGCCACGCGGAAGGCGCAAAGGACCGAGAAGAGGCAAGGGCTTCTTTTTGGAGCTGCGCGCAGAGGAGGCGAGATGCAGGAGGTGTTTGACCAAAGGTGCCCACCCCGCTCCCTGGCTGCGCGGAAGGAGATGCTTTCCTGGCCCAGCGATCGGGGTGGGTGGGAGGTGGCGGATGGGGAGGAGAGGAGGGGCGGGGGAGGAGGAGGGAAGGGGAAACTTTGGCGAAGCTGCAAATCCAATTGGCTTCTGCGCCGTGACAGGCAGCCGGGCGCCTCGCCCCCTCCTCCCGCGCGCAACGCTGCCGGAGTGTGGATGGGAGCAAATGTGGGGAAAGTGCAGTCGGAGGCGCCGGGGCTCCGCTGACAGCACGCAGCCAGGGCGCTCGCTCTGGCCCGCCGGGCTGCCCCCGGTGCACTATGGCCAGGACCCCGGCGGAGCGAGCAGCCTCCTTGGCCGCCTTCATCGCCTCCTGCGCCGCCTGCCTCGCGGCCACCACCAGCGAAGGTAAGAGCCCGGGAGCAGCACGGAGAGGCAGCCCTTGCCTCGGGTGCCGGCTGGCGCGGGTGGGCTGGGCGCTCGCGAGGGCTTGTCGCCCAGCAAACTTCCTCCCCGCACTGCTGGGGAGGGTCTCCCAGAGTTTGATGCTCCTGGAGGTTTGGGGACAGCGACGCGGGAACCTGCCCGAGACCGCTTGTCCCTTCAGCTCAGCGTTGCCCACACCGACTGGGTTTTGGGCAGGAGATGGCGGGATTTGAACCAGGGACCTTTTGTTGCAAGGCAGGGGCTCAGGGAGCTAAGGTCCTTCGCCACACAGCGGAGGAGAAGGACAGCGGGAACTCCCGCTCTGTAAATAATGAAGAGATTGCCCAGCCCAGGGCTCCAGCAGTGGCAAGGTGTGTGCAGACAGGATGTCCCAGTTTTGCGTGAGTGCAGTGGGCATTTGTGGTCTGTGAGCTGAGAAGAGGAAGCGGGTGGGTTGCTGGGCGTCTTAAAAGATGGACTTTGTTGCGTAGAAAAGTCCAGGAAGGGGAGGCAGACAGGACACACCTGCTCATCACCTCTGTGCTTTAGGAGGAGACTGTCCCACAACATTGTTGCTGGTTCCTTTGCCCAGATGCTGGTCTCAGTGCCCTTGGCTTTTGGGGATCAGCAAGGGGGGGGGGGGTTGGGGCTGAGGCCACCTCTAATACCAGTCTGTCTTGGCTGGCATCGTTGGTTCTAGAGCAACTGCCCATTTCTGCTGACCCCTCTGATACTGTCAAGACCACCTGCATCTTCCACCATGGCGCATGCCTACTTGTGAAACTATGGCAAAACCAGCTCCTGCAGTGGAGCTGCTGTCTCTGCATGGCCAACTTCCCTGGACTTTAAATAAGTGTCCATCCACTGGCATGTTCACATTCCACTGTTGACCTCTGTGTTCTTCCTTGTCTCATCTCCGGAAGACATCCAGGGTCATTCTGTGGGGCCTCAGAGCGAACATCAAGTAGATGGATAACTAGCCAGAGTATTGACCAGTTCTGTGAAGTCTGGTGCTGTTAGCCTGAGTTCTTCCACTACTCCTCTCCAGCAACTACAGCAAAGTCTCCGCACCTCTTCACCTACAGAAGATTTCACCAACCTGATGCCCACCAGATGTTTTTTGGTGCTACAACTCCCATCAGCCTCAGCCAACATCTGGAGGGCGCCAGGTTAGCAAAAGCTGAGCTACAGCATGCCTCTTGGTAGAGCTGCCTGCCCATCTCTCCATTATTCCTGCCAATTTTGTGCCACAACCATACTTCCAAATCCCCTACCTGATTTTGCATTCATTTACAGTGGTACCTTGGTTCCCAAATGGTTTGGCTCCCAAATGCCGCAAACCCAGAAGTGAGTGTTCCAGTTTGCGCACGTTTTTCGGAAGCCAAACGTCCAATGCAGCTCCCGCGGCTTCCGATTGAGTGCAGGAAGCTCCTGCAGACAATCAGAAGCCACGCTTTGGTTTTTGAAACGTTTTGGCAATCGAATTGACTTCTGGAATGGATTAAGTTCGAGATCCAAGGTACCACTGTATCTGCTTTCATTTATATCCCTCCTTTCTTTCAAAGTACATGGATTTCCTTCCTTTTACTTTACCCTTACAACACCCTTGTGAGGTAGATTAGACAGACAGAGAGAGAGAGAAGTTATCCCAGAGTCATCCAGTGAACTTTGTGGCTTCGTTGGGATGTGACCCTGAGTCTCCCCAGTCCTTGCCATGACTCTAGCTGCTACAAGTCTGCCTTACAAAGGTAAAAGGCTTGGATAGCCCAGTCAGTAGACCATGAGACTCTTAATCTCAGAGTTATGGGTTCAAGCCCACATTGGGCAAAATATTTACTGCATTTGGACTAGATGACCCTTGTGGTCCCTTTCAACTCTACAATTCTATGAATCAATAAATTCATGTAGGATAATTCTATTAATGCCATTTATTTTAGCATTTATTAATGCTAAAAGCAACCTATAGGTTCAGGGGAAGCATACCTCTAAATATCAGTTGCTGGGGGGTGAGGACAATGGGGGATGGATGGTTGGGCCATCCCATGGGCATCTGGATGACCCCTGGCAGAGACAAGATGCTGGATGGGATGGGTGCTTGGTCTGATCCAAAAGGGCTCTTCTTATGTTCTTGTGAATAGCAGTGAAGGAGGGTTGTTTTCATGCTTTGCCTATGGGCTCCCCAGAGCCATCGGCTTGACCACTGTGGGAGACAGGATGTAGAATTCGATAGCCCTTTGGTCTGATCCAGCAGTGCTCTCCTTGGGTCCTCACCTGCCTCCACGTGCTTGTTAAAGAAGATATGCCCCTCTCCTGGTGCTCGTCCTCCTCCTCTACCCTGGCCCAGCCCTTCAGAATCACAAGTGCAGTTGTGTTTCCCTGCCACCTAGAGACAGGGGGATCATCACCCACGGTTCTTACCTGCTTCCCCTGGTGGCTGAGAGATCACAAGGAGGTCACGGCAGGGCAAAGCAGCTCCCACAACCCTCCCAGCTCCCTAGCTGCTCTCTCTCACACGCCAACTCTGAAGCTACATTAACCACAGCCACACGGAGAGAGCATGTCACGTCAAAGACAGCTGGCAGAAAAGGGATTGTGACAGAGAGGACGGGCGCCTCAAATGAGCCCTGCTGGATCAAACTCAAGGCCTATTACAGAGCTGCAGGGGAACCACAGGAGGAGAGGGCTATTCAGCCTATCTAGGGTCACAACCTGTTCCCCCACAAGCAGCCCATGAGAGCAGCAGCCCCCTCTCTGCTGTTCTCTAGAGATTGGTCTTCAGGGACATGCTTCCTGTGATCTTGGAGGCTGTCTGTAGCCATTGGGACTATCAGAGACACTGATAGACTTCTCCTCCATGAATTTACCCAACCCCCTTTTGAGGCTATCTAAGCTGGTGACCGCCACATCTTGTGGCAGCGAATTCTGCAGTCTAATTACCTGCTGCCTTGAATCTCGCACCATTCAGCTTTGCGGGGTGACCCCGTTGGTTTCTGGTATTATGAGAGAGGGGGACCAATGCCTTCCTTTCTACTTTCTTCATGCCGGGCACTGTTTTGCCCACCTGGATTATGTGCTGTTGTCCCCCCACCCCATTGTGTCTCCCCCCCCAAGCGAAAAAGCCTAAAGCGCCGGAACATTTGAGTTGCTGCATCCCCTTGATCATTTTTTCGCAGCCCTTTCCTGCAGCTTTTCCGCAGGCACCACACCTGCAGTTTCCAAGCTGGTAGAGATAAGTGGGAGAGAGGAGGGTGTCTGGGGGAATTTTCATGAGATCATGGTGACCTGCGTTCCTTTGGCTCCGAATACCCTGGCATGGCCTGTGCTGAGTGGTCCACGTTGCTTCACGCAGTCCACCCTTCTGGAAAGATGGTTCTGAAGGGAGTCGAGGCCAGGTAAACAAAGGGGCCCATCACCTTGACCCCGGGGCTTGGGGCAGTGCACTCGCTCTGTCTCCTTGAGGGGCATGGTGCCTGTGAGCTGCCCAAACTGATCATGCCAGCCTGACTGTGGCTGGGAGGCTCTGCTCCTGTTTACGTAACAGCATGCTATGATTTGCAGAGCGCGTTTTTTATCCCCCGATGCTGGGTGGGTTTGAACTATGGGCCACACGAGGCCAATTTGTCCTTGGCTCCAGAATGATGCGGTCCGTGCTGCCAGGTCTGTGCCAAGCAATGTGAAGGCTTGGTACTGGCATTAAAAAGGTAAAGGTACCCCTGCCCGTACGGGCCAGTCTTGACAGACTCTGGGGTTGTGCGCTCATCTCACTCTAGAGGCCGGGAGCCAGCGCTGTCCGCAGACACTTCCGGGTCACGTGGCCAGCATGACAAAGCTGCATCTGGCGAGCCAACACAGCACACGGAACGCCATTTACCTTCCCGCTGGTAAGCGGTCCCTATTTATCTACTTACACCCGGGGGTGCTTTCAAACTGCTAGGTTGGCAGGCGCTGGGACCGAGCAGCGGGAGCGCACCCCGCCGTGGGGATTCGAACCGCCGACCTTTCGATCGGCAAGCCCTAGGCGCTGAGGCTTTTACCCACAGCGCCACCTTCCAAATGCCACCTTACAGAAGGAGGCTTGGTGGCTGGGGGGGGGGGGAGTGGCTGCGGGCTTTCCATTCTGAAGAGCTGTCACCCCTGCCTTGATTCCAGATCCTTATTTCATTACTTGATCCCCAAATCCCACCCTTTCCTCTCCATATCAAAGATCTCCTGCCTGGCAGGAACTGAGTTCACGAGAAAATATTTTTGGATATATTTATGCCCATTGCTTTAACACACACACAATTTTTTTGGACATCTTTTATGCTGTGAGCACGGGATTCCAGGGTGGATGGACCGACTTGTCAGGGTTTTCCAGTTGCGACCATACTTTTGTTGTTGTTTAGTCGTTTAGTCGTGTCCGACTCTTCGTGACCCCATGGACCAGAGCACGCCAGGCACCTCTGTCCTCCACTACTTCCCGCAGTTTGGTCAAACTCATGCTGGTAACCTCGAAAACACTATCTAACCATCTCGTCCTCTGTCGCCCCTTTCTCCTTGTGCCCTCCATCTTTCCCTCCATCAGTGTCTTTTCCAGGGAGTCTTCTCTTCTCATGAGGTGGCCAAAGTACTGGAGCCTCAGCTTCACGATCTGTCCTTCCAGTGAGCACTCAGGGCTGATTTCCTTAAGAATGGATGCGTTTGATCTTCTTGCAGTCCATGGGACTCTCAAGAGTCTCCTCCAGCACCATAATTCAAAAGCATCAATTCTTCGGCGATCAGCCTTCTTTATGGTCCAGCTCTCACTTCCATACATCACTATGGAACGACCATACTGTTTGTATGTAAATTCAGTTGGGTTCACATTTTAATGCAGACCAACTAATTCATCCACTGCATGAGCAAAAGCACAATCGCTGGATACTCCGAGCTCGTCCACACTTCCACCTGTCCTTTGTCTAGAAAGCATGGGTCCCAGCAGTTGAGCCCTTGCACCCCCACTTTCCCCAGGAGAATCCACTCTTGAGCGATAAATCAGAGCAAATGTGAACCCAGAGAAAACTCAGTTGACATTTGCTCCGATTTATCACTAAAGTGTAGGCTTCCCCGGGGGAAAGCGACGGGGCAAAGGCAAATCTGGATGAGACCTCATATGTCTCCAAATTTTGCAATGCAGTACTCTGACACCCACACCCCCACAAGAAAGTTTAAGAAGTATAACCATGGGTTTATTAGGCGAATGTCTGCATAACAATGCATATTTTTATGAAATAATATATGAACAGGCATTCTTGCAAAAGCTGTATGTACACTAAATTGCTGAAGAATTTCCGTGAGGACATTTAAATATATCTATATCCATAAATGTATATATGTTTGTGTGCCTATCATGAATGATGTGGAAGCATGGAGAACTGAACTGTAGGTTGCAAAAATGAAAAAGTCAGAGGCCCCAAGGCTGCCAGATCCATCCAAACCTAGTGTGTATTTGTGACCTTCTACTCACACAACCAGAGGCTGTTCCACTACGGGACATGCCCAGATAATTTATTAATAGTTCCAGGATCACAGTTGGGTCACAGTATTGTGTGGTGTCAAGGTTGTATCCAGTAACAGGATGGTTTGGGCCTGGCAGCCATGTGCTTCTAATACCATGTCATACTCCAGAATTGGAGTATGGACACTGAAGTCATGCAGGAAGCAATGTGTCTGAAAAGATAAATGCTCAGGTACTATTGGGCAAAGGGTCCATATTCCAAATCCAGGGCTGTTCCCAGCCATTTTGGCACCTGAGGTGAACCACGAAATGGTGACCTTCCACTGCCACCAGAGACTGAGCTTTCACATGACATAAAAGCCACCTTCAGATATATAGGTGGCGCTGTGGTCTAATCCACTGAGCCTAGGACTTGCCGATCAGAAGGTTGGTGGTTCGAATCCCTGCGACGGGGTGAGCTCCCATTGTTCAGTCCCTGCTCCTGCCAACCTAGCAGTTCGAAAGCACGTCAAAGTGCAAGTAGATAAACAGGTACCGCTCTGGCGGGAAGGTGAATAGTGTTTCCGTGCGCTGCTCTGGTTCGCCAGAAGCGGCTTCGTTATGCTGGCCACATGACCCAAAAGCAATATGCCGGCTCCCTCGGCCAATAAAGCGAGATGAGCGCCGCAACCCGAGAGTCAGTCATGACTGGACCTAATGGTCAGGGGTCCCTTTACCTTTACCTTATAGCACAAGTTTAGCACTTATTCCTGTGTTATTTGCAACCAGATTCTTTTCTGGAAGTAAATAGCACAGAAATGAATGCTAAACTTGAGCTACATTTTCTTATTTTTCCAGAGGTGTCATGTGAAAGCTCAGATATAATATGAAATTTAACAGTTAGGGAAACATTGAAGAAAGTGGAATAAACTGCTGTGTGAATGCAGGATGAGTGGAGAGAGAGAGAAAGGAGTACCAGAAAAGAGAGAGAGAAAGAGAGAAAGAGAGAAAGAGAGAAAGAGAGAAAGAGAGAGAAAGAGAGAAAGAGAGAAAGAAAGAAAGAAAGAAAGAAAGAAAGAAAGAAAGAAAGAAAGAAAGAAAGAGATTGGAGTGGCAGGAGGAAGGTGAGAAGAAGCACCCACTTTTGGAATCTGGTCTTGCACCCAAGGCAAATCACCTCCATCACCTGAGAAAAAAAGCTTCTCTACCTTTGACTTGGAGAATGCTCAATTACCTTACCTATGCATTCAGTATTTTGTGTGTCAGAGAGACAGACAGAAAGAGAGGAAATGATTTCAGAGTCGGACAGGTAAAGAGCTGGTTGACCTGCACTTCCGTTGACCCATGATCCTCTCTTTCTCCACTGCCAGTCATCACCAATTACACCCTCCCTCTCTGCTTAAAGGAAGAAGGGATTTTCGTTGGGACAACAGCATGTTTGGGTAGGAGGGTGGTGCATTTGAAAAGCCTTTCCTCTACCTGAATGTGATCCCAATCCCAAATGAGGTTTGTCTGAAGTTTGTTGCAGTTTAATGTAGGGCAGGGATGAGCAGGGATAATCAAAGGGGAGCTGTGGGTGGGGCTGGAGTAAAAAGTAGGTGGGGCTTGAGTCAAAGGTGGGTGAAGCCACCTTTCTCTTTTGTCTGTCTGGTATCACCCCCTCCTTCACTTCCTGCCACTTCCTTTTCCCCCTCCATTCCACCTGCAAGAAATTAGGTCAAGAACCACATAAAATTAGTCTGTGGGTTGTAGGTTGTCCATCCTTAACACAGTGTACTATTTGACCCTGGGTGAATCTGTCTATTTCATTTTTTTTATTCAGTTTTCCACATTTCAAAATCAGTTTGCGTTTTCTTTTAATTAAAAAAATACTTTGTGAAAATTCAGCAGCATTTGAATAATATCAACAACAACAACAATTATAATTTCCCTTCCATACACTGGTCTGTATGCGATTTTGTCTGATATGCACATTTTTGAAAAGCAATTTCCTCTTAGATTATGCATTTTCACGTGTTATTTTCACTAATGCATGCATTACAATGCACATTGTCTCCTGGTGTGTGCATTTTTGTACATGTCACTTGGCTGGAGAAATGCGTTGCAAAATCCAGATAGGTTAAAATTTCAAAAAATGGCTGTGTTTTTGTTTGCTTATTGTTTCACCAGTGGGTGTGGTGTGACACAACAATGAACATAATTTGACAACATCATCATTATTATTATTATTATTATTATTATTATTATTATTATTATTAATAATTGCTACTCCCACACCCTTTCCATATATGCGTGCTTCTGTTCTCCCATGATTCACCCATCAAAATGGCAAGAAAGAACTGTATGCCAGTATACTGCCCGAAACGTCATCATTTTACTCCTACAATTTTCAGGGTTAACATGGTTGCAAGCCCCCCCCCCCCCCCGGCCTGGAAGCAATTAACATGGAATTGAGTCCTAAATTTCCACTATATTCTGCTAACCTTCTGCAATGGTCTTTTACGTCACGTGACAGCTCAAATATAATGCAGAAATTAAAAGGGGAAACAGAATAAACTGACCTGCAAATGCGGTCTATCTGATCCTTACATCCTAGCATCGTGATCCACAGCACCTTTGACTAAGACTCCAGTCCACAAGATGCACAAGGTGCCACAACATTATTTAGAGCTACGCCTGTAGGTTATGGCTATAGCAACATCACCCTGGCAGAAGAATCCACTACTTAATTAAAACAAGCTATTAAAAGGAAAATTTAAAAATCCAATGAGATATACCATAATAAACTGGGGGGGGGGGGCATGGAATGTAAGCAAAAGGACAGTATAGCTCACTGATTCATTGACTTCCTGAAGTTTTTACCCCAAGTGATCTGAATTGTAGAAACTTAATTATCAGCTTCCTTGGGATTATGAACAGTCTGTGTTTTCTAAATCAGTCAGAAGCAGGTTGGTGCCTCACTATCTTGCAGGAGGGGCTGCAATCAAAGTGGATAGGATGAGAAATCTTTGTTTAGTTTTGTGGCTAGCCAAGTAATGGAGAAATGCACTGAAAAATATGGGCTGGACGATGGGGGCTCTGGTTTTTCTCCCTCTCTCACAACACCAGAACTCGTCGGCATCTCAAAAAGCTGAATCTTGGAAGGACAAAAGGAAGTATTCACACGGAGTGTAGCTAAACTTTGGAACTCGTTCCCCCAGGAGGCAGTGATGGCTTTAAAAGATGATTAGACAAATTCGTGGAGGGGAAGTCTATCGATGGCTACCAGCCATAATGGCTACGCTCTGCCTCCCCAGTCAAAGGTGGATTGTTTCTGAATACCAGTTGCTGGACACCAAGGGAGAATGCTGCTGTGCTCAGGTCTTGTTTTGGGGCTTCCCATTGGTTCATCTGGGGGGCCACTGTGAGCAGTGGCAGAGTTAGTTGCATGGGCGGCCATGTGCACCCGGGGGGGGGGGCAGGGCGGGCTGCACAGGTGGGGACGATCCATTGTGAGCTGCACGGGGGCAGGGCTGTCTGCCACGCTCAAGCCACTGCACACGGGAGCGGCAGGGCGAGCTCCCCGCGGTGTGCCTTTTTGTCACTCCCCCTCAGGGATGACCCCCGGGGCAGACCACACCTATCGCAACCCCCTTTCTCCGCTAGTGACTGTGAGCACAGGATGAGCCATTGGCCTGATCCAGGAGCCTCTTGTTATGTTCTTATGATACACAGTGGTCATTCCTACCCAGAATGTAGGAATGATCAGTTCCTTACACATACTGAACAAAGATTGGGTGGGACTCATTAAAAGTGTCAGATCGAGGTTGCTGAGTCGGTCTATATTGGTTAAGGTGATCCTTCAAGTGAACTGGTCTCAAGTTATTAGGCTGTACAGTCCCCCACTCTGAGTCACTGGTGTGGACAAGAAAATCCACATGCCCCAAACAGTCACTGGAAAGCTAGGAACGTCATTCCTTAGTCCTTAAATTGTGGGTCCTTAAAAGGGGTAAGGGACGCGGGTGGAGCTGTGGGTTAAACCACAGAGCCTAGGACTTGCCGATCAGGTCGACGGTTCGAATCCCCGCCATGGGGTGAGCTCCCGTTGCTCGGTCCCTGCTCCTGCCAACCTAGCAGTTCGAAAGCACATCAAAGTGCAAGAAGATAAAAAGGTACTGATCTGGCGGGAAGTAAACGGCATTTCCGTGTGCTGCTCTGGTTCTCCAGAAGCGGCTTAGTCATGCTGGCCACATGACCCGGAAGCTGTAAGCTGGCTCCCTTGGCCAATAAAGCGAGATGAGCGCCGCAACCCCAGAGTTGGCCACGACTGGACCTAATGGTCAGGGGTCCCTTTACCTTTACCTTTACCTTTACCTTTACCTTTACCTTTAAAAGGGGTAAGCAAGCTTCCAGTCTGTCACCAAACTAGAGGTCACATTTTATTATGACGAATTCCACACTGAATGTTTTCTGTAGCAGGAGCTACTGCATTATCCTTGGTGTGTTAGAAGTATTGCTAAAAAATATTAGTTTACCTTTTACACCTACTTTCATGCTGGATATAATGTGTGTATACAATGCTATTTTTCTAGAAAAATAGGTGCCGAAGCTCATCATGAACTTCACCCTTGTTCTTTTAGAACGACAATGGTGCCCATCTGAGAGGTGTCAAGCTTACCTCCTGTGAGCTCCAACTGCAAAAAAAGCCGTGTGTGTGTATATGTACAATATCTTATTATAGTTTAGCTCTCCCTCCCCCCTCTCCGAAATTGTTTAGGGTTTGTTTCGTTATTAACAATTTGTTTTGAACTTGGTAATGTTAAACATATTTTGATATTAGTTTTTTTTTAAGTGATGTAATTATCTATAAAGAACTTTATGGGTTGTAGTCAATATTAGTCCTACTCAAACTCATTACAGGTAATCAACATAACTAAGGTTCATTAAGTTCAATGGGTCTACTTTGTGTAGCACAAGCACTGGATACAACTCAGTATCTTTAAATGGATTCAGGAGAATATATTTCACTCCATTTTATTTTGTGTCAATCATCTGTTTCCTGATTATGTTTGAATTTTTCAGTGCCCTTAAAAATGTTTCCTTCCCTGAAATGTGTTAAGCTCACAATAAACACTAATTTTGGAATTTATTTCTTCAAGCTGGAGGTCACCCCAGAATTGCTTCTGTAAGACCCCACATCTCTCACACACATGCTTACATAAGTAAATTGACAATACTTGCTTTATGCTTATGACTTAGCACACTTGTTTCCAGCAATCTAGTTTAAAAATATGTTTTATGTGTGTGTGCTTTTAGGAAGGGAGGAATGCAAGGGCAGATTTATCTGTACACATAACACACACACATACACACACAGACAGAGAGAGAGAGAGAGAGACTAATTTTTCATTAACTGTAACTACACCCTTCGAAAAGCTGTTGATGATAGTTTTATAAGCCATGTCGGCAGGAGATCCATTTTGAAATGATTTTCCAGTGTGTGATTTGTCTGACTTATTAAGCAGGCTGGTGCCTGCTTTTGTCGTGCAATATCCTCAGAATGAGACTTCTATTGACATCATGCAAAATTCAGTTTAATTGGCTATTGCTTTCAAAGCAAGGCCTTCGGCCGTCTGGAAGCGTTTCATCGTTCTGACAGTCCTGCGTGGTGCAGAATGAGCGTGAGAAAGAAAGGGGCCACTTGCCATCATTAGTACAAACTCATTGGCCTGGCATGTTTTTCTTTGTTTTCTATTGGGTGTGATTATTGTAGCCTGATTCTGTGGCCGGCCGGCCAAGATCTGCCTCCATCTGATTTGAGTGGAGGAAATAGCAGTGGGATTGAAATTAAGAAGTGAGTGCAAAGTAATAAGAGTCAAACAAAGAGGAATTAATTCCTGAACACTCGAGATCTCTTCAATTGGTCAATGCTAAACACATGTCATATTTATTTACTTACTAAAAGCCCTGCACCCTACATTGCTAAGGAATTAATGGAAAATGAAAAGGACTGTGCAGTTTTGAAACCAGTGGTCAAAAACAGTTTGGTTTTGAATGCTTCAGTCCGCCATCTTAAATCAAAATTGTATCCAAACAGAGAGAAAAACCCACCCCTTGATCTCAGGAACCGTCATGCAAAATTTGGCCATGATATCTCAAGAGCTGTCCAAATGCATAGTGAATAGGCAACTAGCTTGGTCAACATTCAGCATTCTTGATCCCGTAAGTAGGGGCGAAACCCTGTAGTACAGGGCCTCCAATACCCACCTTCCCGAGCTGCTCCAGAAGAAGACACCATGGGCAGTGCCAAGGTGTCAAAAGCAACTGAGATGTCAAGGAGAACCAATAGGGTTACACTCCTCCAGCTCTCTCCCAACAGAGGTAATAAATCAGGGCAATCAGGGCTATTTCGGTGGCAAAACCGGGTCTGAAACCAGACTGGAATAGATCTAAATAGTTTATATAGTCCCTCAGGAACATCTGCAGCTGGCCAGCCACCATTTTCTCAACCACCTTGCCCTGAAAAGGAATATTGCAAACTGGATGCTAGTTTTCTGAAACCTCTTTATCCGGGGAAGACTTCTTTAAGAGGGGCTGTATAACTCCCTCCCAGAATAAGGCACTGATCAATCTCACTGGACTCATCTGTTTTGTCGGGCTTCAAAGCAATTGTGAGGCATGACATAAACAGGTATTTGCATGGTACATCCCTGCTTAAAAGGGGCACATTATGTCTGTGTTACTTTCAAAGTGTACTCCTATGTGCCAGTTTCATCCCATTCCTGCATTATCAGGTGGATTAAAAATAATAATAATCTGCACCAAAAATCTGCATTTATTGAATATTTTAAAACATTTTTTTAAAAGAATCAAAACAAGTGTTTCTGAATCTCTCAAGTATGCTTTTAAAAGCATATTTTTTTGCCCTAGCCAGCATGACCAATGCTTGGGGATAATAAAAAAAAAACAAAACAAAAAAAAAAAAACAAAAAAACAAAAAAACAAAAACAAAAAATAAACCAAAAAATAAAATAAAATCTGTCGAACTACCCCTGTTATAGGTTCATCTTTCCCATGCAAATGTCATAAATGCAGGAGATACAGGTCGATTGCAGCATTAATTCTGTAGAGACACATTTTCTCCCCAACGTGCAGGAAGCCTGTGTGTGTGAGAGAATCAGAACCCAGCAGCACCGACTGCCTCATTCAGTTGCTTAATTATGCAATCCCGCTAAACGTCCTGCAACCTTCTTAAACTTCTTGCATCCCCTCCCTCCCCACGGCCCTGACAGGTCCTTTAATTAACTATATGCAGTTTGCCAGGTCAGAATGCCAGGAGAAGGCGGAGGCGGAGGCGGAATATTTTTGCTACCTAGCTTTGGGAACTGCCTCGCCACACAGCATGCTCTAAATGGAGCTTAACCAATTTCGCTTCCAGGAGCAAAAGTGCAGAACCAAAATAGACTGAGAATCTCTCTTTCTCTCTGGCACTCCCCAGTAAGGTGAGATGTGTGCTGTGGTACAAGAGAAGTCTTTGAAGGAACCCTGTTTCCCCCACCGCTGATGACAGCTTTATTCCCAATGCAACAGTGCAGAGGTAGAGAGCCTCTGGCTCACTAAACAGACCTGGCACATGTCTCCATTTGGCCCTAAAGGTTGTTTTAATTTGGTCACCCCGGCCACTCTGGGTGGCTTCCAGCATATAGATAAAGGTAAAGGGACCCCTGAGCATTGGGTCCAGTTGTTGCTGACTCTGGGGTTGCGGTGCTCATCTCACTTTAGTGGCCAAGGGAGCTGGCATACAGCTTCTGGGTCATGTGGCCAGCATGACTAAGCTGCTTCTGGCGAACCAGAGCAGCGCACGGAAACGTCATTTACCTTCCCATCAGAACGGTACCTATTTATCTACTTGCACTTTGACATGCTTTTCAGACTGTTAGGTTGGCAGGAGCAGGGACCAAGCAATGGGAGCTCACCCCATCACGGGGATTCAAACCGCCGACCTTCTGATCAGCAAGTCCTAGGCTCAGTGGTTTAACCCACAGTGCCACCTGCGTCCCGGCTTCCAGCATATACAGAAATATAATGAAACATCAAACAATATAAACTTTCCTATACAGGCCTGCCTTCAAATGTCTTCCAAAGGTTGTAGAGTTTCTTATCTCCTTGACATCTGATGGGAGAACGTTCCACAGGGTGGGTGCCACTACTGAGAAGGCCCTCTGCCTGACTCCCTATAGCTTCACTTCTCCCAGTGAGGGGGCAGCCAAAAGGTTTTCCACAAACGGTACTTACCTGCCCCACACCTGATGTCATAAATGTTGGAGCAGCTAAGAATACAAACTGCAAATAGATATTTTCATTCCTTAGGCAGCTTGCCAGGGGTTATAGCAAGCTCCTTCAGAGACACGTTTTCAGCAGAATCTGCCTCTTGATGCTGACAGCATGCCTCCAACAGCTGATCAGCCTCTTTGAAGTTGTCACCTGTCATCATAATGATGTCAAGTGACTGACAAGTGGGCAGGGTCAACCACCTGTCAAAGCTGGACTATGGGGAGCAGAGGCAGTCAAAGTTCTGGCTTGCTGCAGTTGGGAGGGGGCATAGTCACAGTAGAAGCAAGGATTAAGTCCCCTTCCTCAACACCATCACTATGGACCATGCCAGCTTTGTTTACAGTTTTTGTTTTTAATCGTATCCGTGCAATTGCTAATTGCACAAACAATGGCACATCTAGGTCAATCCTAATTCATGGGCAAATGAACTAATGTAGAGAAAGTGGAAAGGGAGTTTCATTGGCCAAAAGAGAACTGGGATGGGGGGTGGGGAGACAGAATGAAATGGCCCGAGCAATGCTGGAAGGGGGGGCGGGTTGGGCCAGCCTTTTGGTTTAAAGAACTAATTGAGCCTCCTGGCAATTGGGTGATACAATAGGTAGGGGTGTGTGTGTTTGCTTGCTGATTCGGCATCCTCCTAATTTTTAAAAAGAATAATTTAAAATATTAACAGTGGAATCCTTATGCATGTCTGCTTAGAATTAAGTCCAGTGAGTAGTTTTTTTTTTTGGGGGGGGGGGGATTCAATTCAGTTCACATTTAAAGGTGAACCCACCTAATTTGCACTTTCAGAAACAAAACAAGAACTGAAATTTGCATTTCTCTGAATTTTGCAATGCAGTTCTCCAGCCGAATAATGTCTACCAAAAAAAATGTGCATGCAAGGATAAGGTGTGCATGCAAATGTATGTATGCCATAAAAAACAACATACAGAAATGAATTATATTTGGGGAAGTTGCTTTGCAAAAAAAATAGTAAACGTGTTTGTTAAGGATAATGGCATACAAAATGTAGATTAGGAGAAATTTGCCCTAAAATGCTGATGAATTTTCATGAGGACTTTATAAAAGAATTGCAAACTGATGTGGAAATATGGAGGGCCAAACTTAAGAATGGAAAAATGAGGAACTGAGAAAAACCAAAATTGGCATAGGTGCCCATCCTTACATCTAAGCAAATTGGTACAGGAGTGCTCCCTAAACGCGCAATCCTATACATACTTATCTGTGAGTAAATCCCACCGATTTCAACTGGGCTTGCTTCTGAGTAGACATGCACAGGGTTTGTAATGAAGGCTGTATTTCTGTGCTCACTTACCTTGGAGTAAGTCAATGAAAGTAAAGGTAAAGGTACCCCTGCCCATACGGGCCAGTCTTGACAGACTCTAGGGTTGTGCGCCCATCTCACTCTATAGGCTGGGGGCCAGCGCTGTCCGCAGACACTTCTGGGTCACGTGGCCAGCATGACAAGCTGCATCTGGCGAGCCAGCGCAGCACACGGAACGCCGTTTACCTTCCCGCTAGTAAGCGGTCCCTATTTATCTACTTGCACCCGGGGGTGCTTTCGAAATGCTAGGTTGGCAGGCGCTGGGACCGAGCGACAGGAGTGCACCCCGCCGCGGGGATTCGAACCGCCGACCTTTCGATCGGCAAGTCCTAGGCGCTGAGGCTTTAACCCACAGCGCCACCCGCATCCCTAGAAAGTCAATGAAACTTAGTTCTAAATACAGTGCAATATTCAACACAATGTGGGCATGACATTGAGGGTCCAAATTCCTAGTTGTGTCTTCACCAGCACTAGCCGGAGGCTGATTTGACATATGCCACCAGGGCTGGCCCACCCATGAGACAAGGGGAGGCCATGTCTCAGGTGGCAGGATCTACAGGGGCAGCAGATCCCAGTGTAGATCTTTATCTCCCTCCTTGATCCTGATCACTCACCCCTTCTTCCCTGGAGGGGAGGGGGTGCCTTTGCCTCAGGTGCCAAAATGTCTTGTGCCGGCCCTGCATGCCACTGTATTTGACAAAGCAACTTATGGTGGCCACAGTCATGCAATTTGATGGCAAGAATAATATTTATCCAGCAGCATAAATATTGCAGTTTATTGCTGGCTGGGTGGTGAGTTGTTTCCTCACCACAAGCACATTTTAAGCCTTGGAATCACTTCCCGGATTCACAACAAAGGCCAGACTCAGAACATCTGTGTTCCCCTGAAGAACTGGATCGTAATTTGTGGCCTATTTGTGGCTGAAGTGGTGCAGAGGAAATGCGGGGATGGGAAATGTCAGCATGGAGAGCAGAAAATATTTCTGTGCCGGCGCCCTAGGGGAAGAAAAATGGGGGGATTTGCTACTTAATGGGCAGGTACGCAGTGGGGCTTTGTTCTCCAATGCATGGTTGGCATATCAGGTGCTAGAAACTGAAGGGAAGGAAAAGCTCCAGAAAATTATTCAGACAAAGCAGGATAAATACATTGTAGGAACAAAACAGGCACACTCAGAGGTATATTTCAGTCACATCCTTCTGCCAAGGAGTTCTAGGAAAGCTACATGGTTCTTCTCCTGTGTAGACAGTACTGAGATAGATAAACATAAGATTCTGACACAGTATAAGGCCTACTGTATGTCTCTCATCCAAAATCTGTTGCTTGCAGCATGAGCTGTATCCTGCAAAAGTATCCATGCACTGACAGACCCTCCAAGTGTCCCTATTTTCCAGGGACAGTCCCAGATTTATGGAAGCCATCCCAGTTTCTGATTTGTTCTTGGAATGTCCCCTTGTCCTTAGGATGTCCTTATTTTCACCGGAGAAATGTTGGAGGGTATGGAGCTATCTGACCCCCGAGCCATCTGAAGACAGCTCTGTGTAGGAAAGTTTCTTAATGTTTAATGTTTTGCTATGTTTTTATATATGTTGGAAGCCGCCCAGAGTGGTTGAGGCAAGCCTTTCCAGATGGGCAGGGTATAAATAGTAAAATTATTGTGGTGATGATGATGATGATGATGGAACAGGACGTCCCTGTTTTCATCGGATAAATGTTGGAGGGTATGACGGACCTTGGCTGGCAGCTGCTGGTCTTTTCTCATTCCCAACCATCGCAGGGTTGCCAAGAAAATGGCCCCATGAGACTCTCGCTTGACACAACGAATGTCCAACATGGAGGAGGCTGAGCTTTTGGCTGCCCACCCACAGCACACACGCACATGGCTAGATTAAAGAGAACCTTCACCAGCGTTGAAAGGCATTTGGTTTCCAGATCACGAGCAGAGCAATTTGCCTCGACTTCCTCATTAACTTAAGCTGGGCTCCCTGGAGGTGGACAACTTTGGAGCAGGTGACTTTGATTCCACCCCTGCTGTCTCCCCCTACTCCATGAAATCTCTGCTTGGGAGATCCTGCTCGCTCGCTTCTTTTGGTGTGAGCAGAGAGGTATTGGTATGGGTTTGTGTGTGTGCGTGTCGTAGCTGTGCACCACGGGGCATAATTACTTTAGCTTTAGTGTGCAGACTTCAAACCTGGATTAATTCCCGCAGGAAGTGTGAAACAAACAGAGAAGGACTTGGCTGAGCCTCTGGAAAGTAAAGATTGCAAGGGGGAAGTGGGAGCACATTGTTTTGGATGGAGTGGCTCTGCCCTTGAAAGAAAGAAAGAAAGAAAGAAAGAAAGAAAGAAAGAAAGAAAGAAAGAAAGAAAGAACAATGCACAGGTTCATGGGGAGAAATGCTGGATCTGGCATTTCTTCCGGATGTCTAGATGGATTTATTATTTTATTTAGTGGATCTGTACCCCACTCTTCATGGGACGCGGGTGGCACTGTGGGTTAAAGCCTCAGCGCCTAGGACTTGCCGATCGAAAGGTCGGCGGTTCGAATCCCTGCGGCGGGGTGCGCTCCCGCCGTTCGGTCCCAGCGCCTGCCAACCTAGCAGTTCGAAAGCACCTTTGGGTGCAAGTAGATAAATAGGGACCGCTTACCAGCGGGAAGGTAAATGGCGTTCCGTGTGCTGCGCTGGCTCGCCAGATGCAGCTTGTCACGCTGGCCACGTGACCCGGAAGTGTCTGCGGACAGCGCTGGCTCCCGGCCTATAGAGTGAGATGAGCGCACAACCCTAGAGTCTGGCAAGACTGGCCCGTACGGGCAGGGGTACCTTTACCTTTTACCCCACTCTTCAGCCAAAAAGACTTTCAGAACGGTTAATCAAACAAAAACACAGGTGTACGATGGAGGCTGGTTCATCATGGGAAAAGCAAGCTCTATTCTGCAGTTGTGGCTAACACCACAACTAGAAAAAGGGGTGCTGGAACTCACCATGAATACGTCCCTTGTTCTCTTATAATGACAATGGTGCCCATCTGAGTGGTGCCGCAACGCAGTTCCCATGAGTTCTGGCTGAAAAAGGCTCTGGGTAACACCACTGGGCTTTAGAGGTGTGTTTGCATTTGTGTGATGTCAGACTTGAATACCAGCTGTTGAACAAATGTTGCTGCTTCTGCCATCACACTTCCCAGGGCAGAGGCTCCCAACCTTGCCTTCACTCAAGTTTAGTGATGGCCCAATCTGTCAGTTTCTGTTTCTCTCCATTCCTCATCTTTCCACTCTTAAGTTTCCTTTTCTACATCTCCACATCAGTTTGTGAATTTTTTTTTAAACTTCCTCATGAAAACTGAGAGTTTTAATGAGAATTTCTCCTGACAGTTTGCAGGTATTTTTGCACATTTTTGCAAAGCACTTCCCCTAATGGAATGCATGTTTGTATACTTATTTTTACTAATCAATACATTTTGATGCACATCGCACAATTTTACCATGGTATACAGTGGTACCTCAGGTTAAGTACTTAATTCATTCCAGAGGTTCATTCTTAACCTGAAACTGTTCTTAACCTGAAGCGTATGTAACCTGAAGCATATGTAACCCAAGGTACCACTGTAGTTGGTTAGTTTCTCACACAATCCTCTCTATTCTCCATCCCGGCAAACAGAAGGCCTTATCAAGGATAGATTCCAGCCAGGCGAAAACACTCAAGGCGGGTACAGAGTTGGGCCAGTGAGGGGTGTGGCCTGGGGAGAGGGTGTGTGTCTGGAAATGGGGTGTGGCCTGGGAAGAATCCCAGGGGCCAAGTGGAAAGGCCTAAAGGGCTGCATTTGGTTCCTGGGCCGCAGGTTCTCCACCCCTGCATTAGAGCACCCATTCATTTGAGGGCTCCCAGGTTCTTCAGACTCTGACTTTTGATGAATGGGTTCTCAAGAAGGCCCAAGTATTTGCTGGACAACTGTGCGTGCCTCACATTCTCTGTCTGTCTAATGAAAGTTTTCTTCTTATATCTTTCAGTGAACTTGTTGGACACTTCCACCATTATTGGCGACTGGGGCTGGCTCACCTACCCTTCCCATGGGGTAAGTCACCTGGAAAACCTATGGAGAGGGATGAGTGATAGGTCAGTTGGTAGAGCATGGGAATCTTAATTGTGGGTCTGAACCCCACGTTGGGTGAAAAAATCCCACATTGCAGGGGGGTGAACTAGATGATCTTTGTGGTCTCTTCCAATTCTACACTCCTTTGATTCCTGTTGGGTTGAGCCAAATTTCCATACTGTTCAGTTTCTTATTTCCCAATGTTTCTGAGAATCCCGCCCACTGGGAAGGAAGTAGCCACCATCTTTTTTGAGGGACTGACTTAGGCTACCGCTTTAGAAGGCTCAGTGGGGAACTGATTTGCCCTACAGCCTCTATTCTTCTCCTCCATGAATTTATTTATTCCTCTTTTAATGCCTTCCAAGTTAGTGGCCACCACTGCTTCTTGTGGGAGAGAGTTCCACAGTCTAAATATGCACTGTGTGAAGAAGAGTTACTTCTTTTTGTCTGTCCCTAATCTTCCAATGTTCAGCTCCATTGAATAACCCCAAATTCTAATAGCATAGTGGGAGGAAAAAATCCCCCCTTTGCCAAACAATTTCTCCCAGCAAACATCTGCGCTTCCTTCTTCTTTTGCCCATGTGGGCAAGCTTAAGCCACACTCGTATCTATTATTTGCATCTTTATCCCTTTATAATCTGGTGTGTATGTGTGTGTGTGTGTGTTTAAAATCTTGTGTTGATTTTAATTTAAACTGTTAACAAGTTCCTGAATACAGATGTAATCAAACCCGCTTGCCTGCCGCATTAATTATGATGTCCTCATTTTCATCTTGCTAGGAGACCTTATCTCAATGACATGGGAAGAGAGGAGAGTCATTTCGCTTTATGAAAAAAGAAACAGAGATAGGAACAAGGCAGTGCATGTTAGGTTGTAATGGGAGCTCTCACAGCCTGTCCCTTTTCTTGCACAGTTTGCATCCCAGTTAATCAGAGGAACCTCTTTCAAATAAGGAAAGTGCTTTAAATAATCAGCTGTTGGGAAACTTCCACAACATGGGCTTAATATGGTCTTGGAGGTCAGCTTGCAAGGCTGTTCGGGGCAAACCTGAGCCATCTTTCCTGGGCCTGGTGTCTTATGAGAAAATTCAAGGCACATGGAAGCATTCAGCAGGCAAAACCCTGAACTTTTTGAATTGGATGCCTTTTTTTCTGCTGCCTTGCGCAGTAAAAGAAAAAGTCTCCAACTTCAAAACACACCAAATTTTGTTTGCAAAGGAAGGATCAAGAGCACACTTAGAGTGCACACCTGGGCTTGAACTATCAATGACCTAACACAGGGGTCTGCAACCTTTAAGACAAAAAGAGCCACTTGGACCCATTTCTGAAGGAAAAAAACCCTGGGAGCCGCAAAACCATTGCGACATTTAAAGCATGCACGCCGCTGCCCTCTGATCTGACAGCGGGTGGGAAGGTGATGTCGGGACGGTGCGTGACTAACGCACGCACCGCCCCCATGCGACGTCACAGTCAGTACAGCGCCCGCCACAGTGGGGAGTGTCGGGGCGCACAATGTGCCTCCTCCCCTCGCTAGTATCCACCCCGGAGCCGCGGCAAAGGTGTAAAAGAGCCACATGCGGCTCCGGAGCCGCGGGTTGCAGACCCCTGGCCTAACATCATATAGCATCAGATGAGTGATAGGTACATAGCCCGCCTACCTGCCAGAGTGGCCTGTGTCGGGTTAGCCACTTCCCGGTCTGGTCCTCTGTCCAGGTCTACGTAGTTCTGTAACCTCTGAACTCATCCAACTAACAATCCTGCGAGTGTTTGCTCAAAATAAGTCCTGTTTAGGGATGGATGAATCAGCATATTTTGGCTTCTTCCAGTTTCTCATTTTCCCAATCTTAATTTAGATTGCCTCATTCCCACATACATTTCCCTACCCCCAAAACGGCAATATGAAAATTCGTACTTGTTTTTTGTGCTCATTTCTGCTAATATGTACATTTTCATACACATATGTTTCAGGTATATGCAGTTTCATGAGCAACTTTACCCAAATGCATTTCTATACTTTATTTTGTGTGCACATTTCACAAATATGTGCATTTTAACTTTTATTGCTTGGCTGGAGAACTACATTGCAAAATTCAGAGAAATGTGTTTTAGTTTGCATATTTGCCTTTGGAAGCACAAACTCAGTAAGCTGGCATTAAAATGTGAATTGAACCACTTTCTTCCCCTAGCCTGACCGAATTCAGTGAGACTGAAGTCAGTGTCTTTATGACTGTAGCCCTACAGCTCCCTCCTACACTTGTCTGTTGACAAAGGTCAAGGTGTCAGTTAAAGCATGAATCCTGCCTAGCTTCTATCTTCTGTGACGTCCCTTACCTTGGGATGTAGGTTTGAAGTACAAAATCTGCTGGACCTGGTTCCTCTAACTCCTCTCTCCCTCTCTTTCCTTCCAAGTGGGACTCCATCAACGAAATGGATGAGTTCTTCAACCCCATCCACACCTACCAAGTCTGCAATGTCATGTCCCCCAACCAGAACAACTGGCTGCGGACTAGCTGGGTGCAGCGTCACGGGGCTCACCGGGTGTACGCAGAGATCCGCTTCACCCTGCGGGACTGCAACAGCATGCCAGGGGTCCTGGGCACATGCAAGGAGACCTTCAACCTCTACTACCTCCAGTCGGACCGCGATCTGGGCAGCACCCCCCGCGAGAGCCAGTTTGTGAAGATTGACACCATTGCGGCTGACGAGAGCTTCACCAACGTGGACCTGGGCGTCAGGCGACTCAAGCTCAACACGGAAGTGCGTGGCGTGGGGCCCCTGAGCAAAAGAGGCTTCTACCTGGCCTTCCAAGACATTGGAGCCTGCATTGCCATCGTCTCGGTCCGAGTTTACTACAAGAAGTGCCCGGCCATGGTGAGGAACTTGGCGTCCTTCTCCGAGGCAGTGACAGGAGCAGACTCCTCGTCCCTTGTGGAGGTGCGGGGCGAGTGCGTGGGGCACTCTGAGGAAAGGGACACCCCGAAAATGTACTGCAGCGCTGACGGGGAGTGGCTGGTGCCCATCGGAAAATGCGTCTGCAGTGCCGGCTATGAGGAGCAAAGGGATTCGTGTCTGGGTAAGTCTGGATGTGGGTTGTGCAAAACTACTGTTGCTGCTGTTGGGAAGGACGGAGGGAAGAGGCACTGGGAGAAAATGTTTTGGTGCTGCTCTGTTTGATCAGGTCCACTTCAAAGAACAGGTACAGGGTTGCCCCCCACCCCCAAATTGCAGCTAAAAAAGAAGAAATCGCAATATTGCCTGACCATGACCTGTGAGCTTCCATCAGGGCAGACTTCAGTAATCTTTCATAATGCTAGGGTTGCCATATTTCAGTATGTGAAAATCTGGACAGAAAAGCTGTTGAGCTTTTTCGGCAAAATCATGAAAAAAATCGCTGTTCTTCAGCACTGCTGACATGGGCTGCCATAGGTCTAGATTTGACCTATTTCTGCCCAGACACTGCTGCAGACTGCGATATTATGGATATTTCCAGGAAATGGCAACCCTAGTAAAACGGTGCCCTGTGCCAGGCCAAAATTTAGCACCCCCAAATGGATTATGGGTTTCCTCAATTTTATGCCCCCTTAGCCCACACCACCCTAAATCTGGTGCTGCTTCCATAACCTGGAGGATGTCAAGGTGTTGGTTAAAGGGAGAAAAATAGGAAACCAGTCAGAAGAGGGAAATGGCCCGCTTAGAACTCTAACAGCTTACAGCACGCATCCTGGAGCCAAGGATTATTACATTGTTTCCGGTTCCACCGCTGTCTACCTTCCCAGGACTTCTCGAGGTGTAATTAGAAGCTGGAGGTCCTTCTGGGCCCACGTACAGTGCAGGAGTCAATAACAATGGAGATACCCGATTTGCTCCGAGTAGAGATTGCCCTGAGCACCAGCCTCACATGCATTGATTATTTGGCGCCTTGCCGAGCGGCCTCCCTTCCAGCTGTGTGCGTTTGGCTCCGCTCCAGGGCCTTCCCTTGGGGGCTCTGGCCACTTCTGGGCTCCATCAGCCGGCCGTTTTTTCTGCAGCCCTGCCTTTCCTTTGGCAGGAAATTTCCTCAGCAAAGAAAACAAAAGCAAAGTCAACAGAAACAGAGCTATCTCCTTAATCCATCGCCAGCGAGCACTTGGAGGAAGACGGAGGCGTTTCCCCCGAGTGTCCGTGGGCTCTGGGAAGACGGCTGCAGCTCGCAACTGTATAAACGACGATAAGGAGGCAGCAGCTGTGCAGAAGGCAGCAGTACACACTGCCCTGAGGCTACATGTGTACAACAGGCGACTTGACTGGGGTCCTCATAGGAGGCTTTGTTTGCTTTCAGTTTCTTTCAGGGGGGGGAAAAGCGCTATTTAGAGGAGCAGAGCTTGGCAAATATGAAAAGGCGGCTTTGTTTAGAGGCGGGGGGAATGTGAACAGCAGGATTGACAATACCTTGCACAAGGTTACCTCTGGCAAAGTCAAGCAGGGAAGGACACGGCTAAACTAGACAGATGCCCGTCTTCATGTGCCCTGGATACACTGCAAGTTCGGAAGTCACATAGGCTGTGAACCAGGTGAAGCAAAGAGGGAACTTCCTGGCCAGAGGTGGAATGTGGCCCTTCAGGGTTCTGTATCTGGCCCTCAAGACTCTCCCTAGGCCACACTCCCTCTCCGCAAGCCACAGCCCTCGTTGGCTCTGCTAATGTTTAATTGGGTTTTAAAATCATAATTATGATATAGGAAGGAGAGGACTGGGGAAGGAGTCCTCCTCCTCCAGATTGCCCCCTCAACAGCTATTGAGTGGAGGGGTGATCTGGTGGGTAGGCATCAGGCAGGAAAGTGAATGTCAGGTCAGGCAGGCAGGGGTGGGGCTAGATGACTGCTGGGCCCCCCTTCCAACTCTGCAATTCCATATATATTCTTTGCTAGCAATTTCCCCTAAAATAGAACTCCAGTTCTTCCTTTTCAGTTATGCCCCGGCTTTTGACCTGTCCTGAACCTGAGGTCTCATGAGGTCATGTGGGCATCACTGCAATAGGGGCAGTTGGAGAAGACCCTTCAGAGAAAATATGATGGTCTGGGGGTGGAGAGAGAGAGAGAGAGTCAGAGTCCCTGAGCTGTGAAGGGACTTAAAGATCAAAAACAGCACCTTGGACCCCCAAAAGACCTGGGATTAAGCTGAACACAGGTACAAGTTCTCTCTCTGCATGTACTGTGTGAAGTAATATACTTGGTACAGCTTAGCTATTTGTGTACAGGGGTGCACAGATGGTGCACACATGGAATAGAACATGTGAACACCCCTTAGACAGTAAGAATTATTTATTTACAGTGGTTTTTTAAAAAAATATGGCTATAATTCTGATAGTTTGAGAAGTTAGCGTTTTTGTTCTAAAGTTAAGACCCTGTGCAGAAAATAATGAAAAGAGCAACACTGCACAATTCTTTCTATCAAATGTAAACCTTGGTGGTGGGCTTGTTTTTTAGGAAGCACAACAGACCTAGCATGCCTTGCCTTGTTGCCAGTAAAAGTGAATTGCTTCAATGGTGCCTTATCGCTACTTTCACACAGCAGTTGAACCTGTTTCCCCAATGTTCCATATTAATGCAGCCTTAATTGGTGTCACTTAAACCCTTTCCTTTGTCTGGCAGCAAATTTGTGAAGACCAAAGATTCCATGTTTGTTGAATGCTACATTTGAACAACAGTGCGAGTGCACAGGTTCACCACTTGTGTACACAGGCATGCACATTAGCACACTCATTGAATGTGGTGTCCCAGTCACAGTTAAAGCACTCTTAGCCTGGACTTAGAATCATAGTGTTGTAGAGTTGGAAGGGACCCCAGGGGTCATCTAGTCCAACCCCCTGCAATGCAGGAATGTCAGCTACAGCATCCATGGCAGATGGCCATCCAACCTTTGCTTAAACACCTCCAAGGAAGGAGACACCTAAACCTCCTGAGGGAGACCATTCCTCTGTTGAGCAGCTCTTACCGTCAGAGAGTTCTTCCTGCTGTTTAGCCTGCTCTTTCAGTAGAGAAAAGAATCGGCGCTGCAAGATTGATAACCCAAATCAACTGGAATTGGAAATTCCTCGTTCCGCTGTTTTAATTGTCAGAACGAGATCCCACACTGCTGTCACCCTGGGTAATATTTCATTCCCTGCCATTGGGACAGGATGATGTAAACCCCACTTTGTAGTCCTAATCATCTTTCTATAAATATCAGAGAAATTCAATTTTTTTGGGCAGGGGAAGAAATTAAACCTTTACCTTCGTAGTAGCATCCTAATGTGACTCCAAATTAATTCCCCATTCCTTCTCACAGCTAGGCATCCGATTTCTTAAAGATGTTTGCACAGCTAAGGACTTCTTTATAGCTTTAATGTTTACCTAAGAAAGGAGCTTCCAAGGCAGCGGAAGAGGAGACATAGGATAGTGCCTGTTGCTGGACTGAGACTGTAAAGAAAGTTGGTCGTCCCGCCTGTGTTTGCTGGAAATTCCTGAAAGCATCACAGTCTTGCTGTGGCTATGCATTTTTTTTTAAGGGTCAGGCAGGTGGCAGAACCAAGAGCCCCACAGACCAGACTGACTCCCTGTGCTACCAAAACTGTCAGTCGGTCACAAAGCAAATTTCCAGATTTCTGTCATGTTGTCACATCTCCCTAGTCTTTTCTCTAAATTAAGGGAAAAGGGACCCCTGACCATTAGGTCCAGTCGTGGCCGACTCTGGGGTTGCGGCGCTCATCTCGCTTTATTGGCCGAGGGAGCCGGTGTACAGCTTCCGGGTCATGTGGCCAGCATGACTAAGCCACTTCTGGTGAACCAGAGTAGCGCACGGAAACGCCGTTTACCTTCCCGCTGGAGCGGTACCTATTTATCTACTTGCACTTTGACATGCTTTCGAACTGCTAGGTTGGCAGGAGCTGGGACTGAGCAACGGGAGCTCGTGGGGATTCGAACTGCCGACCTTCTGATCGGCAAGTCCTAGGCTCAGTGGTTTAACCCACAGCGCCACCCACGTCCCATTCTCTAAATTAAAATGTCCTAAATACCTTTCCTTGGAGGGGGAGGTGACTCCAACCCCTTGATCATTTTGGTTGACTTATTTTGAACGTTTCCCGGCTCCTTTCTGAGGTGACAGAACGAGATTTTGTACAGGTCGCTTGCAATTATTTTACTTACTTGACTGTAAGATTGTGGCTGGGTGAAAATAAATAAATCAATGGAAAGTGAAGGAAACCCACTTTTCATTCATTTATTCCACTGCCCCTGCACAAAGCTGCAATTGTGGGCTTACCTGGCTTGGGAAAGGAGCTTGCAAGGGCTCTGGCAGCATTCCAGAGCCCACTTCCCGGGGTTCCTGGCTTTACACATTTTTGCATATATACATAGACCCCCGGAACCTAACCCTCACTTAAGACATGAGTTACTTGTACACAGTGTTCCAAATGCACCGTCGACTGATATAACGGCATTATGATATCGGCACTTTTGCTTTCAATTCCTTTTCCTAATGATCCCCTAAAAAGGGTGTGAAGCAAGGCTGGTGAGGGGTGTGGTTTTGGGAAGAGGGTGTGCTGAGTGGGTAGAGCCAGCCCTAGGAAGAGGCAGAGTGAGGCAGCTGCCTCAGGTGGCAAATGCTAAGGTGCAGGGAGAGGACAGAGCTGTGAATGCCATGTGCTCTGCCCTGTACTCTGATATTGGCAAAAAGATGCTGTCTTTTAGTATCTAGGGCGGGCTAGATACAAAAGAATTTCCCTTTAGCCCTGCAACTGCTCCGATAGCATAAGTCTTGCAAGCCTTTTTCGCTGGAGAGTTTAGCATTTCACAGGGATCGTTGCTTGAGCCCTTCCAAAGGCTCCCAGCCACGGCTGTGTCACTTATGCTAAGCAGGCTGCGACCCCCATGCCAATCAGAGGTAAAGGGACTGAACCTTGGGGCCGCCCCTGCCATCCCTCAGGAGCCATCGCCTTCGGAAAGAGCACAGAGGGGAGACCTGAGCTCCTGCTTCAGAGTCTCTCTCATCCCTTGCAGGTCACCAGAAGGCACATCCCTAGAGGCGAGGGCCTGTCATAGAGGCCTGGGTGCTGTCAGCTTAGTACAACCAGGCTACCTTCCTCGGCGCCTCCTACCCCCTTAACTCTCCCAGGGTTTTCTCTCTGTATAATGAACTGACAGTCAAAGAGAGGCTGGAGTTCATCTATCAAGCGTAAGCTTCTCCAGCAGACAAGCAGTCGAGGAAGGGAAAGGGCAGGGATGGGGAAACCTCTGGCCCATAGATCTGATTTGGCACACAGTGTGGCCAAGCCGAGCCCCCCCTGACCCACACCTTTCCAAGCAGTGGTGATGCCTAGCACAGGGTCTGGTGCTCTGCAAGCCCCAGACATCATCTCATAGGAGCCAACTCCTAGAGGTTGAGGCCCCTTTGTCTCTCCCCCCTCCCAATAGAATATTTGAGGGGGCTGGGCTCCCCCAAAGTTAATGGGCATTGTCATCCAAATGCTGTGTGTCTTGTGATCAATTATGCAGGGTGGCGCTTACCTGCAACCCCCCCATATTTTATGCAAATTGGCACCCATGCATCAGCTGTAGAACCTGGTCAGCTTCCAGCAGTGCCTTGTCCTTGCTGTTCCCTAGGACAGTGTTTCCCAACCTTGTGCCTCCAGCTGTTTTTGGACTACAATTCCCATCATCCCTTGCCACTGGTCTTGCTAGTCAGGGATGATGGGAGTTGTAGTTCAAAAACAGCTGGAGGCACAAGGTTGGGAAACACTGCCCTAGGAAGCAGACCACATTGCTAAAGACCCTGTTCCTTTAGCCGTGGCTGACCAAAGGCTGGGGTTGATGATGGGGGTGTTGCTGTGGTTGCAGCTTTTGCTGTTGCTGCCTGGAACGAGAGCAGACTGGTGGGTGGCAGAAGGCGAACAAAGACCTGGCTGTTTTGTAAGCCATTTTGATATTGTCATAGATTGGGGGGGGGGGGAGGGACACACACACCCCAAATCCTAGAAATTAATAAATGGTAGGATTTTGATTAATTGGATGAAAATACAAGCCACAGAGGAATTCCCAAAGTAGTCTATGCAAAAACGACCTGGCCAAGCTAGGCGTTGAGAGCTATTGGCAATGCAAGAGAACTGTCCTCCCCATGTGAACAGAGACGGGGGGGGGGGGGCGTGTTTGGAAGGTTGTCAGGAAAAGGGAGTCTTTAGCAAAAGTTGCTGGGAAGAAGAAGGAGAGGGGGGAAAGACCGGGATCCATCTCAGACAGGTTGGCTGCAGAGCTAACAGGGAGAAAGATGCCTTGGACTCCAGGGCTGCACTGCCCTTCTTGAAATGACCATGCTGTAAGAGCCAGACTCCTTCCATGCAGACTGAAGGTGTAAATAAGTGAATAAACCATATTTCTTCAAGCTCCGACAGTCTCCATTGTGTCTTAATTCTCCAAAAGTCCACAGACCCTGGGGGTGTGCCTGGAACCCCCTGTGATTTTGTCATCGCTCGGCAGAGAGTGCGGGGTGGCACCCAACTTTTGTAGCAATATATTTTAGGGAAGTGCAGATTATCAATATTCAAGTAAATCAACGATAGACCCTTGATGCTTGGAGTTCACAATCACAGAGTATGAGGGTGGCAGTGCATATATTTGCTTCCTATGGCAAAATTTGTAGATCCGGTGTAAGGACCCATTCCTTCCAGGGAAAAACACACAAGCAGGGTGAAAAGGAGGGCTAGAGAGGGGTGTGGTCGGGGGAGAGTCCCAAGAGCCAGACAGAGGGTCCAAGGATCCCATTCCTTCCTTAGATAAAACCAAAGGGAAGCCAATTAGTAAATAAGGTTGAACAGTGGAATTTGCAAGAAGGGTGTGTGATGGTTGCAGGCTCTGAACCTGGCAATTGTGGGGTAGGGGGTGGGTGGGTGGAATAAGCCTGTCTTGTTTTTCTTTACTCCTGTGCTGAGCTGCTCTGAATGCAGCCTTTGTGTCCCCAAAGTCCTTTCATATGCATGGTGCAGCCCCCGCCCCCCTGAACTCTGAGCTGGTACCCAGCAGAGTGGTTCTCGCTTTGCTATCATCTCTTTGACAGACAGGCCTGCCTATCATTTCAGCCATCCCACCGGCTTATTAGCAGATGTTCTCCTGTCTCTCAGAAGAGCGAGCAGGAGGACAAATGGACCATGCTGCAGATGGCTTGGCTGGGCCCTCCCACCCACCCGCGCTTTGGGAGATGAGCCTGTCAGCTCCTGAGGCAGGAGGACGCGGCAGGTGGCAGCTGGTTACATAGAGAGATGGGTGGGAAGAAGGAAAGCAGTGAGGGAAAAGGCCAGGCAAGAAGGAACAGGAGATAGAGGGGGACTCTGCCTATGGGGAAGGTGGTGGGGAAATGAGCCAACCTAGAAAACCAATGTGTACTCCAAATGTCATGGGATCTGCAGAGCAGCCTTAGGGCATCTTCTGAGACCATAGGAAAAGCTCTGCTGGGTCAAGTCAAAGGACCATCTGCTTCAGGATCCTATCTCATAGTGGTCAGCCAGACACCCATTATGGGAAGTCTGTAAGCAGGACCTGAGTTCAAGAGAAACTCTCCCCGCTAGCAACTCCCAGAAACTGGTATTCAAAGGCTTCATGTCTCTGATAGTGGAGGTGGAACAGAGCCACATTGACTAGCAGCCATTGCTACTCCACACACACACACACACACACACACACACACACACACAATTTTCTGTTTTACAATTTAAAATACTGATTTTACATCCTTAAGACATCCATGACTCCCCTTCTTCTCTTTCCCTGGTTCATTTTACATATCATAAATCCCTTCATATTTTACAAAAACTATACCATTCAGTATTCCATTCTTGCATCCATCAAAACATGTTTGCACTGTTGAATTTATATTAATGCTGCCAGCGTTTTCAGCTGCACACAATTATTTCCCATATATTCAATAAACACTTTCCAGTCTTCCTTAAACGTATGTTCTTCTTGTTCTCTTGTTCTATATGTTAAGTATGCAAGTTGTGCATATTCTGTCAACTTAAGTTGCCCTTCTTCTTTGGTTGGGACCTCACTCATTTTCCATTTTGGGGCTAACAAAACACGGGGCGCAATAGTAGCATACATAAATAACCCCTTTGAGCACCTGGGAATTTCAGACTGAATTATCCCTAACAGAAACGATTCTGTGTTATTTTTTTTTGGAAAAGTACCTTTAAACATATTTTCCCAATTCATTATGGATCATTTCCTAATAATCTTTTACAAGTCCAGCGATTGCTACTCCTTATCCTCTCAGAATCTGAACAATCATTTTTTTTAAAGGAGAATACGATGAATCAGAACAAAGAGATCCCTGGTGGATCAAGCCAGTGGCCTATTAGGACCAGCTTCCCTTTCTCATGAAAGCCAAGTGAGATGTCCCCAGAAAGTCTGCAAGCAGGAATTGAGTGAGACATGACACTCCCCAATTATGATGCCTAGCAACTAGTATTTGGGGGAGCGGCTCTTTATTGATGAATGGGAAGGAGTGGCAGATTGGGAAGACCATGCCTTCAACGCTCAGATTTCCAGAAACTAAACCAACCAATTAAAAGCTAGAGAGACAATCTGGTGTAGTGGTTATAGCAGGCTTGGGGAACCTGAGTCACATGGGTGACATGTGGCCCTCCAGAGCTTTACACCTGGCCCTTGGGACTCTGCAAAGGCACACCCCTCACCCCTCTTTGCTGCCTCCTTGAGTGTTTTTGCCTGGCTGGAATATGCCCTGGAAATCTGATGGTGCCTCTTGCATACATTGATGGAGGGACAGACAGGGGTGCATGTGAAGAAACTAGCCTACGGTACCCAAAGTGAAATTTACAGCCAACTTTTGCCTAGTTTCCTCATAAGACAAAATCAATGAAGGAAGCAGGAGTCATCTGAATGGGAATGGGCTGCCTTTCCACAGTGTCACATCGGCAGCAAAAGTTAGGGCTGCCCAGGAATCTAGCTAACGCACTGACCTGCTGGTCTTCTGCCTTCTCATCTCTCTCTCTTTTCTCCTTTTTTATGCCCTCTAGCCTGTCAACTGGGTTTCTACAAGTCTTCGCCTGGGGATCAGCTTTGTGCTACCTGCCCTGCCCACAGCTATTCTGAGACCCAGGCAGCACAGGTGTGTCGCTGTGAGAGCAACTTTTACAGAGCAGCGCAGGACCCTCCTTCGGCAGCCTGTACACGTACGTACTTCATCCGCCAACGCTCCCTCGAATTGCATGCGTGCCTGGACAACCCAGACCCTTACTGCGAGTCTCAGTCAGATAAAAGAGGATACTTCCCAAAATACTGATGAGCACCCTGTAGCCACAAAGCGAGGGAGGAGCCAGAGCCAACAAATATTAAGTGTGGTGTACTGTAGAGGTTAAGGGACGCAGGTGGCGCTGTGGTCTAAACCACAGAGCCTAGGGCTTGCCAATCAGAAGGTCGGCAGTTCGAATCCCTGCGACGGGGTGAGCTCCCCTTGCTCGGTCCCTGCTCCTGCCAACCTAGCAGTTCAAAAGCAAGTCAAGTACAAGTAGATAAATAGGTACCACTCTGGTGGGAAGGTAAACGGCGTTTCCATGCACAGCGCTGGTTCGCCAGAAGCTTAGTCATGCTGGCCACATGACCCGGAAGCTGTATGCCGGCTCCCTCGGCCAATAAAGCGAGATGAGTGCCACAACCCCAGAGTCGTCTGCGACTGGACCTAATGGACAGGGGTCCCCTTACTGTAGTGGTTAGAGTGTCAGACTATGACCTTGGAGACCAGGGTTCGATTCCCTACTTGGCCCGGCAACTCACTGAGTGACCTTGGGCCAGTCACTGCCTCTCAGCCTAAACAATCCCACAGGGTTGTTGTGGGGATCAAATGAGGAGAGGGGCAGAACCATTTACACCACCTTGAGCTCCTCAGGGGGGTGGGAATGGTGGGATGCAAATAAAATAAACAATGAATGACATAAATAAATAATAAATAATACCGCACCCTTTGCACTATTCACAATTGGCTTGGCTTCTCTTTCCAGCCCGTGATTCAGATTTCTTGGAATCAGGAAGATTAGAAATAAATTAGCCTGATACCAGAACACAATAAGGTAGTGAAGCAGCATAACTTCATAAATACGAGGGCAGGGGTGGGTGGCTCAGGGGCCAAATGTGGCCCTCAAGCTTTCTCTGTTTGGCCCTTGGATTTCCACTCAGGCCACACCTCTCACTGCTTTACATCTGAAGTATTTTTGCCTGAGTATTATTATTATTATTATTATTATTATTATTATTATTATTATTATATTATATTATTATTATTATTATTATTATTATTATTATTATTATCAGTAGTAGTAGTAGTAAATGAATCCCCCTCCAAACAACCTTCCCAATATGATTTAGACTAAACATAATTAAAGACAATTAAAAAAGCAAAAAAGAGAGCAAATGCATTTAAAACTGAAGCCATGTGAATAGACATTTGTGGTAAAGACCTGTCTTCAATTGTTTCCAGAAAGTGAAGATAGTGGGTGCCCATTGTATCTCGACAGGAATGCTATTTCACAGAATAGGGGCCACCACAGTAAGAGCCCTGCTTGAGTTACTGTGGAGAATGTGTCCTTGAACTCTGATATTGCATCTTGCATGTCTGAATGGAGGATAGAGAGGATCATGTGAGTTTGTGTTGTCCCGCCCACCTTTCCCTCTGGCTCCAACCACTCCAATCTTATTTGCGCAATACTTGGAAGATTGTTTTGATCCAGCAGTCTATGCATTTCCTAAATAAATAAGATAAAATAGAAAAGATGATAAACCCCATAAACTAAAGCAATAAAACCATTTCTACAATTGTACAATTGCCATAAAATGACCGGGTTGCACTCCCTTCTTCAACCAAAATGTCTTCAACAACAATGTCAAAACATCAAAATTGTCTAATTCCAGCTGCAAACTAAGCATATATGGTCCCTAGCTCATATAGGGTTGCCATATTTTTTAGGGAAATCACCAAAAAACCAACACTTCTGATCCAACACACCCCAATTTATCTGCTTGCCAATACGGTGAAGTGCTTTTAAACTGCTTTCCTGCCAGAATGAAATGAGATAATGAAAGTGGACTCTTCAAGCTCTTATGGTTGCAAAGTGGCTTACAGGAAGATAAACACCCACCATCCATAACTCACTGGGCTTGAAAATCTTCCTGCCATTTCTACATTCGAACGTATATCTTATAATTGCCAGTCTAATTTGCATATCTATTTGGGCGTGTGGACTGCTTATATTCAAGAATATGCCTAAAGCAGGATTGATAGATAGTTCTTAATTGTGAGCTGATGTTTCTTTTTTCTTTCTTTCTGTTACGTTACATATCTCTGCAATGATAGTCCTACTCAGAGTAGGCCCATTGAAATAAAAGAACACAGCAAAAGGCTCCTCCATACTTACCTTTGCTCTGTGCTTTTCTAGGTACAGGTCTGAGCTTTCCAGATCTGTGTCTGAGTGTTTTTCCCCCCTTTTGGTCTGGTCCTGGCACATTCCTCAGGAAAACCTGCATTTTATTGCTGAATTGGAGCAAATAGCAACCTGGGAAAAACCTGATTGCTGTTTGCTCCGATTCAGCGGTAAAATACAGCTTTCCCCAGGGAAACAGCTGGAACAATAAAATCTCACCTGGACATGGACCCCTAGAAAGGCCGGACCTATGTCTAGAATTCACGGAGCAAAGTTAAATATGGATAAGCCCAAACTGAAGGCCGTTGATTTCAGTGGGTCTTCTCTGAGTAGAACTTAGTTGGCTACAACCATTTTTTAAACACACAAACACAGGGCAGATCATTTCAACAGGCTGTTTCCCCCCAACTTTGTCTCAGGTAGAAATGCTTTTACAGTCCCTGCTGCCTTTAAAATTATGATGATTTTACTGGCAATGGTGAGGATTGAACCTGCAAACTTGTGCATGCCAAGCATGTGCATTTCATGAAAGGTCTGAGCCACCTAAGGGACCTGCCAAGCCGGAAGCTCCTCTGCTAGTCTTAAGGGCTTCAACCTTTCTGTCTGTCAACTGGTTTTCCTTTAGATAATATTAATAATAATAAAAAAGGTCTTCCTCTTGGAACCAGCAGCATGCTCAATGTTGTTTGCACACTTATTCTGGAATCCAGGTCAAAAAGGTGAGGCATTTCCAAAGGGAGATAAAATGAAACCCCAATGTGAAAATTTGAAAGAGGGTCTGATGTAGTCCATAAAAAATTCCCTGCCCTAAAAAATAGTAATATTATTTTCCTGCCCAAAATAGTAGTAGTAGTAGTGGTAGTAGTAGTATTCTATCAATTATATAGATTATAATGTTCTATCAGTTATATAGATTATCGTGTTCTATCCATTATATTTCGGCATTTTGGATTTCAAAGTTATGCATCCATGTTTGTATATTTTAATTGTAAGAGTCAGAGAGGATGCCATTTCGCTGCTCCAGTATCCTTGGTAGGTAATTACCCAGCCTTTGCTTAAAAACCTCTAACAAAGGAGAACCCATCGCTTTCCAAGACTTCCCACCATTGGACACCTTGTACCAGTCCTCAAAGCAGCCTGCAAAAATCCATCAAAGGAGTGAAAATTGCTTTGCAAAATATGTATGCATTAGGGAAAACAGCGTACGGAAACATTAGGAAGATTTCGCCGTAAAGCGCTGGCGCATTTTCACAAGAACTTGCTTTTTTAAAACTGATGTGGACAGCTTAAGAGTAGAAAAATGAGAAACTTTTTTTTAAAAAAAGCAAAATTCTCAGATTTGCAGGCCAAAGATAAAAGAGGGCAGAATTTGCAAGCGGGGTGAGGCAGAGGAAGAGAGCCTGTTTCTTTTTAGGAGCAGGAGACCCATGCAAATCCATTTGCATCTCATTGCCATTTTTCTGTAGATGGACGTGCAAATCCCATCATTTGCTTGAACAAATTCTTTTTGCGGTCAGGAAGATGCCTGTTGACAGGGGAGCAGAGGTGGTAAACAAATGGGGGGGGGGGGTTTGGCAAGGACCCAGAGTCCTACTGACTTGGATATTTAGGGCAGCTTTCGTTTCTATGCTTCTCTGTTTTTAATCCTGTGGTCAGAAAGAGTGACCTTAGCTTGATGCTAGACCACATGCACTGCATGCAGAAGGGCCCCAGTTCAAACTGGTGCTGCCAATTAAATAAGGGTTATTGTGAAATTGAATTGGGGGGGATACACACACACACACACACACCACCTTGAGCTCCTTGGAGAAAGAAGTGGAATATAAAATGCAATAAATAAACATTACGAAAACATTTTGAATATTCGTATGCAAGTTGCTGGATGATTTTTGTCTCCAAATTCCCATTTGGATGAGCTCTTGAGTGAGCCCAAGCACTGGAATACACCTGACTGTCTCTAAATAGTTAGAACTAGTGGAAAACTCACCTGTCACCAGGCATGCCACACCCTTTATCTCCTACAGACATCTGCCTGGTTGACAATCGCATACGGTCAATTACATGCACACACACACACACACACACACACACACACAAACATGCAAACAGCAGATTTAAACACCTTAAACTGAGATTGTGCACCTGTGCAAGCCAATGCATTGTTTTGCAGCCCATTTCCCTGGCTCAAAAAGAGGGGGCAGTATTCCTATATCCATGTGCAACATTTGCCCCCCACTCCCTTCATGCTTGAGCATTGACCATGCTGGTTGGGGTGGATGGGAGTAGCCAAGGTAGTGCCCTCCGCATGCCCCAGGGCTGATGGGACTTGTAGTCCAGTAATATCTGGAGGGCACCACCTTGGCTGTGCCTCATCTGAAGAACTGCATGTTCCCCACTCTGGGACAGGGTTATATGTCTACAGGAGCAGAGGAGAGGATGCAAAGCGGTCTGCCTGCAGACCTCTTCTCCCATCATGTGGGGACAGCCATTCCATCAGGCTGCCTTGGTGGAAGAGATAGGAATCAGAAGGCTCATTGCATCAGCTTTGCTGGAAGCCTGGCTCCATCAGGCACCTCCTGCTTTTGAACTGTGCCAGCTGGCACAGGAACAGCTGTTCAAAAATTGGTGCCTGAGGTTTGGCTCCGGTTTTTCTCTTTCCTCCCTGTCCCGTTTCCCTTGTGTGTTGTGTTGCATGTGTATGTGTTTTAAGATGATAAGCCTGTTTTAATGGAGTGCAGGCTGGGATCCTTTTTTTGACTGAAGAACAGGGTAAAAAGGACTCCTGACCATTAGATCCAGTCGTGGCCGACTCTGGGGTTGCGGCGCTCATCTCGCTTTATTGGCCGAGGGAGCCAGCGTACAACTTCCGGGTCATGTGGCCAGCATGACTAAGCCGCTTCTGGCGAACCAGAGCAGCGCATGGAAACGCCATTTACCTTCCCGCCGGAGCAGTACCTATTTATCTACTTGCACTTTGAGGTGCTTTCGAACTGCTAGGTTGGCAGGAGCACGGACCACGCAAAGGGAGCTCACCCCGTCGCAGGGATTTGAACCGTTGACCTTCTGATCAGCAAGCCCTAGGCTCTGTGGTTTGACCCACAGTGCCACCCGCGTCCCTGAAGAACAGGGTGCAAATGCCCTAAATAAATAAACAAATATTAGGGCTGTTATGGAAGTTCCTTCCAACTCTCCCTCCATGACCCTGCGCTCCTCCTGATTGTTTCCAGGTCCTCCCTCTGCCCCCGTGAACCTGCTCTCCAGTGTGAATGGCACCTCCGTCACCCTCGAGTGGTCCCCGCCTCTGGACAAAGGCGGCCGCAGCGACATCCTCTACAACGTCCTCTGCCGCCACTGCCTGTGGGATTCTGGCCAGTGCGAGGCCTGCAGCCCTGGCATCCGCTTCCTGCCCCAGCCTGTGAACCTGGCCCAGGGATCCCTGGCTGTCACCAACCTCCTGGCCCACACCAACTACTCCTTCTGGGTGGAGGCCATCAACGGGGTCTCCGACCTGACCCTCGAGCCACCGAAATTCGTTGCCGTCAACATCACCACAAACCAGGCAGGTAGGAGATGCCCTCCCCCCTGCTTGCCCTGCCAGACTGGCTTTCAGCCTCTGCTTAGCCTGCTTCTCAGGGCTGAACATGGTGGATCTCACTGAATGGGCAAAGAGGTTTTTATGGCAGGATCAGGCATGTAAGAAGGTGACTTATACTGAATCAGACGCCTGGTCCATTTAACTCAAGTGTTGTCTATTCAGTGTTGTTCAGTACAGTGGTACCTCGGGTTAAGTACTTAAATCGTTCTGGAGGTCCATACTTAACCTGAAACTGTTCTTAACCTGAAGCACCACTTTAGCTAATGGGGCCTCCTGCTGATGCCGCGCCGCCGGAGCACGATTTCTATTCTCATCCTGAAGCAAAGTTCTTAACCCGAGGTACTATTTCTGGGTTAGCGGAGTCTGTAACCTGAAGCGTATGTAACCCGAGGTACCACTGTACTGGCACCTCTCCCCCCTAAATGTTAGAAGTGTGGCACTTAATTTAACAACTTCATGGTGAGTACCAGTATCTTTTTTCTAAAAAAAGAAACGAAAAAAGCACTGGCTGGAATCCATCGAGGTGCTCCCAAATTTAAGTGACATGGATGGTTCCCTAGGTCAGATGTCCTTCATCACCAACTCCATGTTATTTCAGGTGGTTATGTGGCCTATTTTACAGACGACAGTCCTCTCCTTGAAGGGCTGTGCAGATCACGAGTGTTACCATACCCTCCAAAATTTCTCCAATAAAAATAGGGATGTCCTATTCAACAACAACAAGACCCTGTCCATCTGAATGGGTTGCCCCAGCTACTATGGGCAGCTTCCATCATATATAAAAACATAATAAAACATTAAAAAACCTTCCCTATACAGGGCTGCCTTCAGATGTCATCTAAAGGTTGTATAGTTATTTATCTCCTTGGCTTGGGGAGGTCACATAACTCCATACCCTCCAGTGTTTCTCCGATGAAAATAGGGACATCCTTAGGATAAATGGGACATTCCAGGATCAAATTGGAAACTGGGATGGCTTCTGTAAATTCGGGGCTGTCCCTGAAAAATAGGGACATTTGTAGGGTCTGCTTTGCTGATAATGTTGAAAGATAATGAGCATGAAGATGGAAGGGGCCTTGATGTTGCCCATCAATGGCATCTTTACAATTGGCTGAGCAGGCACCCAGATCACCTGGTCACAGTCTTCTCCACTCCTGTGCTAGGTATTGCACTTCTATTTAAATTGCAGCAATCATTTCAAAATGTGCATTTCTGCATATGTATGAGCCCTGGGTTCACCAGCCGTTTTGGGCCCATAGACACATTTGCAGACTGGAGAAACTGTTGGTGGATACCATGCACTCCGCAACCAAGCACACACTGCAACCCATTTTATTAGCAGCAATGGAACATTTCTTCCAAGCCTAACTTCATGGGCTTCCACAGGTGCCATTCTGGCGACCCCCAAATTGGCACGTTCAGATTTTATGCAAACTGCTGCCCTCTTTGAACCTCCTTTTTCATTTTGGCAGGTCCTAGGTGCTCGCCTTCTCTCTGTTACTTGCTTGATCCTCTTGAAAAGCAGCCTAGACTAGTGGCTATCGCCACCCCTGTAGCACTGAATCCCACAAACTTGACTGATTTCTAGAAATTGCATGAAGAAGTCTTTTCCTTCCATGCATCCTGAATCTATTGCGAACCAATTTCCCAGGGTGATCTCTTGCATTCTAGTATTATGAGAGAAGGAGAAGAAATCCTCTCTATTTACTTCCTCCACACCAATGGAACATTATATAATCCTCTTTCATGTCCCTCCAATAGCCTTTTTTAAAAAAACAACAGCAACAACAACAAAAAGCATTTCTTTGTGAGGAAGATTCTTCATCCTCTGTTCATCTGGGTTGCCTTTTGTGACCTTTCCCCGTTCCATTGTTTTCTGCTTTTCTTTTCTTTTCTTTTTCTTTCCCCTCCACGATAGAACCAACCAGAACTCCATCTCACATACCTACCCTACTCTGGATGTTTTGACCCATTAAAATCATTGCAGATTAACAGAGCAATCCTATACATGTCTGCTCAGAAATGAGTTCAGTGGAGCATAGCGCAAGGTAAGTGGGCATAAGATTGCAGCCTTAATTCGTAGAGTCATAGAATTGCAGAGTTGGAAGGGACCCAAAGGATCATCTAGTCCAATCCCCAACTGTTACTATTAATGATGAGGAAGACCTGGAAAAATATACCTAAAATATCATCTTACCCCTGACATGCCTACTCTGCTTTTATCAGGAGGTCACTTCTGTATGAGAGAGCAATCATGCCTTTATGGTAGTGGCACCTCCTCTTTGGAATTCCCTCACCCAACATATCAGGCAGAGGCCATCTCTGCAAAAATGTTTTATATACATACAAAATGTCATCTACATAGCAAGAGCAATGATGAATCGCTAATTCTAGAAAGCAAGAAAAGGTCAACGCACCAATTTATTGAGGAATGAAGTACTCTTCCAATTCAGAGTTGGAGTAGACTTTGCTGAAGAATTCTTTCCAATTCTCTGAAAACCTTCCTTTCTCAACAGCACTTTCAATGGCAGATCTTTATTCCAGACTGTGCCTGTATCAAGCCTGAAACTGTTTTTGTTTTTTTTAACATATTAAAATTAATTTTGTTTTTGTATCTGGAACTGTTTTTAATTTTTTGGTGGTTGGCGTTTTTGCTGCAAAGTCCCTTTGAGATATTGTATGAGAAGTGATTCCCAAACGGAATCAAATGAACAAATGGGAAAATTTGCAACCCGAATTGTATATGGGTGGAAGTCAGTGTCATGCTATTATGGTTGTTGAGTGTTTTTAGGAATTCACAAGGCAGGCACCCATAGTAAGCCTTCCTGGAGTACTGATGTCCTGGCAGTTGCCTGACAATGCCACTAACTGGTGCTTGTCGTGAGATTAAATGTAGTCTCCCTCTTATAGCAATTGCTGTATGGCTGAGCTTGGTTACCTAAGCCACCTAGAACCTCTTGACCCATTTGACAATGGTGGTCCACTAAGGCAGATGAAACAGAACCCCACCAACCTCGGTCTCCCCTTGGCCAGCTCCTATCTTTCTACTGTCTTACTTGCAATCAAACAGGAGGTGGGCCCACCTTGCAATGGCTCTGACTCCATCTACAGCTGGCCTCCTTGCTTTCTCCACTTCCACCATGGCCTCTCTCTGTCTCTGTCTCTGTCTCTCTCTCTCTCCTCTAGAACTGTAGAGTTTGAAGGGATCTTGAGGATTATCTAGCCCAACCTATGCAGCTGTAGCATACAGGGATCAAACCTGCAACCTTGGCATTATCAGCACCACCCTCATGTGGTCTCCTATTGTCTGTTTCCGTAGCTCCATCCCAAGTGCTGGCCGTTCACCAGGAGAACGTGGGCCAAAACAGTGTCACGCTCCTGTGGCAGGAACCGGATCAGCCCAACGGCATCATTCTGGAATATGAGATCAAGTACTATGAAAAGGTAAAAGCAATTGTGCTGGTTGACCTGTCTGCTCTCTCTGTTGGGCAAGGTGTGCCATTGCTTGTGCTAAATCTCTCCATCCAAGATGCTTCCCAGATTCTAAGGTGCAAATAAAGCTAATGGAAATCCCCCCCCCCTTCTTCTCCCAGAGTCTTGCTTCCACAGGGCATTTCTCCATTAGCAAGCAGCTATTTATTTCTGCTTCCTTTTATTTCCAGACTTTGTTCAGACAACTGTGCATGTGCAGTTTCTCACGGGTTTCAGCTTGCCTTTTTTTTTTTAACTTTACAAATTACAGTTGTAATGATGACATTGATTTAATCAAAGTGTAAAATGGAGTTCTGACATGACTGCATGATTACATCGAGATTCCACGCACAACTGCTCATGCTCCGACATGCACCGATTAAATCACAGCACAACACGGAATATTAATGCGATTGCATGCATGTGCATTGATTAAATGCAGTTGCATCAGGATTCCATGCACATGTGCTCGTGTGTGCAGTGACTAAATTGCAGCATAAAAAGGAATCCTGATGGAATTGCATCATGATTCCTTCTTGACCAGATTTCATCCATCTTCATAAGCTCTGGTGGTTGGTGTGCTTCAGTAAGCCACGAGGAAACCAAGTAAAACCATAAACTGAAGACTCCAGCAAACCCTGCATTTGCCAAATTCCAACACTGATTTTAGAAATTCCCCAAGTTAACTTGGAAGGCAAGCCAAGCAAGTATGGAAAGGCTGAAATAAACCCATTGCTACTTCCTGTCCCCATCTCCAATAATACCTTCTCTAGCACAAGGCTTTGATCCAGGGGTGAGGAATATTGTTTTTCCGGGGACCCTTCAAAGATCTGATGGTGGGAGCGGCCAGGTGTAAAAGTGATTGGAGCAAAAATTGCAGATGTTCCTACACCAGTCCATCCTCAACCACCATCCAAAAGACATTGCCAGAGTTGAAGGACACATTCTAGCCAGGAAAAAGCAGTGGGAAGGCAAAACAGGGCTGATGACGAGGTGGCCTGGGTAGTGTCCTGATGGCTAGATGAAGAGACCCAGAAGTCCACGTTTGCCCTCCAGGCCTGAGGTTCCCCACCCCTGCCCTGGACTGATGTCACTTTCTGCTTCCCCAGGACAAAGAAATGCAGAGCTACTCCACCCTGAAGTCCAAAGGCAACAGCACCACCATCTCAGGCTTGAAGCCGGCAACCTGCTATGTCTTCCAGGTCCGAGCCCGCACCTCTGCTGGCTGTGGCAAATTCAGCCAGGTGGTGGAAGTGGAGACCGCCAAAGCAAGTGAGGCAAAGCAGGGGGAGGAGTGGGGTGCATGAGAGTGCAGGTGTGGGATGGGTCAGGACTGGAAGGCACCCGACCCCAAAATGCAAGCTCTGTTTGCCTTCCCCCGTGCAGTGGCCTCCAACCCCTACAGGACATACCCATTTCAGAGGAGGAGTTCTCCCTCCACTGCTGGAGGCAGTTATGCCCATGGATTGCTGGTTGCTGGGAATCGCAACTGGGGAGAGCAATGTTGTACCCAGGTGCTGCTTGTGAGCTTCCCATTGGGGCATCTCTTTGGCCACTGTGAGAACAGGAAGCTGGACTAGATGGGCTCTTTCTTATGTTCTTACGGAAGGGAGGGCTAAGCCCAGAAGGGGGAGAGTTAAGGCTCTAGGGCAGTGTGCTGACACAGTCATGATCCCTGTTATCCTTGGTCTGTCACCTGTTCTGAGGTTCTGTATGAATTTTGGACATGGGACCAAAGGAGAATCAGGCAACCATTGAGTCTTCCAGATGTTGTTGGACTCCAGCTTCCATCAGCCACAGCTCAACAAAGGAACAGAGGCAGCTGCCTTAGAGGGGGACAGGCCAATGACCCACCTATTTCAGTTTTGTCTATAATGACTGGTAGTGGCTTTCTAGGGTTTCCTCTAAGAGTCCCTTCCAGTTCTTCCTGGAGATGCCAGGCATTGAACCATAGACCTTCTGCATGCAAAGCAGATGCTCTATGAATGAGCTACAGCCCTTCACTGCTAGAATTCCTCTCCTGCTTTACCATTACTTTCCTCAATAATTTCTTCTCCACTGGTGTTCTCAAGCAACAAAGGCGTATCAGCTATGTCAGTGATGGCCAAACTTGGCCCTCCAGCTGTTTTGGGACTACAATTCCCATCATCCCTGACCACTGGTCCTGTTAGCTAGGGATGATGGGAGTTGTAGTCCCAAAACAGCTGGAGGGCCAAGTTTGGCCATCACTGAGCTATGGAATGCTGCAAAAAGAAAGTCATCCCTCGAACGGGCAATGATCTCCCACTAGTAAGTCATGTTCAGGGAACAGGCTCCATTCTTTGGAAGAACATATTTCCTTGTCGCCGGATCACCCTTGCCTCTTTGTTTCCTTGGGGAAGAGCTGTAGCGGAGTGGTAGAGTTATCTGCATTGCATGCAGAAGGTCTCTGATTCAATCCCCAGCATCTGCAGGTAAGGCTGAGAATTCCCCCTACCTGAAATCCTGGAGAGCCAGTCATTGTGGACAGTCTTGAGCTAGCTGGACTTGATGAAAGATAGCTGCCTCTGTTCCATGGGGAGTCAGGATGCGCTGAACCCAGGGATAAAGGGAAAAGAACAGTGCACATGTGTGGGTGTTTGCCTGTCTCAGGCTGCAGAGCTAGAATCCTGCAATCTTTCTTTCCCAGTAGCTCCCCATTATGACACCACAGCGGTTGTATGGACCTGCCTCACCCTCATCAGTGGCCTCGTCGCATTGCTGCTCTTTCTGATCTGCAAGAAGAGGTAAGCTTATCTTTTAAGGACAGATCTCTCACTGGGGGCCTCCTCCCAAGTGGTATGCTTCTGCATGTTTTCATGCCCCTAAGAGGAAAAGTTTCAACATTTGGGTTTGGGCCTTCTTCTTAGTATGGAAGGAAGGCAAACAAGTGATAGCTACCAACTTAGATTGCTTTAAAAGAGTTTTAGACCATTGATGAAGGAAAAGGTTGATGGAGAGCACAAGTGGAGAAGTCGCTTTCATCTGCTGCTTGCGGATTTCCCATAGGCACCTGCTTGGCCACTGTGAAAACAGGGCATTCGGTCAAATCCAGAAGGGCTCTTCTTAAGTTCTTAAGGTGGTGCCTCACTAGCATATTTTGTGTCTCATCTCTCTCCTCACCCTCCACCCCGCCGCATCACCGGGCAGACACTGCGGCTACAGCAAGGCATTCCAGGACTCTGACGAGGAGAAGATGCATTATCAGAACGGACAGGGTAAGAGTTGAGCTAAAGCTTGTTCAGTGACCTTCATGTATGTCCATTCTGCAGCACCAGAACTAACATTACCATGCCAAGAGTAAGCCTCTGCTGGTAAATGTGCAGGGTCAGAGCCTCCATCATGGTGCACATGGAACTCTGACACTGTCCCAGGAGGCAAAGTGAAGGCATCACTGTACCTGTCTGGCTTGAGGTTTGAACCACCTGGGAGGAGGATGCAACCTTGATGATAGGAAGTTGGGTTCTCTAGAGGAAGAAGCTTTGTATGAGCCTGTCTCTGTTTCCCTGAGATATGTTTTGCTAGCTTGGTATTGCTTTCCCTGATATCCTTTCAGTGCTGAGGAGGCCACAGATGATTTCCCTCTGGCAGAGGACTTTCACTTGACTTCCTCAACCATTAGCTACTGTAGACAAGCCTAAAGCATAGGTCTTCAACCAGTGGGTCAGGGCCCACAGGTGGGTTGCAAGGCCACACCAGGCGGGTTGCAGCAAAGCTCTTGCTTCCATGTTGGATTCCAGCTTAGGCTGGCTATACCAAAGGGGCACTACATGCTTGTCAGGACTGGAATATGTTCTTCTGATGAGATGCTCATTTTATCAATTTTCATGAGTGGTGCAATGTGGCAAGAGATAGGCACACACTGTTTTTAGCTAAGATATATATTTCTGACCAACTGCATGCCTATGCCTTTCTCCTGACACATTGGAAGACTAGTTTTCATGCTAATCCTATGCATATTGCTCTGTGAATTGCCATGTAAGGATCGATAGTGTGCATTATTAGCACTTAAAACGATATAACAAAAGTGAAAAATGTGGAATTGGGTCCCATGTTGTAGCTTGGGGGTCTCAGGTGGGTCTTGGGTCTCAGCTGGTCAAAGATCACTGGCATAGAGCAGGGAGAGAGGTGTTGCTGGATTCCAACTCCCATCAGCCTGACCAGCAGGGCAAATAGTGAGGGTTGCTGATCCTAAAACACAAGTCCCTTCCCTTCTCCTAATGGGATGTATCCTCTGCACCTTCACCCCAGGACACATCAACTGGCCTCACCTGAGCATCAGTCACCTGCTGCTAAGCCCAAGGACAGATAAATCTGTCAGTTTCAGTTTCTCTCAGTTCCTTGGGTCTTTTCCCCAATCTTAAATGTGCTTATCCATATATCCTCCACAATATACAACTCTCTTCTTTTTAAATCTTCATGAAAAATTGCCAGCATCTTAGTGTTGATTTCTCCTAAGAGACACATTTTTTTTTGGTAAGCAGTTTTGACTAACACGCACTTTTTCGCAAGCAATGTTCCATTGTATAATAGTGGAGGTTTTTTGTAAATGCATGTGGGATTTCTTTTTCATTTTCTAAAAAAAATAATGTTTCATGTATGTACACATTGCTTAGTTAGAGAACAGCACTGCAACATTCAGGGAAGTGCAAATTTCAGAGGATTTGGGGGGGGGGGTTGAGTTTGTGTATTGCTTTGGGAAGTGCCAAGGAGCCAGTTTCTCATTCAAATGCAAACAAGATCGACTTTCTCCCCTGTCCCTGTTTTGCATAACTGCCTCAAGCTTCATGTCTCTTCTGTCCTTCCGGAATGCCCTACAGTGAAATTCCCAGAGTCAAAGTTCTACGTGGAGCCCCACACTTATGAGGACCCCTGCCAGGCTGTGCACGAGTTCACGCGAGAAATCGAAGCCTCCAGGATTAAAATCGAGAGAGTCATTGGGTCTGGTGTGTACTCCCTTTCCCCCATAGATGTCCCTCTCCCTGGACCCAGAGAACATCCAGGGGCAGGGGAAGCTGCTCTTTTAAGGCCAATGGGGCACCAGATCTCATTTTCTCAAATGAGAATCATTGGCCTTCTGGAAGGTTCTCAGAAGCCTATCTGAGGGTGGAATTGGGGGCCAAGGGAAGCTCGGAAAGGGGCTTGGCAGTAAGATAAAAACTGAATGTGATGTGCTGGTCCATCTTGGTCTGCAGGAGAGTCAGGAGAAGTGTGCTATGGCCGTCTGAAGCTACCTGGGAAGAGGGAGGTACCCGTGGCGGTCAAGGCCCTGAAAGCTGGGTACACAGAGAAGCAGCGACGGGACTTTCTGAGTGAAGCAAGCATCATGGCCCAGTTTGACCACCCCAATGTCATCCACCTGGAGGGGGTGGTCACCAAAAGTAAGTGTGAGGCCAGGTCTGACTCAACTAGGTGAGTTTAGCGTATGGAACAAGGGGAACATGTCTCATGACTTCAAGGGGCTGCTAGAGAGAATGATGTTGTTCAAAACACTTTCCATGCCTATGATTTGGTTGCAGTTCTTCCAATGGCCTTCTCCTCCATGCTGCTCCATGTTTTGGACTCATTGCCAATGGTCAGAGATAATGAGAGTTCTAGTCCAGAACGTTTGGAGGGCAGTAGATTGAAGAAGGCTGTCCTATAGTAATACTATAAGAGAGACCTGTATTATTTTCCTCCATAGTGCAGAAGGTGGCAGGTTTGAGAGAGTGTGACTTTCATAAGGCTACCCAGGGAATTTATGTCACAGGTGAGATTTGAACCAGATCCTTCCTGGGTCACATATCAGACTCTTAGCTACTAGTCTACATCCAGATTTCACAGTTATTCATGATGTGATGCCACAACTTAGCTAGCTAGCCTTTACCCCCATTACTCTCTTCTTCTGCCTCCCCTGACCCACACACCTATCTTCCTTCCATCCAAATGGTCTGTCATAGGGTGGGGGGGGCACTTGAGGAAGGCAAAGTTTCCTATGAATAAGGACATCAAGAATCAATTTGTGGGCAATGAGGGTGGAAGGGGCCAGTCTTCAGAAGAACTGCAGGATATTCGAGGCCCCAAGCAGAGAGGAAAACTAATCAAAGACCTTTTTGATATCAGTCTGGACTCATCAGCATTGCAGACCAACCCAGAAAGGGACTTTATTGTGAAGATGGAAGTCGTGAATGGCTTTAAGAAATCAATCTTGTTTCAGGGATACCTGTGTCATTGAGTGACATTGGAAAGGCATTGGGCAAGTCTCATCTTTTGGCTATCAAACTCAGCCTTACTAGTGGTCACGTTCATTCCACCGGCCTCAGATTGTTTTACCCTGATTAGTCACAATGCAAATTAGGTTCAACGTGTATGTTGAAAAAGTGATTGTCAGGGATGAGGACCCAGCAGCCTTCTAGATTAGCTTTGTGTGTGTGGCTAGGGATTATTGATTTTAGTTGTTACTATGCTATATATTTTTGTGTTTTTATATTGTAAACTGCCCATGTGATCCTCAGATGAAAGGCAGTACAGAAATGTAATAAATAAAACAAAAATAGATGCTGTTGATCTCCAGCACCCATCAGCCCCAGCCAGCATATTCAAGGATGATGGGAGTTTGTGGTCATCATCTGGAGGACCACAGATCCTCCTTCTCTGATTTAAATCAACATATGTCACTGAGTTTTGGTCCCCAGCGTCCATGACTGTGTTCTATTCCACTCTCAATACCAGTCACTGGGGGTCACATGTGGGCAGAGTGCTGTTGTACTCATTTCTGGCTTTTGAGCTTCCCATGGACATCTGGCTGGCCAGTGTCAGAGCAGGATGTTGGGCCACATTGCTCAATGACCTCATGCTCTTCTTCTGTTCCTATGATTCACCCATCCCTACCTACAGGTTAGACTCCTCTGAAAACAGACACCTACAAGGGTCCAGCCCAAGACTTGGTAACCTTCAACCTGGATTGGCCTACTGGCCAGCTGTCAATTGTTCTGAAGCCTCAAGCGGGAGTTTAGTTTTCCTCTCTCCTTTAGTTGTTGCCTCTCATTTCAGAGGGAGAGGAAGGCAGCCTGTCCCCGGCTGCTGTCCTTGCTTCCTTACGAATATCATTAGCAAAATGAGCCGTTGATTTGGGTTTGTTCTTCCTGCAGCGGTTCATTTGATGGAGATGAGAAAAAAGGGAGGGGGGAGGGAACGTTTGGCTTGCGCTTCTGACTCTCTTTTCCTGCACAGAAGTAAAATGCCCTTTCACTCTCTTTTTTTGGGATGAGCTGAATTGAATTATAAAGCTGGGGAGGAGGGGGAGCTTTTGGGTCATACTTCTGATGCAAAGCATTATGGTAATAGGATGCAAATATCAGAATGACTTAATAACATGAACGGTGCCTATATATTGTCTGTCTTTGGTATCCTGTGAGGAAGTCTCAGGAACTATAGTGGAGCAGAGAGGGCTTTCTAAATGTCCCTTCCCCACCAATAAGCACCCCAAGACCTGGCACCAGCAGTTAGTCAATTCAGACACTGGTCTCATGCCCCAGGGACACTGCACTGCCTGACCCAGCTGCCTCCTTGCCTTCCCCACTGGGCTCAGCCCTATTGGAAATAGCCAGGCTTACATCCTTCTTTAGAATGAGAACGAAGCTTGAACTCTAATCCGGGGGTTACCCCAAATGCAATGTCCTGACCTAGAGACTCTGCAGTTATTATAGCTCTATATAGGCTCTACAGGCTCTTCCAGGTTTGACATACCTAGATTTCCTTTTGGGGAAATAATGATGGCTGGCGACCATCATGGATGGGAATCAAGCTTGTCCCCCATTCAAAAGTGGCACCACTCCTCATCTACTGCCAAAATGATATCTTGGAGGGGGGCATCTGGGAGGGCAGTGAGTGGTGCAGCAGCTGAAAAAGAAAAGACTGCACAGCTGTGGTCAAGTAGAGTGGGGGACCCATTGGTGCCCCTCGTCCGCACAATGTCTCATACCAGTCCTGAACAGACAGAAACGCATCAGCTGCAAAGGCACATGTCTATTAACTTGACCTCTCTTGTCTCCTGCAGGCAAATTAGTCATGATTGTGACCGAGTACATGGAGAACGGCTCGCTGGATTCCTTTCTCCGGGTAAAATAGCACGCCTTCTTATTCATGCTGCATGGTTCCTGGCAGAGTGACTGACAGGAGCAAGGAGAGGCGGGTGCTGCAGCCTCATGACAGTGGTGTCTGACTGGAGGATCACAGGAGGAAGGATAGTATAGAGCCCAAAATGGTTGATCAGCCAGAATGATCAAGGGGGTGGAGCTGGTGATAGCTCAGCTTGTTCAAGCATGGTGCTCATAATGCCAAGGTTGCAGGTTCAATTCCCATATGGGACTGCTGCGTATTCCTGCATCGCAGTGGGTTGGACTAGATGATCCTCAGGACCCCTTCCAACTCTACAATTCTATGATTCTATGAATACTAGAGCATGGGGGCATCCAATGAAGCTGAATGTTCTTCCAACATCTCTCAACTTTCAGGAAAGGATGGAAGAAAGCATTGCTTCACATGGTGCATTGTTAAACTCTAGAATTGCCTTCACAAGGGGTAGTGATGAACACCAACCTGGATAGCTATAAAAGTGGATTAATCAAACCCATGGTGGCTATGTTCTGCTTTCAGTTGCTGGAAATCACAGCTGGGGAAAGCACTGTCGCACCCTGGTCCTCTTTGTGGGCTTCCCAGAGGCATCAGGTTGGCCACTGCAAGAACAGCATAATGCACTAGAGCACCCTTTGGCCTGACCTAGCAGCAAGGCTCTTCTTACATTCTCCAGTGTCAGCCTGAAATCTAACCCCTGTATTTTAGGTTGGTCCTGGGATATGAATTAGTGGGGTGCAGTGTGGGCTGGTGCCTCCAGGGGTCACCCATGAGAGCCAGAGCCAGCTCATTCTAGTTTCGTTCCCGTCCTCCTCCCTGGTGAGATCTACAAAGGCAACACCAAGAAAGCTGGTAGGCAGTGCCACCGACAGGACTGGTTATAAATAAGATGGCTGGCAATCTGGGGCTGCCTAGAGGCAGGCTGAGTTTGGTGTGGCGGTACCCTGTTCGCTCTCCAGACCAGCCTCTACCAATGACATGACACTGGCTGAAAACTAACACGGGCTGGTCTTTCTCCAGAAACATGACGGGCAATTTACGGTGCTTCAGCTGGTCGTCATGCTGAGAGGCATCGGCGCTGGCATGCGCTACCTTGCGGACTTGGGCTACGTGCACCGCGACTTGGCGGCGCGCAACATCTTGGTCAACGGCAACTTGGTCTGCAAAGTCTCTGACTTTGGCCTGTCACGAATCCTGGAGAACAACCCCGAGGCTGCTTATACCACCACGGTACGCTCTGGCTTGCGGCACACAGGGGCTACTTGTCATGATTAAGTTGTGATTACGGTTAGCTTTCTTTTTATGGAGTCCTGACGGTGATGATGATTTTACATACTGCTGGATTGCCATGATGGTTTCTAAGCCTCTAAAAGGAGACTGGTGGTCTCTTGGGACCAGCGGCATCTGGTGGGGCAGAAGGTAGGGAGCCCAGCAGTAGGTGGAGCCAGAGGCAATAACAGGCAGAGCTAGCCATTGCTAGTTTTGTACCCATCCTCCTCTCTGATGCATTCTACATGGGCAACACTGGTGCTGGCAGGTATTGCCACCTCTAGACTCTGAAAGCAGAGAGGCAGATGGGGGTGGAAGAGGGCAGACTGAGGTTAGCAGGACAATGCCTCATCAACCCAAATGAAGCTCACTCCTCAGCATCTCTGTAGACATTTAAGGCATCTGGAGAATTCCCTGGACCTTGATGGATTTGGGGGGAACCTTCCTTCAAGCAGTTTTGTAGCTTTGTTGAATTGGTGCCTCTTCCTGCAGATCCTAACTTGGGGGCTCTTCACGCACACATGCACACAGAGAGAATCACATTCAGCTTAACTCTGCTTGTCCCCTCCTTGTTTCTCAGACAGCCTCCCCCCCCCCCCCAATATTCCTTTCTCAGCAAAATACAGGAGCCTGGTTTATATATATATATACCAGGAAGGACCATGGTCCACTATGCCCAATATTGTCCACTTCGACTGGCAGTAGCTCTCCAGGCTCTCAGCACCTGGAGATGCTGGGAATTGACCACCAGACATTATGCAGGCCAAGCATGTGCTTTCCTGCTGAGCTACAGACCTTTCCTTAAGGATGTCTGATCCTGCCCTCTGGAGCCTGTCAGGTTCCTATTGCCCCCACAGGTCTCTTTCACTGCCTTCCTCCAGCATCCGGTTCTGCATTTGAGATGTTGCTGCTAATGCTGCTTCAGAGTTATGAATCTGGGCAGCTTGCAATGCTCAGAAGTATCCTGAATCGAGCTTCATTTCCCCCAGAAAATGGCACACACATTTACAGCATAGATGGCCTTTTGAGGGGCAGATGAAACCATCTAGATATACCCAATGCTACCAGCCAGGAAAGAACTTTTTGGAAAAGGCAGGCATCCTTATCGTGCTCCAGACCCAAATGGTTTGAGAAATATTGAGCTGATCCCAAATTGAGCTTAAGGACCATTCACTCACCACTAATTTGTACATAAGTGATGGAGAATCTGAAGCCTGGGGGTGCTGAATGCAGCCCCCAAGCCTCTACAATCCTGTCACTACCCCACTTTGCAACCTCTTTAGATGTTGGCATGTGTCCTTCAACTCTGATCCCTGGGTGAAGGACAGAGAGGGTGTGTGAAACTAGCCTGTTGTGCAAGAGGTCAAATTGACCCTTGTTTCTCCGCCCACTTTTTCCTCTGGCTCCACCCACCATTGGCATGTGGCCCCCAGAAGGCTTTCCAGATGGGAATGTGGCTCTCAGGCTGAAAAATGCTCCTTGCTGCTGCTGTGCACTCTCTCACTACTTACCTTTAACTGCAGAGGCCCATGCACATGAACACAGCTGGCTATGGAAAACTCTTAGCTAACTTAGCAGCCAGTCAAGGGCTCAGGGTTTCACACTCCCCGGGTGCCCGTTTTGATGAATCGTGGTTCCTGGTGGCCAGTGGTGGTTGCTTTGCTCAGGTTCGTTGACTTGTATGTCTCTACCTTGAACTTTCCTTATCGTAGGGTGGGAAAATCCCCGTTCGGTGGACAGCGCCAGAAGCCATCACATACCGGAAGTTCTCCTCGGCCAGTGACGTGTGGAGCTACGGCATTGTCATGTGGGAAGTGCTGGCCTATGGGGAGCGGCCTTACTGGAACATGACCAACCGGGACGTAAGGGAAGCAGCTGCTGCTGCCCATAACTTAATCTATTCCTCCACCTGAAACAGAACTTGCATGAAAGCGATCCTCGTAGATTTCAGCATTGTGGGAAGGGAATTGTGCACATCCCCGGGTCATTCCTTTCCCCAAGTTGCCAGGAAGATAAGAATGGTCTCTGCTGGTGGGATCAGAGTAGGAGAACAGGGTGCAGCATCTGGAACACTCTGGAACCAGACTGGCACTCTTCTCAACTCTCTGCTCCTGCACTTCATCAGGAGCTGCCTTCTGTCAAATCACACCATTGGTCCATCTAGCTCAGTATTGTCCACACTGACTTGCAGGTGCTCTCCGGTAGTTTTAGACAGGGATTTACCTGTCTAAATGTTGGGAGTTGTAGCTGGAACCTCTCGCATGGAAAGCAATGAGCTATGGTCCTTCTGTTAAGATGTGAGAACAAAGGAACCTGCCTTATTCCGAGTCAGACACTTGCCCTATCTAGCTAAGCACATTGACTGTCAGTGACTCTCAAGAGTTTCAGGCAGGAGTTGGACACAGGACAGAAAATGGAGTGAGAATAGAAAATGGGTGGGGGTGTACCTCCACCCCCCCCCACTTTCTGTCACTCTAGTTTCTCTCACTCCTCCCCTGGCAGGTTCCTGGAAGAAGGATCATTCTTACCAGAGGTCTGAATCGATGACCCAGAAAGGATTTCTCCCCTTCTTCCCATCACTCTGTCCATGGTGGCTCCCTCTCTCATTCCCCCTATGCTTTGGCAAAGCTCTCTGAACTGATAAATTTCAGAGGGTCCCTACCCCACTGCCATCACCATCGCTCCACCAATTTCGGCTCCTCCCATGTTCTCCCATGCCTCAGGATTTGTTGAGACCACATTCCATGCTCTCAAGTGTGTTGGTCTTAAACAGGCTCCATGGGGATCTTTGCACTGTGACAGACTAGTTGGCCTCTCCTTGAGGAATTTGTTACTCAATCCAGACGGCTGCCAGTTTAGAAGGAAGTGTGCCCAAGAAGACATCAAGGAAGGGCAACGAAAGAGCAGAGGGAGGTCCTTCAGCCAGAGGGTCAATCTGTTGTAGATGTCTCCCAGCCCCCCCCCAACCTCTGCACATCATAGTTGTTGGGTGGGATTGCAAAGAAAGTCATAATTTTCACTACCCAAACATGGCATGTGCTGGAGTTGTGCACTCCACGTTGAATGGGATTCCACGTGTGTTCACAATCTTTTTTGGTCAAAAATTAAAAATGCTTCAGTTAATTGTGTGACTTGATTATCCTGTTAAGAATCAAATTGATAGCGTTGTTTTGAAAAAGGAAAAAGAACATTAATTGCAAGTGAGTCAATTCCCTGGATAAATCGTGCAGTAATTACCTTTACTAGCCTGAACCCTGGCTCGGTCTCTGCTTATCCATCCCTGCGTACCCTCCCAAGTAGGGGATCCAATTTCTCTCTCTCTCTCTCTCTCTCTCTCTCTCTCTCTCTCTCTCTCTCACACACACACACACACACAGTATGTTGCAGTGGGGAAGAACTGCTTGGCAGGGGGTTGGACTCGATGGCCCTTGTGGTCTCTTCCAACTCTATGATTCTAAGTGTAGATCATACAGGCATTTTGTGTGTTCACAAAACACTAAGTAAGCAATTATGAAATCATACAAAGACCCAGCACACCAAAGCAAAAGAGCTGGTCATTTACGAAACAGACACAGCTGCAAAGCGGGGTGGGCTTAGGCTCTAGAGAAAAGTGAATGAATTGGGGAAATCAGGCAAATTGCACCTCTGCTCTGTCCCTGTAGCCTCCAGGGACAAAAATGGATGTAGAAGGAAATTCAGGCGAAAATAGTGGAAATGGGATGGGGCAGCTGATCTCTGGCAGGAGCAGGGCTCTACCCAGTCAAAAAGGGTCTTCCGCGAATTTGATATGAGGTCTAGAAGCACACTCTACGTTTCCTTTCCTTTTCCGCCATCTCTCTTTTTTTAGCAGCACAGTATCTTTTTCCAAGGATTCTTCAGGCAGCCCTGAAGGCCCAAGGCTGGAGGTTAACAAGATGGGATGAGAGAGATAGATTTGAATCAGTTTGCATTGAAAGGCAAACCTGCCTAGTTTGCAATGATTGAAACAATACACAAACTGGAATACCGCAGTCCTTCAGCATTTGCAGTTCTCTGAATTTTGCAAGGCAGTTCTCCAACCAAGTAGTTCTTAGAGAGAACACACATACTAGGATGGTGTGGGCATATATTAGTGAAAATACTGTAACATGAAATTGCATTCTATTGGGGGAAATTGCTGTGTTAAAATGTGTCTGCTATCTTGCACGGCATATGAAAATGTGTATATAAGGAGAAATGCTGACGGATTTTCCTGAGGATTTTGTTCTTTTCTTTAAAAATGCAAACTGATGTAGAAATGGGCAAAACTAATTTTGAGACTGAAAAAATGAGAGAAATTGAAATGGGCAGGTTCACCCTTCCTTAGCTGCAACTGTCTTTTCCTGCTTCTAAGCTTCTCTGGGGGCATCAAGACAAACTTTTTGACCTCACCTAGCAGGGTGATTCTTAGAAAGGCAAACCTTGGGAGAGGCAGTGCTGTGTAGTGGTTAGAGTATTAGACTAGGACCTAGGAGACCAGGGTTCAAATCTCCACTCGGGCATGAAGCTCACTGAGTGTCCTTGAGGTAGTCACTACCTATCTGCCTTACCTCCCATGCAGAGTTGTTGTGAAGATAAAATGGAGAAGGGCAGAACCTTGAGTGCACAACCTTGGAGGAAAGAGAGGTGTAACACCAATAAACACACATTGTCAAACCTTCATTGCAGGTCATTCAGTCGGTGGAGGAGGGTTACCGGCTGCCCGCCCCCATGGGCTGCCCCACAGCACTTCATCAACTCATGTTGGATTGCTGGCAGAAAGATCGGAATGAGAGGCCACGTTTTTCCCAGATTGTCAGCATCCTGGACAAGCTCATCCGCAGCCCACAGAACCTCAAGTGCACGGCCACAGTCAACAGGTACATGTTTGCCAGCAGAGAGATGCTCTGCTCCCATGGGAAGAGAACTAAGATAGTTGTGTGTCCATGGCTGGAAACCAAAGTAAGGCCATCGGTGTCCATTGTTCCCCTGGCAATGAAGACAGGAGTGGAGGAAGGCAGCCAAAGGTGGTTAGAACCACCCAGGACAAGGTGAGGTGATGGGGGGGGGGTGTCTATCATGTGCCATCGAAATTATAATGAAAGTCTCAAGCGCTCTGTGAATGAGGCAGACCGACAGAGAAGAACACCTTTGAGAAATTAGAGGAGGAGGAGCAGTGATTGCTTACTACAGGGATGGGGAGCCTGTGACACTTCAGATTCTGCTGGACTCCACATGCCACCAACACCTGGACAGCATGCCCAATGTTCAGAGATTATGGGAGTTGTGATCCAGCAACATCTGGAAGGCCACAGGTTCTCCCACCCTGGAATCCCCATCCAGAAAGGGGGCTCTGTGCTGTTTCTCTGTATGAGTCACTGTTCTGACTTCTATTGACACACTAAAAGGAGAACTTGTGGCTCTCTACATCAGTGTTTCCCATATATATTGATAATTTGATATTTTAAGCGCTATATTGTTCTTATTTTAATGGAATGTAGAAATTTACGGTTTGAGATGTACTTGATTTAAATGTATTTTAATTTATCAATTTTATTTTGTTATACCTGTTTTGTTGTATGATGTATTGAATATGGGCCTATGGCCGTAATAAACTATCTATCTATCTATCATCTATCTATCTATCTATCTATCTATCTATCTATCTATCTATCTATCTATCAGTGTTTCCCAGACTTAGGTCTCCAGTTGTTTTTAACTACAACTCCCATCATCCCTAGCTAGCAGGACCAGTGAGCAGGGATGATGGGAACTGTAGTCCAAAAACAGCTGAAGACCCAAGTTTGGGAAACACTGCTCTAGATGTTGGGCTACAATGACTATCAGCCCCAGCCAGCAGGGATGATGGATGTTTCCCTTGTCTGGCTTACTAGCTCTGAACAGAGTGAGCCAGAGCTCAGTTGGCTGTGCTCTGCCTTGTTCTCCCTCTTGTCAAGAAGCAGCTCATTCTGGGAAAGGGGGAAAAAATAACTGGCCTATGCTTCCTTAGGTGCTGTGTTACTATCACACGCTTTCTACACAGAATCATTGCTCCACCTTCCACTCACCCCTCCCTCCTGTGCTCCATCTCTTGGCTTGCAGATTCACCCAAACCATCTCGGAACGAGGCTGCATCGATTTCACCAGCTGTGCAACTGTGGAAGACTGGCTGGACTCCATCCGGCTGGGGCGATACCAAGAGAACTTTGCTCTGGCCGGCTACTCTTCCCTTGGCATGGTGATGCGGATGAACATCGAGTAAGCACAAAATGTGTGTGAGGGGTGGGGGGGTTGAGGCTTGGTGAACAGGGGCCAAAATGGGACGCCAGTCCCAACATCTCCTCTTCAGTCACTGCTAGGCACCATGGCAGGGGTAAGGACCAGAGGCTGAATGTGGCTCTCTAGATCTCTCTCTCAGGCTCTTGGGACCTTCCCCAGGCCACACCCTTCACTCCCCCTACTTTGCACCCTCCTTGAGTGTTTTTGCCTTGCTGGAATTGGTCCTCGAACTCTGACCATGCACTTCATTTGCATGTCTGGAGGCTAGAGAGGTGTGTGTGTGTGTGTGTGTGTGTGTGTGTGTGTGTGTGAACTAGGCTGCTGCAGAAAGGTAAAATTTACATCTCATGCTCCACCCACTTTTCCTTCTGGCCCTGCCCACCCCTGGCCTTTGGTCTTTCGAAGGTTGACCAGAGGGAATGTGGCTCTTGGGCTGAAAAGGATCCCCCACCCTCTGTACTATGACTGTGACACCCCTTTCCCTGTTACACTGCACCACTTACCAGCACCAGCTTTGGTCATGCTCCTCTTTGGTAGGGGACCCATGTTATTCCACTGAATGGAGGCTGGTGCATTGGAATGTGTGGGGCACTGCCCCTCCAAGTTCAGTCGGGCCTCAGGCCCCCATCAGCCTACCTCTTTACTCACATTTAGGGTTCCTCCATGCTTCTGCTTATCCAAACGGTTTTCTATATGCTGTTTCCCCTGTTGTTGTTGTTTAGTCATTTAGTCGTGTCCGACTCTTCGTGACTCCATGGACCAGAGCATGCCAGGCACTCCTCTCTTCCACTGCCTCCCGCAGTTTGGTCAAACTCATGTTTGTAGCTTCGAGAACAATGTCCAACCATCTCGTCCTCTGCCGTCCCCTTCTCCTTGTGCCCTCCATCTTTCCCAACATCAGGGTCTTTTCCAGGGAGTCTTCTCTTCTCATGAGGTGGCCAAAGTATTGGAGCCTCAGCTTCAGGATCTGTCCTTCCAGTGAGCACTCAGGGCTGATTTCCTTCAGAATGGATAGGTTTGATCTTCTTGCAGTCCATGGGACTCTCAAGAGTCTCCTCCGCTGTTTCCCCTAGGGAAACCCAATTTTTTTAGTGCTAAATTGGAGCAGCTGTCAATCTGCAGGAAACCCAGATGACGTTTCCTCCAATTCAGTGGTAAAGATTGGGTTTTTCTTGAGGAAAGAAGTAAGACAAGCGGAAGTCTGGATGAGCCCCCAGTCTAGGGGGTGCAGCTGGCTGTTGTCTTCTTAGCCTCAGTGTTGCCCTTGTAGAACTCAGCAGAGACAAGGATGGGGATGAAACCAGAATTAGTTGGCTTCATCTATCATTGACTCTGGGTCTGTCTCTTCTTGGCTCTGGCTCCACCTACTGTTGGCCTCCCTGCTTCCCACCCTACCAATCCCAGTGGCCTGCTTTGCTACTGACCTCCAATCAGGATCCCTGGGATGCATCTACACGCCTCTTGAGTCCCATTGGATCTCCCTGCCATTACATTTTAGGAGCCTGAGCTGCTACACAACCTATCAGTTGAAAGAGACCAGGAGAAGCATTAGCATATTATATGAGGAGTGTCAGGCAATTCCTCAGCCACAGCTGAGGAGCTTTCTGTTCCAGACTTGGCTGTATCCCCCACCTGTTTTGGCTTGAGCAGAAGGTGCGGTTCTGTTGGAGAAAATTGGGAAGTGCAGATGTTAAGAGACTTAGTCATGCTGGTGCAGGAATAGGCAACTACCTCACCCACCCAGAACAGATTCCTCCTCATTCTCTCAGAGAGCAGCCACAAAACATCAGCAGAAGCTACTTCAGTGCTCCATGGGTGACCAGCAAGGCATTCTAAGAGATCCCACTTTCTGGCTCATGGTGGGTGAATTCGATTCAGCTCGGCTCAAAATCAGCTTGAAGCCCAGGGCTCCTTCAAGTAGGGATGGGGGAATTATGACTCAGCTCACATTCAAAGGCGAACCAACCTGATTCGCAATTTCCAAATGTGCCAACTGAAACACAGCCGTCGTTCAACATTCACACTTCTCTGCAATGCCGTTTCTCCAGCCACAACTTGTGTATAGAAACGCACATACCAGTGTCCTTAAAACTACATATCCTCATGAAAATAAGACACAAAAAGGCATTCTATTAGGGTAAAACATTTTGCAAAGGAATGTGTGCATTGGGCCAAATTGCATACAGATGTGTGTTTTTCGGGAGAAATTCACGCTAAATGACTGCTGAATTTTCACAAGGACTCTTTAAAAGGGCAGGGTGGGGAGCCAACTGCTCTGGAAACGTGGAGACCTGAACTCAAGGTTGGAAAAATGAGAAACCGAGAGAACTTGCCTACTCTCAGGGGAGGTGGAGGTTGTTCCATTAGGGCAAATTGTGCACTGCCCCAATAACCTCTGTGTGCCCTCAGCTGCCTGCCATCTTCCTGACAACCAGTCCAGAGAGGGTATCCCTGGCTATCAGCTTCCTCCTCCTTAGTCCCAGTGTTGCTGTTGTATAGCTCTGCAGGGAGATGGGGACAAGAGTAGAATTTGTTGCTTTTTCCTTTTGTTGGCTCTGTCGCCACTTACTATTGGCCTCACCCTACCATTCCCAGTGGGCACTGACCACCACTGTGGTGGTGGTGGATCTGTCCCTTATCCTATTGTCGTATCAGTTTCAATTGCCCCTGAAAACGTACTTGCCCACCACCACCACCACCACTCCCTTGGATCCAAGTCCTGGATAGTGATCACAGTTTAGATAGAGCTCTGCAAAGAATCTCACTTAAAATGAAAAACAGGGAGAAATACTCATTCCGCCCCTCCCCCGTGATTTGCTTCAGTGAAAGATTCTCCCTCATTGAACACACTTTTGCACTTTCAATTATCAAGCAACCTAAATGGTGTTTTGGAGGGACGTGGGTAGAATCTCATTTTGCATTGCAAGTTCCATCGGCATAATGTCGCCTGGCTCAGAATACCCATGAGCATTATTAGCTAGACTAGGGGTGGGAAGCATCTGGCCCCAGCAGGGTGTGTATGCCAAATGTGGCTCTCTCTATATGACCCCAGGACCTCCTTCCCAGGCCATGCATGTCACCAGCCTTGCTTTATATCCCCTAGGAGTGTTTCTTCCTGATTGCAGCATGTCCTTGAACGGGCTAAATGTTGCTCTCTAGATCTCTTTCTCTCTGGTTTTTGGGACCCTCCCCAGGCCACACCCTTCACTGCCCCTACTTTGCACCTTCTTTGAGTGTTCTCCTTTTGGTCTGCCTGATGTTGCCTTTGTTTCCACAGTGATGTGCAGAGTTTGGGCATCAGTCTCGTGGGTCACCAGAGGAAGATCCTGACCAGCATCCAGATCATGAGGTCTCAGCTGCTCAACACCATGGGCTCCAGAAGACACCTGTGATGGACCCTTCCTCTATAGACCTAGAAGCTTCTTCACCTGTGTTGGTGGCTAAGCACCTGCCAAGGAGAAATTCCTCTAAAGGTTGTGTGGTAGGATGGTTGGTTAGACGTAGGGTTCTGGGCTGCACACAGAATGATCTGCCACTCTCAGCGGAAGGCCTGTTCCCCCTGGAGATGGAGGGCTGGGGCTTGCATTGCACAATTCATCACTAGGGTGGACTTCATATGCACTGCAGTTCCCATATCTTGGACTTTGCTTGCAGAGGACCAAGGATTAGCACTTCTGCTGTGCGTGATGGTCCTGACCATTCTTCATGAGCAGAGATGGAGGACTATAAAGGGACTTTAAGCCTTATCCTGCCATCCCATTGCAATAAGCTCTGGCAGGCACCCTAAGCTGCCCTTTATTGGGATGGAAGAGAATGGGCTTTCAAGGAACACCTCACCAAAGCCAGGACAGGCAGAGAAGATGCATTCTGGGTCCTCACCTGCGCCTTGGAATCTGAGATGATCCTTTCGGAAGTGGAGGATGTTGCCTGCAGGGGAGGAAAAAGCCACACTTTGAATCTACCAGCAGTTCACACCCACAAGCCTGAAGCTTAGGCTGGGGGCCCAGGACTTGGGGCCACAAACTCAGGTTTCCCACATTCCAGCTCACCCAGCCAGAGACTAACCTGATGTGGCCCAGTTCCTCTTCCAGGTCTGGGGAGAGACTATATCTGTTCTTCCATTGCTGCTAAAAGAAAGACCTTCATCTATTTGATCTCTCTAATGTCCACCAAGGTATTGTCCTCACCGGGACAGGACGGGACCAGACATAGCTTCTCTTCAGCTGCTAGGAAGCACCACTGTACTTCTGGTCTTTCATTATGGGATACAGGGAGGGGTGGGGTTGATGTATTTTGGTTCCTTGAAAGGCATTTGTGACTGTTTCCAGCCAAGTACAGAACTTGGGTCTGAGAAAGCCCATTGATCTCTTAGTAGGCCTCTCTGCTGGCAAGAGGATCCAGGCACTCTGGTGTTGGGCTGTACCATTTTCTTCTCATTTTTTTTTTTTTTTGGAAGGAGGGGAGAAACAGCCCTCTGAAGAAACAAAGACACAGAACAAGCAATGCATGAGAGAGAGAGACTACTCATAACCCTCCCTGTAAATAGGATTGTCTGCCACAGTCCAGATGGCTCTCTCTCCTCCCCACCCCCATTTGAATAAGCAAAAATGGTCTAAAAGCACAGCATCTCTCCCCGCCCCCTGCACAGTCTCCAACATAAAGGAAGCTCAACTGGTCCATCTTTTTTGGAATGTTGACTCCCAGCATAACAATTGAGCATTTATACGCAATGCTAGTCCTAAGAACAGAATCATTGTGGTTAATGGACATGGTTCCCTCAGAGTTGACATGGGTGCCACACTCTTTGGTCGCTTCTATCCACCACATCAACTCTCCCCACAAAAAGAGACAGAGCGTGGCACACTTTGCTCTTCCAAAATATTTGGGTTAAAGCCAGCCAAGTAGCATTAGTCTGAGCCTTAAAAGCACACAAAGCTGAAAGAGGAAGTGGGAAAGATGGTCACTCTTCCAACTTCCTCTGTCATCTCTATGTACCTTTCAAAGGATAAGACGATAACCACTCCCACTGTCAACATGAGATCATTATCAAGTGGGCAGTAAGTTTGGGGGGGGTGCTCAGGGGCTTTGCGGGTGTAATGGAAAAATATCAAGGGTGTCATTGTTGAAGGGCCCAAGAGCAGATCTTACTCAAGTGGACCAGTGATCAGTTTCCATACATATGTTTTCATGTGACCCATGCAGGATCCTAGGAGTAGGACATGGGAGGAATATTTGAGTCATTCCATAACGCAATAAACCTGGCTAACCTTAGCCATCTCTGCAGGGCAAATGCCACTTCAGTTGTATAGCAGCAACTCTTTCTTCCTATGGAAGCTCTTCCTTCTTTCGTTTTCTTCCTTTTCTTTATTTTTAAGCAGAGAAAGATGCAATACCTTGTTTTTACAGTGTACAAATCCAGCAGCCAAGGAAGAGGAAGCACCAACCTCCTGTATGAACTGCAAGGGGTTGCAGAGCCCAATGTTTTGTTTTGTTTGTTTTGTTTTGCAGCCAGCACAAAGGGGGTTAAAAGGGACCCCTGAAAAGGTGAGAGGAAGAGGGTGCATTGGGGGGAGAAAAAGCTGCAGGACAGACCTTGCTCCCCAGAATCAGGGCCGGGAAGGGCCAGGAGGAGGGATGTGGTTGAGGATTCTGCCAGGCAGTTGAGTCATCCTTCCTGCTCTTTCTGATCCCTACGCCTCTCCTGTCCAGGCTGTCCTCAGAGAATAAAACTCTTCCATTCACAGCTTGCCTCTTTGTTCCTTATTTGATGAGGTGTCATCTGTGGCTACTCAATTTCTGCCATTCACTTCAGCAGGGAGGTGCTTTTATCCCTTCTGGCACAAGCTATTTCTCTCTCAAAGTTCCCCCAAAGTTCAAGATATGGAAGGAGGAGACATTTAGATCGGTTTGCATTTTAATCGACATTAGGCTTATTGAGGTCACATCCTCTCCATACATCTAAAACACAATTAACACACATTTCTCTCCCCACCCCTCACACAAAGAACCCTAAGAATTGTAGTTCAGCCCTCACCAAGCTACAGCGCCAAGCACCTTAACAAACTATCGTTCCCAAGATTGGGGGCAGCGGGTTCCTTGATAATTATTCTTGCTTCTGCCCCACCTGGCTGGAGAGCTGGTGTGATTCTCCACAGGCCACAAACTTTACATGCCCTCCAACATTTCTCTGATGAACATAGGGACTTCCTATTCAACAAAAATAACAATTTTACTATTTATACTCCACCCATCTGACCGGGTTGCCCCAGCCACTCTGGGTAGCTTCCAACATATATAAAAACATGATAAAACATTAAACATTACAAAAACTTCCCTATACAAGGCTGTCTTCAGTTGCCTTCTAAAGGTTGTATCTCCTTGGCTCAGGGGTCCATACCCTCCAACATTTCTCTGATGAAAATAGGGACGTCCTAAGGAAAGGGAGGGACACGGGTGGCACTGTGGGTTAAACCACAGAGCCTAGGACTTGCTGATCAGAAGGTCGGTGGTTCGAATCCCCACAATGGGGTGAGCTCCCGTTGCTCGGTCCCTGCTCCTGCCAACCTAGCAGTTTGAAAGCATGCAGTGCAAGCAGATAAATAGGTACCGCTCCAGCGGGAAGGTAGACGGCATTTCTGTGTGCTACTCTGGTTCATCAGAAGCGGCTCAGTCATGCTGGCCACATGACCCAGAAGCTGTACGCCGGCTCCCTCGGCCAATAAAGCGAGATGAGCGTCACAACCCCAGAGTTGGCCACGACTGGACCTAACAGTCAGGGGTCCCTTTACCTTTAAGGAAAAGTGGGACAGTAGAAACTAGCTTACTGTACAAAGGTAAAATTAGCATTAATTGCTCCACCTACCTTTGTCTCTGGCCCTGTCCTGCCTACCAGCGACATATGACCTCTATAAGATTGCCTAGATGGGAATGCGGCAATTGACCACAGAAAGATTCCCGCTTGCTCCCATTCTAGATTTCTTCTGTTTTGTATTTTGGAAGGTGTCCGTCTGCCTCTGCTTGGGCAGGAGAGCATGAATAAAAGATGGAAATTGGTGGGTGCAGGTGTCTCTGATAATTTAAGAGCAAGGCAATGAGGGTTCGTTGTGGGAGCTGAGGAGCGGGGGCTGCGCTCCACATGCCAACTGTGAGCAGCCAACTTCAAACAGGCAGAAGCAAACAATCACCCTTTGATGTGATCCCCCCCACAGCAATTCCCTGGCCTGGCTGGCAGCTGAGGCGCAGGGAGGCAGAGCTGGGAAAAAGCAGCCCAAGCACTTGTGGGGCAGAAAGACATAGGGAACTGCCTTATACTGAGCCAGACCGTTGGTGCATCCTGCTCAGTACTGTCTACACTGGCTGGCAGCAGCTCTCCGGGGTATTCAGCCAAGGGCTGAACTTGGGACCTCCTGCATTCAAAGCAGATACTATGGCTCCCTGGAGAGACAGGGAACCAGGAAGGTGAGTGGTACCCCCTTCCTGAAATCTTCAGAGAAGTCCCTCAGCCCACTAGAAAGCAGTAGGAAAAAATGGCCTCCACTTTAGGAAGGCAGATAATAATCCAGGAAACTCGTGGAGTTTTGACCGAGCCTCAGCTCCACCCTTTTCCATGAACCTCATTATAAGAGTGGCAATTCAGCTAATGGAGTTCTACTTGTAGCTGCTTTTCACAGTGGATGACCTGATCCATTCGAAGATTAACACTCTATGAAGAAAATAATTAGAATTTTATTATTTGTACCCCACCCATCTGACTGGGTTGCCCCAACCACTCTTGGTAGCTTCCAGCATAGATAAAAACATGATAAAACATTACACAATGAAAAGCTTCCCTATACAGGGCTGCCTTCAGATGTTCTTCTAAAGGTTATATAGTTACTCATCTTCTGATGGGAGGGTGTTCCACAGGGTAGGTGCCACTACCGAGAAGGCCCCCTTTCTGGTTCCCTATAGCTTCACTTCTCGCAACCACCAAGTCAAAGGATCATCTGCTTCAGCATCTTATTCTCACTGTGGCTAACCAGATGTCTATATGGGAAGCCCACAAAGGAGACACCACTTGGGAATCGACAGGTGCACTGCCTCTGACAGCGGAGGTACGACACAACTATTGTGCCTTGTAGCCATCAATAACCTTACCCGTATAAATATCCTTACCTGTCCAACTCTTTCATGTCAACATACCTGTTGGCCATGGCCCACAAGCCACAGGTCAGCCAAGGTGCCCACTCACCTAGAGGAACCCAACTGTATGTACCTAGCACCCCAATGTCAAAATGTGCAATGATGAAGAGTCTGGAGCAGGTTCTTTTATATGAACACCAGAATATCATGTTGAATCAGGCCAATGGCCTATTGGGTCTAGCATCACAGTGGCCAACTAGATGCCTCTTATGAGAAGCCCACTAGCAGCACCCAAGCACAACAGTAGCACTCTGCGTACCGGCAACTCCCAGCAGCTGGCATTCAGAGGCATGCTGCCTTTGGCAGTGGAGGTGGAACATAGACATTGTGGCTAGTAGCCACTGAGAGCTCTGTCCTCCACAAACCAATCTAGTCTTCTTCTAAAGCCATTGGTGGTCACCACTGCCCCTCGCAGAAGTGAGTTCCATAGTTTAATGGCTTCCTTTACTAATGAGGTGGCCAAGGGGTGTTGGCCTTTCATTCTGAAAAGCATCTAACTTCAATTAAATCCCAGAAGAAGACACCACGGGACAACTCCTCCCATACATCCCCCATACCCTCGGATCAAGGGGTTCAGACAGCTTGCTGCCAAGGGCTGAACTTGGGACCTTCTGCATTCAAAGCAGATGTTATGGCTCCCTGGAGCCACTAGGAAGGTTGCAGGGTGCTGGAGACATATTTACTGCAAAGAAGCAACATATCTGACCCCTGGACATCTCATAATAATGTTACATGCCACCACAATTCCCATGCAGGTTTGAGATTTCAGGGGTTCCAGACACTTACCCAGGGTTCGTGTTTCCTTGGGAAATGAGGCACAGCAGAGATTGTGGTGTCTTTATGATATATGGCTTATTTACACATACAGTGGTACCTCGGGTTACAGACGCTTCAGCTTACAGACTCTGCTAACCCAGAAATAGTACCTCGGGTTAAGAACTTTGCTTCAGGATGAGAACAGAAGTCACGTGGCGGCGGTGTGGGGGCAGCAGGAGGCCCCATTAGCTAAAGTGGTACCTCAGGTTAAGAACAGTTTCAGGTTAAGAACGGACCTCCAGAACAAATTAAGTTCTTTAGTAAAAAGGCGAAAAGGGGTGGTAAAGAAGGACCGAACATTTTTTATGTATGCAACAACAGCAGCAAGGATACTCCTAGCGAAGCATTGGAAAACTCAAGATTTCCCCACATTGGAAGACTGGCAGATGCAACTGATAGACTACATGGAACTGGCCGAGATGACAGGCAGAATCCGAGACCTGGGAGAAGAGAGGATGGAAGAAGACTGGAAGAAATTTAAAATTTATTTACAAAAACATTGTAATCTGATTGAATGTTAAGCAGGTTGCTAAATCATAAAGAATTGGGCACCACTAAACTAGATAGAATTAGGAAGACAAGTGAGATTAAGAAAATGTGAACTATTTAGGAACTATCAGATTATAAAGTAAGTTTGAGGGTGTATAATGTAAATAAGAGGATAATTTGCTGGAAAAATTTTTTTTTTTCTTATGATGAAAATGGGAGCGGAAGATGAGAGGAAGTCCAGAGAAGTTGTGAAAATATGTTATGACTGATAATTTATTGTGAACCAATTGTGTATGCATATTGAAAACTTTAATAAATATTTAATTAAAAAAAACAAAACAAATTAAGTTCTTAACCCGAGGTACCACTGTATATACAACCTGAACCTACACACGAGGGGCTTCCAGCATTACACTCAAACCAGAAATCAGCCATGGTTCTCTGATCCTCTGCAGTCAGCTGCATTTTTACAGACTGCAAGTATTTTTCCTCCAGCTCGCTTGCTTTGCAGCTTTGCAACCCCAAAACTCCACTACTGCTACACTTTTGTCTCTGCTAACTATATCTCAGTGGAAGGAGGGGCTCCACCCTTTTGCTGTCTGGCATAGCCTATGCTTTCTTTGTGGCTTTCCTAATGGCTCTTCACCTCCTCTTTCGTCCACTTTTAATGCTCCACCTTCTCCCAGGCAATTTCCTGGGCATGGGGGAAAAAACAACACCAAACTGGTTTTGCCTGTATTTTGACACTGCTAAATTCAGAACCTAGGTGCCCATCTTAATACTCCAAACATTGATTAAACTCTGACACCCACTAGATGCAGCACCCATTAGACCCATTTATGGGAGTCGGGGCACACACAAACTCATAACCGTAAGGTCAAGCTCAAAACCCTCAGTGAGGGGAATTCTAGATTAATTCTCAAGTGCCCTAGGAATGAGTTGGAAAAACGGAAACCTATTTAAAGAAGAAGATTATTATATATTTTTTAAAAAAAGAAACTGGAAGGGAAAGGTTTTCGCACAGTACTAGACAATGCCTCTCACCTGCCAGGGTTGTGCAAGTGTGCAAGTGACTGTCTGTAGGGCTGCCATATTTAAGAAAGTGAAAATCCAGACACAGGGCAAAGTTGTTGAGCTCCCCCCACCAAGATCTTCAAAAAATAATATAAAATTGGAGTTTTTGAGCTATTTTTAAAGAAGTTCACCAGAAAAACACACAATACTTCCAATATGGGCAACCATATCCTGGACATCCCCCCCCCCCCCAGTTTTCAGAAATTCTGCCCAGATGAATCCCAGATATGTCTAGGAAATCCCAGACGTATGGCAGCCCTACATGACTGCATGTCTGGACTGTATCCTATGAAACAAAAGTAAGAGTTGCATCCTTTCTTCAGCTCATGTTTGCCTCTGGCCTCAAACACATTTGCCTCTGGACTGAACCTCTGGAGAGTGGCCTACAAGGTAATGTAGTCCTCTAAGCCAAAAGTGGTGAACCCTAGGCCTGGAGCCAAATGCAGCCCTCCCATAGACACGTCTGTATCTGGCCCTTGGGTCTCTCTCCCCAGTCCCTGGCTGAACTCTGACCATGCTTCTTGCCTGCTGGAATGGAGGATAGAGAGGGGTGTATGAGTGTTGAAATAAGTGCGCACACACATGGACACAAACTTCTCCACTGCCGCTCCTATGCCAGAACATGTAAAGAAATAATCCCTGCCTGTAGCTCAAGCAAAGATAAGCTTCCCTAGTCTGCAGGGCAACATCCAACCACATATTCAGCAAGTCAATGAATATGAGCTCTAATCTTAATAGCAGAAGATGTAAGCCGCAGAACCGAGTGCAAGTCTGAATTTACACCTCAGGGTGTATGACTACCACTTCAGGCTTAGGTCCAAGCTGTCGGAAAGACTAGTCCCTCATACAAGCCTTCCTGGGCTCTGAGAAAGGAGACCCTTCTCTCAGTCCCACCACCCTTACAGATATGCTAGGTGGGGACATAGGAGAGGGTCTTCTTGGTGGCTGTTTCCAGACTTTGGAACTCCCTAGACAAGCCAGACTTGCCCCTTCCTTCTTGTCCTTTTGCCGGAAGGTGAAGACTGTTTTATTCTGGCAGACCTTTTGGAACTGGCTGCTTTTTAAGGAAAGGGGTGATTTCTATGGCTGGAACTCACAGGAACTCAGTTCTGGCACCTCTCAGGTGGGCACCATTGCAACAACAATAGAACAACAACAATAGAAAGCCAGTGATACTTTGGGAGGTAGAAGCATGTAGAACACAAAGAAGAAAACTCCAGATGGCATTTTGCCACTGTGGGAAGTGGAACTGGGAGCACAGGACATGGAAAAGCCATCTGTAGTGCTCAGTCGAGATGTCTTTTTCAAATACCATACAAGTTGCAATGCTCAAAAGTCATTCTCTCTCTCTCTCTCTCTCTCTCTCTCTCTCTCTCTCTCTCTCTCTCTTTCTTTCACCCGCATTTCTCCCTCCTCTGTCTAGCCACTTGACTATTAGTCGACGGTGCTGTGGAGCCCTCTGGGATCTTCCCTCCCCCCCCTGAAGTGTTTCATGCCAGGCCATCCTGCTTTCTGCCTCGCCACCCACTGCTCTGGCATCAGCTGCGGCTGAGTCACGGCCATCCCAGCACGCTATCGCTGCTGCGTGAGCTTCAGCGGAGGTGACAAGGAGGGAATGGAATCCATCCACACACCAGCCAGGCACGAAAACCTTGGCACGGAAACATGCAAACAGATCAATGCCTCCTGCTGTGCAGGGCTTCCTCGCGCCCGCTTCCGTGCGGGCAGAACATTTCTCTTCCCTCCGCCCTGGCGCACAGCTCAGCCCAAGGAGGGGTCACCAGCAAAGCAGGCTGCTCCTCAGGAGCCCAGGCGGCAGGGCCTGCACGCTCTCCACCTGCTTGGACTCAAGGCTAGTCCTACTCAGAGTAGACCCACTGGAGTCAATGGACAAGGCTAGGAAGGAGGGCCCCATTTTGGTCCTCTCGGTGTTCCGGATTTAAATTCCGTTCTCTGTATCTCTGCAGCAATTTGCAATTTGTTCCCAAATGTTCGTGAAAATTCCCCTGTGTTTTATTGCGAATTTCTCCTAATGGATATTTGTGTGCAGATTTAGCTAACATGCATCCATCCCCCCCCCCCAAAAGATTCCTCCTAATATAATGCATGTTTATATGTTGTTCTTATGAATATATGCATTTAGATGCATGTTTCCCTATCATATGTGCAATTTTAAAATAACTTGGGTTGGCTGAAAATTGCATCTCAAGAGTAGGAAAAGTGGAACCCTCCACAAGAGTGGTAGAGACGCTGCACAGAGGAGTTCTAGAGATGGGTGGTGGCGAATAGCTTGGCACTCCAAAGATAAGCTCCATGCAAGGCAACCACAACTGCCACCACCTCCTTAAATTTCCCCATGTTGCCTCCAGGTCCTGTTAAGGTAGCATCAGCTACAACCACCTCATCTGGTGCTTCTCTAAATAGTGCTTAGTCATAAAAAAAGAATGTGAGGTCTTTTTTTTGGAGGGAGGGAGTAGGCCTTCTGGGGCCTGTTAATGTGGGTCCTACATCTGTTGTACTTAATGGAAGTAAAGCCTGCCATTATAAAACTAAAGATGCAGTCCAGTGCACCCAAGACTTGTAAAGAAATCATAGAATATTTGAGCTGGAAGGGACCAGCTCTAAGATCTAAGAGAAGGGAAGGGAAGGGAAGGGAAGGGAAGGGAAGAGAAGAGAAGAGAAGAGAAGAGAAGAGAAGAGAAGAGAAGAGAAGAAATTTGATTCCATTTGCATTAATTCATGCTTCCCAGAAACAATAGGTGAATCAAAATGCGGCTAAGTTTACAAATCCACACTCCTCTGAATTTTGCAATGATTTTTCAACCAATGTGTATAATAATAATAATAATAATAATAATAATAATAATAATAATAATAATAATAAATTTATTAGCGGAAATTGGGAATAAAAACAATGTGCAATAATGCACTGCATCAGGGTAAATTGCTTGTGAAAATGTGTAACTTGGACAAAACTGCATATGAAAAGTGTATGTATTCTGGGGAGAAATGCTCCATAAAATGCTGGCACATTTTCACAAGCTGATGCGGAAAACTGATCTTAAGAATGGGGGACAGGACGAGAAATTGAATGAAAGTGAAATCGAAAGATTCATGCGTACCTGGTTCAGAGACAGTGCTGCATGCTGACCATGAACATGTTCCTGCATGCAAAGTGGACAGACATCAACTCCTCCTGCTGGCCTCTGGGGGAAGAGGTTGCTGTACACAAAGTGTGGAAACTCTTCACTGCGAATTTCCAGTACTGTATGAGCTCATGGGGGACACGGGTGGCGCTGTGGGTTAAAGCCTCAGCACCTAGGACTTGCCGATCGAAAGGTCGGCGGTTCGAATCGAGCGGTGGGGTGCGCTCCTGTCGCTCGGTCCCAGCGCCTGCCAACCTAGCAGTTCGAAAGCACCCTCGGGTGCAAGTAGATAAATAGGGACCACTTACTAGCGGGAAGGTAAACAGCGTTCCGTGTGCTGCACTGGCTCGCCAGATGCAGCTTGTCACGCTGGCCACGTGACCTGGAAGTGTCTGCGGACAGCGCTGGCTCCCGGCCTATAGAGTGAGATGAGCGCACAACCCTAGAGTCTGTCAAGACTGGCCCATACGGGCAGGGGTACCTTTACCTTTACCTTTTATGAGCTCATGGGGTTTTTTTTGGGGGGGGGGAATGGGGTCCTTAGTAGGGTAACACCAGTGGACCCCTTTCACCTGGTTCAGCTGGTGCACACATGCCAACCAAAGCATCTTGCCCCAGGCAAAGGGAGGTTATGGTTGCAGAAGGTCAGTGCACTCCTGGGAAGTGTTGGACAGGAGTGGACTTTGGTAATCTTTTGTAATATAGTGCCCTGCTCAAGGGCAAAATTTGGCACCCCCAAATGGATCTTCTCAGTTATGGATATTCCCAATTTTGTACCCTCTTGGCTCAGTGCCCTGTGCATGGGACCTGCCTGCACCACCCTAAGTCTGACCCTAAGTCCTGAGGCCCCAATACAGTTACCACCTGCTGCCTCAATCCCCAGTTTTTCCACCTCTAGTCAAAGCTCTGGCAGATTGAGCAGACAAGACTAATAGCGGGTCCAAGGCCAAGAAGGCAGTTTCTGCATGTGCTGTAGAGGGAAGTGAGAGGCAGATGGTGCTCATCAACCTGGGAAGATAGCTGATCCTAAACTCTGATTCTCAGCCTCTGCTGCCTTGTGGGATATCTTTTGAAGAAGAAAAGTAAGGAGTAGACCCCACACAAGAGTCCCTAAGATGGTTGGATGGTGCCTTGTATGTCTCCTTCCAGCCAAGCTGGTGCCAAGTGTATTGCTCTGCCTTCCTTTGGGCCACATCAGTGAGGTCGAGAGGAAGGCAGATCTTGTCATCTGGGCAGCCCAGGACCTCCATATGCACCCCCTTGGGGGGAGGACACTTCAGTGCTGCTAACACAGTGATTTGACTTCATTCCCAGAGGTGTACTCCATTGTCTCTCGAGACAAGTGATGAGTGACCCCCACTTCCCAGTTCAGACGAGAGCTAAGAATAGAGGAAGGGCCCTGCTGGATCAGGCCCAAGGGGCCCCATGCAATTCAGCATCTTGTTCCCACACAGCCAACTGAAGGAGGACCCAAGCAGCGCGGCAACTCTCCCCTCCTGCTGTTTCCAACAGCTGGCATTCAGAGGTACTTGCTGCCCCTGATAGTGGATGGAGAGTCTAGTCCTTTCCTCCCTGCCCCCCTCCTCCTATTTTTTTTGACACTTTGGGCCCTCCTTCGCCTGTGAAGGGAGGGGGAAGGGAGTAACAGCCAAGCAGCCAACCCACCCCTCCCCTGGGGAGCACTTGACATGCTATGCCTCCTTACACGGATAGTCCTTAACACGCCAGTGCTGTCACAACACGGCAATTAGCCAGGGATTTCTCTTGACTGACACACACACACACACAGTTTCGAGACAGCCTCTCTCTCTCTCTCTCTGGCAGCAGTGCCTTAAAGACGCAAGACACCATTTCCAGGGGGAAAAGAGATAAATGCTTTCAAAAAGAGCTGCAAAGAGTATTCCGCGGGAGAAGAATCGCTTTCCTTGGCCTCTCCTTTCCCTTCTCCTCCCTTTCTTCTCTCCCTGTGACTTTGCACCCCCTCCTCCTGTCTCTGGCTGTCCCTTTCTTGTGCAGGATTGTCTCTCCTGGGAGTTCTCTTCATTTTACATTTCAGGCTCCGCAAAAAAAAATCATGTGGGGGAGGCCTTGCTGCCATCGAAGGTTAGGGAGGGAGGGAGGGAGAGGAGCAGGACACAGCTCACAGTCAACCTCCAAGTCACAGGGGTGGGGAAGCTTAAGCCAGAGAGCCAAATGCAGACCACCAGGATTCTCTGTCGGCCTCTGGGACAATCCCCAGGCTACACCCCTTTCCCAGGCCACACCCCTCACCAGCCTTGCTCCACACTTTCCTCCAGTTCTTCAGACCCTCCAAGTGTCCCTGTTTTCCAGGAACAGCCCTGGATTTACAGAGGCTATCTCGGTTTCTGATTTGATCCTGGAATGTCCCGCTTTTCCTTAGGACGTCCCTATTTTCATCGGAGAAATGTTGGAGGGTATGGAGTTATGTGACCCTCAAGCCGAGGAGATAAGTAACTATACAATCTTTAGAAGACATCTGAAGGCAGCCTTGTATAGGGAAGTTTTCTAATGTTGAGTGTATTATCATGTTTTTATATACAGTGGTACCTCAGGTTAAGAACTTAATTCGTTCTGGAGGTCTGTTCTTAACCTGAAACTGTTCTTAACCTGAAGCACCACTTTAGCTAATGGGGCCTCCCATTGCCGCTGTGTCACCACCACACGATTTCTGTTCTCATCCTGAAGCAAAGTTCTTAACCCGAGGTAATATTTCTGGGTTAGTGGAGTCTGTGACCTAAAGCGTCTGTAACCTGAAGCGTATGTAACCCGAGGTACCACTGTATGTTGGAAGCTGCCCAGAGTGGCTGGGGCAACCCAGTCAGATGGATGGGGTATGATAACAAGAACAACAACGACAACAGCAACAATGGAATAGCCCCCCCCCCCCATTTTCATTGGAAAACTATTGGAAGGTATGGTTCTTTCACTTGGCTGGAATGCGTCCTATTCAGGATTAGGGCTATATACTAGATCCAGCCAAATCCTGAATCAAATTGGCTGGGGCCACTGGCTCCAGTTAAGTCAGGTGGAAACAGCCCTGCACCGCAAACTAAGGCTGCAATGGGGTGGGGCACTGGGCAGGAAGAAGGAGCTTTGACTGTGTGTTCTCAGCAGGGGGACATATGCATGCAGTCCAAAATGAGCAGGATTGAATCCTCCATTGAATACTCTGGTCACCAGAAGATCCAGTCCTCCTGACTGCCAGGGTTTGCTTCATCAGTGTGTTCCCTGCAGGAACACTGCATTGTGGTTGGCAGAGGGAAGAGACAGGATCTCCTTCCTCTGGCCCTTCCTAACTGTATATTTTGTTCGGGTTAAAAAATCCAAATTAAAGATTATCCTCCTTCCGGCTGGATCCAGGTTGGGCTAGGTGTTGGCCCAGGTATGGTTGACCCAGGTAAGCCTCCCCTCCACCACGATATTAGGCTGAACATGTCAAGAGGTATGACAATGACTATTAGCTATGATAGCAAAATATAGCTTCTGGGTTGAGAGGCAGTATATGCGGGTTGGACTAGATGTCCCTCGGGGTCCCTTCCAACTTTACAATTCTATGATTAGGCTTCATGCCTCAATTTGCAGGATCCCTGGAAACATCTACCTGCCTGCTGTGGGAAGACAGATCCTGCACTAGAAAGGGCTTTGCTATTATCCAGTGGGTCTGTTCTTACGCCCTTAATGAAGTTGCTCTCAGGTGGCCCTTCTGCCATCTCTTAAACTCATTGAACTGAAGGAAGGATTAGGAAAAGGAACAATGGAAGGAGGAGGCAAATGTTGTGCAATGGCACCCAGGTACCTGAAAGGTTGTGCATGTCAGACCAATCTCACATCCGCTTTTGAGAAAGGTTTCCTGTTCCCTGCAAAACACACTTGAACTATTTAAGAGAAGAGCAGCATGTGAAAAAATGGCTTCTTAAATGGAAAATGATGAGTGTTGAAGGCAAAGAGTTATTCACAGCTGCTCCAGAAGAAAGGGCTCGGTCTCATGGGAAAACAACTTCAACAGTAAGAGTCATTAAGCAACATAGCAAATTGCCTAGAAGGTAGAACTTCCTCAACCTTGAGTCCCCCAGATGTCATTGGACTACAATGCCCATCATCCTTAATGGCTGGGGATGATGGGAGTTGTAGTCCAACAACATCCAAGGACCCAACTGGTCCAGAAGGTCATCTGCCACAGATGCTCTAGCTTTGGAGTTGTACTAAATGGCCCATAAGACCCATTCCAACTCTTTGATACAGCTGACTCAAGTGACAACCAGGTCCTGGGTCTACTGATAGCTCTGCCCTGTTTGGGGGTTTCCCAGAGGTATCTGGTTGGCCACTGTGAGAACAGGATGCTGGAGCAGATGAGCCACGGACCTGATCCAGCAGGCTCTTCTGTCTGTTTCTTCTGCTGAAGGGAAGGGCCTGGAACTGCAGCTGCAAGCCTATGCACACTTTACTAGGGAGTAAGTCCCATTGCGCTCAACAGGATACAGTCCGACATCACTAAATACTTAAATAAATTGGTTGTGTGGACTAATGTTTTGGTCAGTTTAACCCCAAGCAGAGTTGGTCATTGCACATCAGGTTAACATCTCCATACTTGCCTCCTTAGACAATGAAAAAAAGGAGAAGCTTTTGGAATCTTCCTCAAAAATCCTGGTCCCCATCTCCTTCACTGTATCTTGGGAAGTGGACACGGACAATGGATTCAAACTACAAGAAAGAAGATTCCACCTAAACATTAGGAAGAACTTCTTGACAGTAAGAGCTGTTCGACAGTGGAATTTGCTGCCAAGGAGTGTGGTGGAGTCTCCTTCTTTGGAGGTCTTTAAGCAGAGGCTTGACAACCATATGTCAGGAGTGCTCTGATGGTGTTTCCTGCTTGGCAGGGGGTTGGACTCGATGGCCCTTGTGGTCTCTTCCAACTCTATGATTCTATGATTCTAAGTAAACACCATGATATTTCTCACTATGCGTCCATAAAAAAAGTTAACCCTAAACTGATACCACCTCACCCCAGCTGGAGTTTTATGACTTTTATTATAAAAGCAAACAATGGCAAGTCTCCACACACAAACAAAACCCTTAAAAAGAGGGAAATGAACATTACTTTCTGCTTGCTTGACTTCTGTGCTTGGGAAATCTACAGTAGATAGGCTACTAGTGTGCAGTGAGCTTGAAAAATATTTAAAAGTGCAGTAAATAACAAAGCATATCAACTTACTGCAGGAGCACCCTAACTGTTTCACGGGGACTGAAGGACTTGGAATTCCTCATTTGGGAGGGTTTGGGGGTATGGCAGGAGATAGGATCTGCCCATGTGATGCCCACCTTGTGGAAACTCTAGCTCACATGGCCCTTAAATGTAAAATGTATGATAATCTCCACCAACAATTTTTAGACCATCTATGTATTCCAACATGGAAACCAGAGATGGAGGTTATACGCTTCTTATTACAGGGGAGAGACCAGGAGCTCACCAAGACAGTAGCTAAGTTCCTCTATTTGATTTTTTTGTCGCCGATGTATGTTACAGGATCCTGCCCTTGCTGGAGACCCACAGAGATGAAATAGATTGCTTGCCTCTTCTTCCCTTTGGCAAATGACTGTACGGTTGAAATGGCGACTAGATCGCACTGGCTTATTTATTCTGAATGTTTGTAAGTGATGCCAATAAAGGTTTGATGATGATGACTTGGAAATCTAAGAGGTTGCCTTGGGCACCACAAAATACCCATTTCACAGAAGTGAAAGTGGTGGTGCTTTAAATCGCTTCCCTTCTCCAAAGAGACATATTACGGAACTCAAAACACAGACAAAAAAAGCAGGACCCCTCACCCACCCCAAACGAAGAACAAAAAGCAACACTTCAGTTAAAGGGAATCATGGGGCAGAGTGTCTCAGTGGGCACTGAGGGGGGATTCTGAGGGTGCTGGGCACCACTTTGAGGACCCATTGCTTATGCCAATGGGGCTGAAAGAGTAGCAAGACAATGTCCTTTCAATAACAAAAAATAAAATAAAACAAAACAAAAATGTGAATTGGAAGCACCAGAATGTCAATAGAACAAATGGCATAAAAATAAAATAAAAGATCCAAATAGCAGGAAGGAGTGGGGAGGTGTTTCTTAACCTTTCAAAATGTCAGTTTTTCACATCAAAAACTGAACATCACACACACAAACAATTCCACCCGGACAAGGTGAAATTGCTGCAACTGTTCACCTCGTCTCCCAGCTGCCTCTGCCCCTCACATCTAGCCACCTCCCAGAAGACAGGTCGTCTTATTTCGAAAGCATCCTTCGTGGACGCCTGCCTAACCTTCCCTTGGAGCTCTCTAGAGAAAGTGAGTCCGCTGCCTTCCTAAGCAACCGGACCTCTCTGTCTGTCAGGCTTCCCTTAACAAACCTGCCCTGTCTCAGTGGCTGAACGATACCAGACTTTGTCACTGGTGCCACCTGGTGTCTAGCAACACATATTATCGCTCAGGAGGAGGCCAGGCACAGATGTTGCTGAAATTTCGCAGGAGATGATTTTCCAAAAACACTCCTGGGATTTTAATTTTACTTGCCAACACTCCAATGGCAGGATACTTAATGAGAACAGTGAACTTAGGTTCATTATTTACAATGGGTCTACTCTGATTAGGGTAAAGGTAAAAAAGGCAAAGGACCCCAGGATGGTTAAGTCCAATCAATGGTGACTATGGAGTTGTGGCGATCATCTTGCTTTCAGGCCGAGAGAGCTGGCGTTTGTCCACACACAACTTTCTGGATCATATGGCCAGCAGGACTAAACCCCTTCTGGTGCATGAAACACTGTGATGGAAACCAGACCGCATGGAAATGCCGTTTACCTTCCTGCCGCAGTGGTACGTATTTATCTACTTGCACTGGTGTGCTTTCGAGCCAATGTGGTATAGTGGTTAAGAGCAGTAGTCTCGTAATCTGGGGAACCGGGTTCGCGTCTCCGCTCCTCCACATGCAGCTGCTGGGTGACCTTGGGCCAGTCACACTTCTTTGAAGTCTCTCAGCCCCACTCACCTCACAGAGTGTTTGTTGTGGGGGAGGAAGGGAAAGGAGAATGTTAGCCGCTTTGAGACTCCTTAAAGGGAGTGAAAGGCGGGATACCAAATCCAAACTCCTCCTCCTCCTCTTCTTCTTCTTCTTCTTCTTCTTCGAACTGCTAGGTTGGCAGGAGCTTGGACAGAGCAACGGGAGCTCACCCCTTTGTGGGGATTAGAACCGCTGACCTTCTGATTGGCAAGCCCAAGAGGCTCAGTGGTTTAGACCACAGTGCCACCCACGTCCCATCGCTCTGATTAGGACTTAGGACATGACACTCACAAGTGAGCAACTTGCACCAGCAAGGTCTAGAGCTGAATGGAAGGGTATTTATCTGAGAAATAAAGCAAACATTATCTGAGAAATAAAGCCTTGTACAGAGTCAGACCATTGGGTCATCTAGCTCAGTGTTGTCTATGCTGAATGATCCCTTGCTTCAGATGGGGGGGGGGCATTTCCAGCTCTACCTGGGATGTACAAAAATTGGTGCCTGGAACAAAGGACAAGATTGCATCCACACCGTTTGCACCAAGACTTGGAGCTGCATTTTACAGCAATACAGTGGTACCTCGGGTTACAGACTCTTCAGGTTACAGACGCTTCAGCTTACAGACTCTGCTAACTCAGAAATAGTACCTCGGGTTAAGAACTTTGCTTCAGGATGAGAACAGAAATCATGCAGCTGCGGCATGGCGGCAGCAGGAGGCCCCATTAGCTAAAGTGGTGCTTCATGTTAGGAACAGTTTCAGGTTAAGAACGGACCTCCGGAATGAATTAAGTTCTTAAACCGAGGTACCACTGTACTGTCAACCAGAGAGTTTCCTCCAACACACACAATGGCAACAGATTAGCTTAGTGAGCTCTGAGCACATGCCTCACACAGTTCTGTCCTCTTAGCATTTTCCAGTCATTCTTCGTCCCCCGGAATCTGTCTCCTGAGGCAGCTACCTCACTCTGGCTAATGGCTGACAGCTCCGGATAAGCATATTGAGAAAAATTGCCGGCTTTCTTCACAGCCCACCTCAAAGGTTGGCAGTTCTCAGCAGCCCCATGACAGAGTCAAGCTGGTCTCTCTGAACAAGCGGGTGGCAAGCCCTCCCTGCCCACCAAAGGGAACAGCTGCAAAGAACGGAAACGTTTTCATCACCGCAAAGTGGTATTGAGATGTCCAGGCCATTTCCCGTTCCTGTCCAGGCTGCGTTCAGTTTTGTGTTGGCAACTCTGTTTGCGAGAAATTTACCCAACAGCCCACCCCTTCCACAAAGCAAATCCCTGCTGGCTGCCTCCAGCTGTCCGTCATTTCACACCAACACACCATCATGGCTGCTTAATCGCCTTCATTGACTAATTATGTACCCCAGCTTTATTGCTGTCCTTACATGTGTTTCCCTGCTGAGGACTGGCAGGAGGGGGGAACAGTATTTGTTGGCTTGACAGTTTCCCTTTGGTGGGGCCTCCGCCGGCTGAGATGGTAATTTGCCGAGGTGCACCCTCAAATTTGCCTCGTGGAGGCCTTCCTTAAGCTTGAGAAATTATTGCCACACCATTTGGGATTTTCTGCTCTATTAATTTCCTTCCAGGATATCATTCCCCTCATTTGGATCCCGGGAACCAACTAGATTAGCTCTTTGTTCCGCCACTGCAGTTCAATAGGCATTCCCTGGCTTCCCCAGTCCCTTGAGGGGTGGGGGCATTAGGTAGCACCCAACTCAAAGTAGACCCTTTGAAATGAATGAGCCCAAGCTAGTTATGCCCATAAACTTCAATGGGTCTATTCTGAGTAGGACTAGCACTGAGGAACCTAGGAATCAGCAAACTCATGTTGGAAGTGTTGATTTTTTGGTGAATTTCCTAAAAAAGTAGTTTGAAAACTTTGGGGGGCAAGGGCGATTTTGCAAAAAAGAAGAAGAAAACAACAACTTTGCCAAAAAAAGGCTCAATAGCTCAACAACTTTTGTGCCTGGACTTTTTGAAATACGGCAGCCCTACCTTATAATGAATCCGGTCCTAGCGCATTATTGTCTGAACTAACTGGCAGCTTCTCTCCAGGGTTCCTGGAAAGGATTTCCCCCCAGACCTTTCTGGAGATGCCATTGGAGACTGAACCTCAGGCCTTCTGCACACAAAGCACACAAAGGGAACACCCTCCCAAATATACCCTCCCCTTGTTACGCCCAGAGATCCCATCGCAGATCAACAACTAGGCTGGAGGGTGTTTCAGGGGTCGAGGAGCTGAGTTATCTGACTGTGGGGTATGTTTTCACCATGGTGCAATTAAACTGGATCCATCAAATATCATGGGCAGGAGCTCTGAAAACCTGGCCACCTCTTTACTAGGCATCCCATTAGGAGTTTGTCAGAGGTTTGGCCTCCTACTTTAGTGAGAAACCTTTATGCTGGAACTTGAGAGGCCCCATACAATGTAAGGTCTCAGATCTCCCAGAAGCTATAATGATTCTATGCTGCCAGAATGGCTCCTTGCAGAGTATACCTGAAGATAAGGCTCAATAGGACATCTTAGGATAAATGTGAAGTGGTTGGAGCTGAACAGCCACATCTGTATTTTGGTTTGAAGCAGAAGTTAGAACCTGCCTGTGGGATTTGGGGTCAGAGAGAGTTTTTATAGTTGCTGGGCTTTTGACATGGAAAGCTCCTGTCACTTAGGACTCGTATTCACTTATGGTTTTGCTGCAATAGTAAAAGAGCAAACAGGTAAAAGAACAAATGGTGGATGGAGGGCTGTAGCTCAGGGGTGCAGCATTTGGTTTGGATGCAGACGGTCACTGGTTCAATTCTCGGCATCTCCAGGTAGGGCTAAGAATGTCCTCATTCTGAAGCTTGGAGAACCGCTGCTGGTCAGTTAGACAATACTGAGTTAGGAGGACCATTGGTCTGACTCTGTATAAGACAGCATTCCTCGTGTTCTGCGTGAAGGACCACAAACTTGTGGTCCAACCTCCTGCAATGCAGCCATCTCAATACATGGTTCCCCATCCAATCTGAAACCATATTTGACCCTGCTTAGCTTTGCAAATGTGCTGGCATTTTTATTGCTGCGCCACCACTAGCAGGGGACACCACAAGTCTTATTTTGATCAGTTATGTTCTGCTGAGGTCAAACGACTTAGGGTAGGAAAGTTTCACACAACCAGGTGATGTGCTGCCCTAGTGTTGCAGATCAAGGCCCACAAATCCTCCTCCTGGGCTGGCTAAGGCAATAAGAGCAACCCACTTTAGCACATAGTAGGATAATTCACTCAGCCCTATAAACTAAGGGCCCAGCCACAATTTCTCATAAAGCCACATCTCTTTGCTCTTTTTTCAATTTGGCTGGGTGTTCCCACTTGTGATTTTGCCTTAGATTTTACCTGCAGAAAGCCCCTTGAAAACCTATGTTTTCATGTTCATTTGATCTAGTCTTCTTCTCTGGTTGTTTCCACCTCCACCCACTTGTAGCAGCCGTATTGAACATGTGCTTTCATCCCCCCCCCCCATTGGCAGAGGGGCATCTTTGTGCTAGACTCAAAGTTCCAGACCTGTGGACAAAGTACCAGCAACCATGATCTGCACCTTGGTTGCCTTTTCCATGCTGGAAACTCTTTCGCTGTCCCGCGGCAGCCAATGGAAGTTAACAGCATGCAAATCACGGAGCTGCACGGTAAAAGGCTAGAAAGGAGAACACTTGTCAATCATGCCTTTTGATTGCAGGGGAGGTGGCCACTTATCATGCAAAGCTTCTGGTGGCTCTGGAACCAGCAAGGAGGAATATGCTACAGATTTGGGGATTCAAAACTCTTTGATCAAGAGACTGAAATCACAGAAAGATGCATCTGCTGGTGGTGTGGCAAACTGACTGATATTTAGTCAATCAATTGATCAACTGAAACAGCCACTGGGGGGGGGGGAGGGGAGCTGGTTTGTTTGTTTTTTTCAGATCCCCTATTGACCCATATATAGGTTGCCCTCAAATGTAGGCCACGCTCAAATTTCCCACAAGCCAATTTGTGGGGGAAAGTGCAGCCCGTATTTAAGTCAATACGGTAATTGTTCCGTCCCACCCTTCTTCCAATAAAGATTCAGAGTGAGTATGCCAGCCAAATGGATCACTGTCACTCAATGGGCATGGGTGAATCTGTCAATTTCAATTTCTGTCAGTTTCTTGTTTTTGCTATCAAATTCAGTTCTCCACACCTACACATCAGCTTGCTGCTGTTTCCCCCCTTCAAAGTCTATGAAAATTCATCAGCATTTTAGTGCTGATTAATGCAAATTTGCCCAATATACACATTTTGACAAAGCAATTTCCCCCTCATCTAACACATTTTTTGGCATGCTGTTTTCAGCTAAGATATGCGTTTTTATGCACAACGTACCCCGGTCTATGTATATTTGTAGCTGGCTGAATAACTGCATTGCAGAATTTGGAGAAGAGCGGATTTTGAAGGGTGGCTGAGTTTCAGTTTGCATATTGTTTCAGGAAGTGCAAATTGGTCCGTAGGTTTGCCTTTAACTGCACCCTGTCTTGAAGTCCTGCCACTCAAAAATTGCCTTTCATTTTCTCAGCACCCAAGACCCTCTTCCTGATTCTTACCATTTTGCCTTGGGCTTGCTCGTGTTGCTTCATTCGCCCCCTCCCTAGCTAAGGGAGGGTTGATGGCCATTTCTTTCCTGCTTGCTCCCCCCCCCCAATTCCAGTTGCTCTGTCCTTTTCCAGCAGCTGCCAATCAAGTGGCTAAAGAATTGTGCATTCCACGAAGCAATGCTTCTTATTAAATCTCAACCGTTTTTTCAGGTTCTGCCATCGCTTGGCGCCTGCTGGACCTCTCGACAGAGAAAACCTAGGAAAGGGAGGAATAATCAAGCAAGGCCATCACGGTGCCTGACAACCAATGTCAGGCATGCCAGCACCCACTTCCATCTGCCACCTTTCCCCTGCCTAAATACACAAATTAATGGATCAGAGAGATCAGTCTCTGGGGCTGCAAAGCTGTTAGGAAGCTGCTTTAGACTTGAGTCAAATTATTGGCCCATCTACCTCAGTATTGTCTGTGCTGACTGGCAGCAGCTCTCAGGGGTTTCAGGCAAGGGTCTTTACCACCCCGACCTGGGTGTTCAACTACTGATCTAAGCCATGGGTCTTCCTGTATTTATGTATATAAAAAGGTAAAGGTACCCCTGCCCGTATGGGCCAGTGCACCCATCTCACTTAAGAGGCCGGGGGCCAGCGCTGTCCGGAGACACTTCCAGGTCACATGGCCAGCGTGACGAAGCTGCTCTGGCGAGCCGGCACCAGCACAGCACACGGAAACGCTGTTTACCTTCCCACTATAAAGTGGTACCTATTTATCTATTTGCACTTAGGGGTGCTTTCAAACTGCTAGGTGGGCAGGAGCTGGGACCGAAAGACAAGAGCTCACCCCACCGCGGGGATTCGAACTGCTGACCATGTGATTGGCAAGCCCTAGGCGCTGAGGTTTTACCCACAGCGCCACCCGTGTCCCTATTTATGTATATACAACCTTGCATTATACTTCATATGTGGATGGGTAAAAGGAAGATCATTAGGGGAATATAGGAAGCTGCCTAAACTGATAAAGAAAATTGGCCCATCTAGCTCCATATTGTCTACACTGACTGGTAGCAGCTCTCCAGGGTTTCAGGCAGGTTCTCTCCCAGTCATAGCTGGAGATGTCAGGGATTGAAAGGGGGCTTTCTGCATGCAAAGTAGGAGCTTGTCTACTGTCCCTCACTGAACCTCGAACCACCTGTATATAACACATGGACTCTTCCACTGAGCAGCAGCTTCTCTGTTAATACAAGAAGCCTCTTTTTGCAGATGGGCCCTTGTCTACTCCACGGATGGAGAACCTGTGGCCTTCCAAATGCTGTTGGACTCCAAGTCCCAGCAACCCCAGCAGGCATGGGCAGTGGCAGTGGCAGCTGGCACCCATTGGGGCTGCTGGGGCAGAAGTTAGGGAGGCCAACAGTAGGTGGAGCCCGAGCAAATAAGAGACAGAGCCAATGAGAGGCAGAATCAAGTAGTTCTGCTTTTGCGGTCATCCTCTTCCTCTTCTCTGCTGAGTTCTACAAGGGCAATACTGAGGCTAAGAAGGACCTGGAAGCTGGCAGTCCATGCCCTGGACTGGTTGTAAGTAGGAAGTCAGGCAAGGGGAGGCTGGATGAGCACAGATTGAGGTTGGTGGGCCACTGGCCTATTTGCCCTGACTGATCAGCCTCCTCTAGCCAGTGATCAGGGATAATGGGAGCTGGAGTCCAGCAACATCTGGAGGGCCAGAGGTTCCCCAGCTCTCATCCACCCTGACTGGGAGTGTTTCTCTGAGGAAACAGGAAGAATTATTTCTCCACTGGTGTGCTTTGAAGGGGCTGGAGACCTTCTGCTGCAGCTGCCCCTGAGTTGTGGCTTTCTCTTCTCAGGACTTGCCGTCTTTGCTGCACTTAAATTCTGAGGCATAACCTGCATGCATGCAACATTCTGTGCCACAGGGCTTGTTCCTCTGCTAAGCTTGTCCCTCATTTAACAGCATACCCAGGGGGACCCTCTCTAGGGAGGATGCCAGCCTGCTCTTCCCTTTGAGGGCTAGCCATTGGAGTTTGTGGGAGCCTTTCTCTCTCTCAACTCTATGACCTGCCAAGAAAAACAGAATCCCTGCTGTTCCTCACAGCCTGCAGCAGAAGCAAAATTGTGCAGTTGCTTTTCAATGTGCAAATGGCTGCTTGCATCAATAGCTGGGTGGGCAGTGGGGTGGTGGTAGTGGTGGTGGAATATAAATAGGAAAGGAGACAGCTTGCATTGTCTCTTCAGTGGAAAGCTACCTTCAGTGATGGGACGTGGGTGGGGTTGTGGGATAAACCACAGAGCCTAGGACTTGCTGATTAGAAGGTCGGCGGTTCAAATCCCCCCGCGACGGGGTGAGCTCCCATTGCTCGGTCCCTGCTCCTGCCAACCTAGCAGTTTGAAAGCACGTCAAAGTGCAAGTAGATAAATAGGTACCGCTCTGGCGGGAAGGTAAACGGTATTTCCATGAGCTGGTCTGGTTCACCAGAAGCGGCTTAGTCATGCTGCCCACATGACCCGGAAGCTGTATGCCGGCTCCCTCGGCCAATAAAGCGAGATGAGTGCTGCAACCCCAAAGTCGGCCACGACTGGACCTAATGGTCAGGGGTCCCTTTACCTTTACCTTTACCTTTACCTTACCTTCAGTTCAATGTCAGGGAACTTCTGGGACATGGAAACCACACCAGCCTGTAGATCTGTGTGATGCTGCCCCATGTGGTGAGCTGTGCGAACTACAGAAGAGAGGTGAAGCACATTATTTGTTGGGTGGGAGCAACTGAAGTCACCCACCCACATCTTGAAAGGTTGTGGAGCAGTGGGGGAGCTGGAGAGAGAAATTTTGTTTGTGGGGGTGGGGAGATCCTCACAACTCATATAAGAATATAAGAAGAGCCTGCTGAGTCAAGCCAATGGCCCATCTAGTCCAGTGTCTGTTCTCACAGTGGCCAACTGTAGATGCCTGTAAAAAACTGGCAAGCAGCACCCAAGTGCAAGAGCAGTCTTCTGACCTGCATTTTCCAACCACTGGTGTTAGAGGCATCAGTGCCTCCAACCATGAAAGCCACAGTACTGGCTCCTATCTGTTGTGCCACGACGGTGCAAGTTTCTCTCTGCAGGCTCCCACCAGCTGCACTTCCCGAACACCTTGGAAGTGATGCAATGTCACATCACATTGCATTGTGTCACTCCCGAGGCATTCCAGGAAGGGCAGCAGACAGGAAGTGGCTTGAGGCTCTCTTCACAGCTTCCTGCTGGCCTCACTTTCCAGAATGACTTAGAAGTGACATGATGCAACATGACAGAGCTTTGTTCTCACAGCATTCCAGGAAGGGGAGCAATTGGGAGAGTGTGACAAGGGATATCCCTGGTGCTATTGCAGGGATTGAACCTGGGACCTTCTGCAAGCAAAGCATGTGGTTTACCCCTGAGCCGTGAACCATCTCCTATTTATTTATGTATATACACACACTGCATCATGCATTACAAATTGATGGGTAAACGGATGTTCACTGGAGTGCGGGGAGAGACAAGAACATAGGGAGCTGCCTTAATGTAGCAAGTCAGACCATTGATCCAATTAGCTCAGTCTTTTCTACACAGACTAGCAGCAGGGTTCAGGCAGTGGTCTTCCTCAGCCCTACCTGGAGATGCCAGGGTTGAACCCGGGCCCCTTCTGCATGCAGAGTGAGTACTCTCCTACAGAGCTATGGCCCTTCCTTTAAGTCACAGGAACATTGGAAGGTGCCTTATACCAAGTCCTTTGGTCCACCAATATCAGCATTGTCTACACTGATTGGCTAGAGGCATTCCCAGCCCTACTTGGAGATACTGGGGGTTGAACCTGGGAGCTTCTGCATGCAGATTGGATACTCTATCACTGAGCTACATTCCTTTCCCCATTTACTGACTCCAGGTTCAGAATACCTGCTACTGAGGAAAGGCTGCAGAATGTGTCTACTGCCCTTATGTCTCACTTACGTTCTCATTGTGGAAAACAGGATTTTGGACAAGGTGGGTTTTTTTGCCCCAATCCAGAAGAGCTCTTCTTAATGTTCCTTAAGATCCCATTGGCCTCTGCTTCCACTCTTTCCTCGCCCGCCTGCATCCAATGCCAGGAGACTGTTATTGTGGTCTGAAGGGAGGGTGCCATTGTATCTGGGGAAGAATACCCAGCAGGCTTGGAGATGAACTCTTCACACTGTGGGTATCTTGTCAGCAGGGAGAACTTCAAAGCTAACATCCATTACCGCTTGCAGCAGCCAGACACTCAATTGGGAGAAATAATTAGCATATCATTGCAAAGGACGAGACAAAAGGCTGCTGGAACTGGCCCCACCTCACTGTGTCTCAGTTCCCAGCATGGGATTGGAGGACTAGAGTAGCTGTTCTTTCAGGGAAAATGTGCTTGTAGGTGGCTGTGAAGTTCAATCCCCAGCTCAGCTTTCTGTTGCAATCTTTAAGTCTGGGTCTGACTCGCCTTCCTTTTCCAAACCCACATGGATGACACAACAGCAGTGGAGTGGGGTGATGACCAGCACTGCAGGAGAACCTCTGGTAGGAATAACATTTTCCATGGCTGCTATCATGCTTTGGATAATGCTTGCTTTGTGACCGCAGTTATTTGTCCTGGTTTTTTTGAGGGGAGTTGTCACACAGAGCCAGTGGACATCCAGGGGGGACAGAAGAGCTAGCCACTAGTTGGAGAGGTTGGGCAGAATGAGGATCAAGAAGCTAAGTTGCTTGGAATGGTGAGCACAAAGCTAGAGGTCAAGACCTGCCATATACGGTATATAGATAACAAACACAGGCCCAGAACCTTGAGAATGATGACCAGAAAATAAGACTTCAGCACCACTGACAGCTCACTAGGAGATGTCCTCCAAGAGGCTCCCTGTTCCAAATGGCACCCATTGCTGAGGAGTAGAAATCCTTAAAGGAGAGACCCTTAGGTCTGAAGTTGGGGCCCCACACTGCATGGTTGACTCCTCTGCTCAGTCCTCCCTGCCTCTCCCACAGAAACATAGGAGACTGCTTTATACTGAGTCAGACCTATTCGTTCATCTTGCTAAGGTCTGTGTGCACTAACTGAGAGTGGTTCTTCAGCATTCCAGGCAAGGGATATTCCCAGCCCTACCTGGAAAAGCTGGGGATTGAATATGGGACCTTCTGCATGCAAAGCAGCTGCTTTCCCCACTAAACTGCAGCTCTCCCCTTATTGAATGGCACATTCAGGAAGTCAACAATGAGAGCCCACCCCCATCTCTTACCCCTAGCCCAGTTCAGCCATCTCTTCCAGGAGAAGCAGAATCCCTTAAGTTTCTCATAGCCTGCAACAGAAGCACATTGCTCTAATGGCCTTTGATGGGGAGGTGGTCACATGAATTATTCCAAGTGGACTTCTTGGGGGTTGGAAGATGGGGGTAGGAGCACACCAGGGGAAATGGTTGCCATCATATGGTGGCCACTGGGAGGAACACTGCCTCCACAGTTTCAAGTGGAAGTGGAAAATGTGGGGAGTGTGTGGCAGTTCCTTCCCCATTGTTGCCCCACAAATTTCAAAAATTCCAGCCCCCCCCCCAAAAAAATGTTTCCACCAGAAAATATTTGACCCAGTTTTACATAAAGCACAGCTTGTAGACACCACATAGTTCCTCTGTATGACTCTTTTCAAATCCCAGCCAACCAGGCATCACTTAGCAGGTGCATCAATTTCACAGCTCCACACAGCTACTCAGGTCTGGCTACCCGGCGATGTTAGTGGGTGTCTGGCTCCTGTTCCAAAACACAATGGCAGTGGCTCTTACTTGCAATTAAGGAAGCCTCACTTATTTGAGCTAATAGCAGTACCAGCTCAGTAGCAAGCACAGGGTCCAGAAGTCAAGACTCCAGGGTACATTAGCAAGGCATGAGGTTCATAACAGAATGGAAGCTTTGAAGATGTCCCAGCAGGTGACATACCCCTCCTGTCAATTTTCTTTTTAACCCTATGAGCCTACTCCATATGCAATGCCTTTCTGCCTCCAGTTCTAACGCCACCTCCTCCTGTTCTACTCCTTCTTCTGGCAGGTCAACCCCCCCCCCCCCATTCTACCCACTGGAGGGGCAGACCTGCTTCTTCCGCTATGACAGGCTTCCTCAATCTCGGCCCTCCATGTGTTTTTGGCCTACAACTCCCATGATCCCTAGCTAGCAGGACCAGTGACCAGGGATGATGGGAATTGTAGTCTCAAAACATCTGGAGGGCTGAGGTTGAGGAAGCCTGCTCTATGACATCTGGAGTCACAAGGGGAGGATCTCTCTTCTCCATCCCAGAGTGCTCTTGTCCCTGCCCCCATCAGCTAATCCTTATTCTGCATCTGGGGCTGCCAAATTATAACAATTCCTGGTGGATTTGAGGGGTTCCATGACAGTGAATGGAAATGAAATAAGTGGTTTTGTCTTAATTTGGAATTTCCCTGGAGCCAAAGGCAAACGGGCTAACAATAGGATTGAATAAGCCTAAGTCTATTCCATGTCAGTTTGTCTGGTACTCAGTCACACACCTGTCCTGTTTTTGGTGGACTTTCTGAAAGAACACACACACACACACACACACACACACACACCTTGCAAATGTTATGCATTTCGCACACACTCTTCCATAAAATACACATTTCTTGGCAATGCTTTGCAATGTGTTCCACACGCACACCATATCATGCATTTTTAACATAAAATATGGATTTACTGTGCACACACTTTGGAAACAAAACTGAACTGTCAAATCACAGGAAGTGTGTCATCTGAATTACAGTTGTATTCTGATCCACAAACACCTTTGGGAACATCAAATCAGGTTGGTCCACTGAAAAAAAGCAGACCAAACAGATTCCTCCCCATCCCCAGCCAAACATCCCTGCTTTGCAGTTCAGCATGGCAACACGAAAAACTTCAGTCCTTGTTGCCTTAGCAACTGGGAGGCTCTGTGCAGAACAGTCTGCTCACCTGGCCAGGTAGCCAGGCAGAAAGTGACTTGAATACCTACAGGAAAGAGCAGGCTGGCGCCCTGAAAGGAATCAGCTAGGGCACAGCCCAAATTTCTCAGAAAAGAAGATTGTGAGGAATTATCGGAGCTCCCTCCCCCTACAAACTGTTTGAGAATTCCAAGCCCCTGTGGAGAATATTTACCAGACTAGCCCTGCCAACTTATTCACTGGGGTTTAGGCTAGGGAATCTTGCTCTGAGATTTGGATACAACCAGAGCAGGCTCAGCCATTAGGCAGGGTGAAGCCTCTGCCTCGGGTGCAAGAAGCCTTTCAGATGACACACCCGTGGGTGCCCTGCTTACCCCACCATTTCCACCAGTGGCGGAGAAGCAGTGCTGATTTGCGGCAAGACCACATCCATTTTGAGCAAGATCTCACCCCAAATCAGCTTGATTTTGCTTGATTGGTGCCGTTGGCAGTGGTGCTTCTCCATCAATAGCAGAAGCAGCAGGTTACATAGGGGCAGTAGAGCAGTGGCAGCAGGAGCAGGAAGGAGCAGCAGCAGTGACATGGCAAGGCAGCACTTCCCTTTTAAATGGGATGGGCTGCCGCTGGATACAACTCAATATAATTTAACCCATTTGGAAGAAGCATAGGTGGTGGTCTCAACTCCTTCCAGTCCTCCTTTTTTAATGACTTCCTTCATCTCTAAGTCTAAACAGGCAATGATGCTTCTTTCAACAGTAAAAGGTAAAGGGACCCCTGACCATTAGGTCCAGTTGTGACCGACTCTGGGGTTGCGGCGCTCATCTCGCTTTATTGGCCGAGGGAGCCGGGTTACAGTTTCCAGGTCATGTGGCCAGCATGACTAAGCCGTTTTCTGGCAAACCATAGCAACGCACGGAAACGCCGTTTACCTTCCCACCAGACTGGTACCTATTTATCTACTTGCACTTTGATGTGCTTTCAAACTGCTAGGTTGGCAGGAGCTGGGACTGAGCAATGGGACCTCACCCCGTCGCGGGGATTCGAACCGCCAACCTTCTGATCGGCAAGCCCTAGGCTCTGTGGTTTAACCCACAGCGCCACCCGTGTCCCCTTCTTTCAACAGTAAGTGAGCTTAATTGCCCCAGGAAAGAGTTTCAAGAACAGGGGTTTTTTGTTTTCTCTTCCACTGCACCCAAACCACTGGAGAATGCCATGTTCTCCTACATATGAAGAGCCCTGATAAATCAGGTCATGCAACCCAGCTTCTCCTTCTCACAGATGCCTCTGGGAAGACGGCAAGCAGGACCTGAGGACAGCAGCATTCTCCCCTCCAATGGTTCCCCAAAACTGGCATTCAGAGACATACTTCCCCCAACGTTGGAGGGAGAACATAGACACCTTAGACACGGCTAGCCTTCTCCTCCAAGAAGTTGCTTGATTCTCTTTTAAAGCCATCCAAGTTGGTTTCCATCTCTAACTTTGGTGGAAGCATATTCCATAGCTTATCAATGTGTTGTGTGGAAAAGGTGCTTCCTTTCATCTGACCTGAATCATCATCATCGTCATCATCATCATCATCATCATTTATATCCCATCCATCTGGCTGGGTTTTCCCAGCCACTCTGGGCGGCTCCGAACAGAATATTAAAAACACCGTAAAACATCAAACATGAAAAACTTCCCTAAACTGCCTTCAGATGTCTTTTAAAGGTAAGATAGTTGCTTATTTCCTTGACATCTGATGGGAGGGTGTTCCAGAGGGCGGGTGCCACTACTGAGAAGGCCCTCTGCCTGGTTCCCTGTAACCTCACTTCTCACAGTGAGGGAACCACCAGAAGGCCCTCAAAACTGGACCTCAGTGTCCGGGCTGAATGATGGGGGAGGAGACACTCCTTCAGGTATACTGTGCCAAGGCCGATGAGGGCTTTAAAAGTCAGCCCCAACACTTTTGAATTGTGCTTGGAAACATACACAGCAAGAGACGTTAGCTATAGCAGAGTTCTGATATTGTGTGTGAGAGAAATGTTTCTCTATCCACTCTCTCCACCTTGTGCATAATCCTATACACCTTTGCAGTGTCCCGCATCAAATTACCCTTCTTCCCAGCTAAAAAGCCCCAAGTGTTGTAACCTAGGAGAAACTAGGGAAAGTTGCTCCAACGCCTTGATCTTTTCAGTTGCCCATTTCTTAATATCTCCCAACTATGCGAATTTCCTTTTTGAGGTGAGGCGACCAGAACAGTAAAGAAAACTGTGCCAGAACTGATGACCCTAGCTAAGTAATTAATAATGGAAAATATGAAATACACCAGTATGTAATGAAATCTTGTTTGACTCCAAGGAAACTGAGACCAGCAGTTCAACTCTCTCAAAGGTTGTCACATGAAACAGGGAACAAGTTTGTTTTCTCCTGCTCCGGAGGGTAGGACTTGAACCAATGGCTTCTAATTACAGCAAAGGAGATTCCAACTAAACATCAGGAAGAACTTGTAAGAGCTGTTTGACAGTAGAACGGTCTCCCTCAGGAGGTTGTGGACTCTCCTTCCTTGGAGGTTTTTTAAGCAGAGGTCAGATGGTCATCTGTCATGGATGCTTTAGCTGAGAAGCCTGCATTGCAGGGGTTGGACTAGATGACCCCATGAGGCCCCTTCCAACTCACAATCCTATGATTCTATGAAACGTAAACCCCTTCAAGTCCTTCTCTACAAAGATGGTCACAATGGTTTTTCAAACAAATCCAAATGATGCACCTTTCACTGCAATGAGCAAACTCCTGGGCACTTTATCCTATGAAGATTGTAATAATTTTACAGAGGGGGTGAAAAAACACAGGGAAGTATATGGATTGCAAGGCTAGAAGCCCCAGAAGAGCAAGACACTGTCTAATAGCTTTTTAAAGTGTGGGGGTTGCAGCCGGGCATTCAGCTTCAGAGCCAGCGCTGGAAAAAGAGAGCTAGGCAGCCAGGGACCATCTCCCTGATGCCGCATAAATAAGAAAGTTACTTCAGGCAGCATGAAAAATCAGAAGCAACTTCAAAGGCATTAGAGCTCCCTATCTGTGTCAAACTGAAGCTCTAAGCATTCAGCATTGCCCTCCTATTAAAGATGAACTTTTGTACTCTGCTCGACATCTTAAAAAGCATAAAACATACGTTCATTTGCTTTTCAAGATTTCCCTCGCTCCCTTTGCAAACGATGAGGCTGCCAGGCTATTTGTGACCAAACGAGAGCGCCGTGTTGCTGTGCAAACGAACCTCGGCTAGTCGTAGAATACAAGGAACGGAGGTGGCAGGTGATAAGGACATCGGGAAAGCCCTGCTGGGCCAGGACAAGGGCCCATTGACTCCAGGGATAGGGAAACTGTGGCCCTCCAGATGTTGATGGGATTCATCCCTGGGCATCTCCAGCCAGTATGGCCAAAAGCCGGGGATGATGAGAGTTGGAATCCAATAGCATCTGTAGATCCACCATTGCTGTAAGAGAAGGGCCACAGCTCTCACAAACTGTGCATACCGGAGGTTCAGAGAGACAGTGTTTCAAAGAGCTAGGACACCAAGTGACTGGTGGCATCACCCACATGACAAATTTGGCCCTCCAGGAGTGAGAAGGCATGGACCTGGCCTGCCAACCAGAAAAGATTTCCCTCTCCATATCTGCAGGGATCAACAACAGTAGATCCTCAGGATTTCAGATAGGAACTTTCCCCAGCCCCAGCTTTAAGGCACCAGGGATTGAACCATGGACCTTCTGCATTCAAAGCAGATGCTCCACCACTGAGCTAGGCTCTCCCCTGCCCCATTTCATCTATTTCCTTATGCCAGAAGAGGGATGACAGCTTTCACATTCCTCAGACTGGAGAGATGACAGCTGGAGGGGGGGGGGGGTTGGATAATAGAGGCATCATTTCCCCCTGGTGTAAAGTCCTACTTTCTTTTGTCCCCTGTCATCTCTGGTCAGACGGCTTGTGCAGATTTTTCAAGCATTACAAACAAAAAAAACTGCCAAACCTCTGAAGAGTGGCAATGCTGAGATGAGTGTGAACACCACGAGGAACTATGCCTTTGTCTTACCCCGTTCAACTCCTACCCTTCAGCGCTTCAGCTGATGGCAGGAGCAGATGGGTAGAAGAAATGGGATTCTTCCATGGCTCAGATAGTATTGCATGTCGGAGATGAACTGTGAATCACAAATTATCTGTGCGTGAAGAGAGTGGTAAATCAGGGGTGGGCCAGGAGGATTTTGCAACAGCCCTGGATATAGGAGGTTTGGATAATTAATAGGGGGAAGAGTGCCAGTGCCATTCATGTACGATTTGGGGCCCCTCCAGACTGGTGGTTTTATTCTGCAACATGTCATTGACACGATAGTGGTGGAATTATCCTGGGCCATCCACACCATTCTGCTTTGTTAGCTGTTCTGCAATTCTCCCCCAATGTTACTGCATTATTGTGCCAGTGAATACAGGACATGTACTTGCACACCTCACCAAGAACATTGATGGTATAAAAAGATTTCAGCAGGAAGCTACCAGACGCTTTGGAAATGGAGCCGTGTGACCACCCTGAAACTTTTGCAGGTACAAACAGCATTGAAAGCAAGGTCACATCTAACTGCCATCACAAGCTGCTCCCCAAATCCTGATTGTACAATAAAAGGGACAACTGGGGGGGGGGGGGTTGGGGTGGCTTGAAAACACCAAACCAATGTCGGTTGACCTGGGAATTTGGACAGTACAGAGTCCTATTAGCTGGATACAACCCAGTGTGTTTGGTCCTTGCCCAGACTCCTTCTGGACCTGCAAATTGAATCAGAATCTTGGAGAACCCACTTGAACCCAAGAGAGGTTGCCTGCTGTAATAATAAAGAAGGAGAGAGAAGGGGTGGGGGTGGGATTTTCTTGTGGGAGCAGATCACAGACTCTTGGAAGCTGGATTTGAAAAGGTGGAGAAAACGCTGGCACTTTTTCCAAGCGAGGCTGCTGAAGTTGCAGAAATGCAGGATGTGCAAGGAATAGCAATGGGGTGCTAGGCAGGTACCTGTCACATCCCTGCAAAGGAGAGAGCTCCATAAATGGACAAGATTTCCCCCCTCTTCCCCAGTACCTGGGACAGCTCTGTGTGAAAGCTTGGCATCCCCAGGATGCCCAGTGACGCCAGCCCTCCAGCCCTACCTCCTATAGGCAAGCCAAAAAGCATATGGGTATCCTCAGGGAAGTGAGAGGCAGCTGCTACCCGAGATCAGACATAATCCCCAGTTTCCATCTTTCATTTTAATTAAAGAGTAAGTTTCTAGCATTAGCAGAACCAGACATACTAGGCAAACTATACAGGCACTATTCTAATTTTATTTTATTTTAATGAAACTAGCCTGCTCCCCCTTATATAGCAGGACAGAGGAATCCCAGGCCCAAGGAACAAATGTGGCCCTCCAAGCTCCCCTATCTGGCCCTCAGGAGTCTTCCCACACAAGACTCCCTTGGCTTATTTGGACCCCTCCTTGAGTGTTTTTGCCTGGCTGGACTTTGCCCTTGAACTCTGACAATGCCACTTGCTTGCTTGCCTGGATGGAAGATATATTTGGCACTCTGCCTACGTTAGCCTCTGACCCCAACCACAACTGGCATGCGGCCCCCAGAACATTGTCTGGAAGGGAATAAGGCCCCCAGGCTGAAAAACATTCCCTCCCTGTAGTGTAAGATAGTGTGACAGGACTGGAGTTATCTGCACAGCATAAGGTGTTTTGAGGCAACTCGCAGCCCAATTTAAAAGTAATAAAACTGCAATGAATTAAAGGTTTTCTGGTTTGCTATGCCCTGTATTTCACTCTTCCTGGATTCTTGGTTTAACTGGAGTAGTAGTAGTAGTAGTAGTAGTAGTAGTAGTAGTAATAATAATAATAATAATAATAATAATAATAATAATAATAATATGGAGTTGGAGGCCATCCACTTTGCTTCTTCATTTTTTTAGTTCACTCGCATCAATTTTTCCTGCTCTGCTCTACCCCGGCTCATGTACACAATGATAAGGACAAAAGCAATCTTGATGTTTACATACATATAATTACTTTAAGATTCTTTTTCTTGCCCCAAGCATTTTTATTATTATTCAGGATGACAAACAAAATAATCCATTGTTTACCAAAAAAGAAAAAAGAGAACCCTTCCAGGCCTTATATTTCTGTAATTTACACTGCCGTAATTAACAAAGCAAGTCTATCTCTCTGCAAAATTAACCTTTCGAAGGCTGCAGCTTCTCTATGAATCAGTTTCAGTCCAATTTATGCATGAATTCCAGCTCTAAATCTTCATTCCCATATAGATGGGACTTGTCGGCATTTCCACCTGTCTGTCCGTGCAATCTTTGTAGCTGTTAACATGGCTGTTCTGTAGGATTACTAGAGATTCTCCTTGATCACATAGATGAACTCTATGCTTGCTATTATCGTGTATTTTATTTGCCTCCAAAAATCACAAGCTACCTGACACTCCCACATCATGTGAAGCAAATGACCATGCGTTAACTGAGCAATACCAATATTTTAAGCAATGGATACATATGAAATGTTTATATTGCTTCACACCAAAATGATGATGAATTTTCATGAGAATACTTTAAAAAAAAATATCACAAATGGATGAGGAAACATGGAGAACCGAATTTAAGACTGGAGAAACTGAGAGAAACCAAAATAGAGTCACCCATCCCTACTCCAAAATCAAGCTTGGTCGGTCTTTCTTTAGTTGCCTTCCAGTCCTACAAATCTATGATTGATGGCTAGCTATAATAGCACTTGTGTTTCTTGCTAGATTCTCAACATGTTACTGCTTTATAAAACATTGGGTGACGGCTGACCAAGGTGCATTTTCCTTCCTTGGGATTATTTGAATGCATCCTGCAGCAAATATTAAAGAGGCAGAAAACGGAAAGACAAATAAGTCATGGGTGGTGGTGAAGGGAGGCAGGGGAAATGGTGAGTGCGAAGCGGGTGGGGCCCCACAATCTTGCCGCTGTTCCTGCTCTCACCTGCTTGCTTCCATCAAGGCCTCATCAGCATGCAGTGCAACGCTCGGTTCCTTCCCTCTGATCAGCTTACAGCGAGCAGTTGTCAAACACTTCCCTAATCGCAGGTATAATAAACCTTTCCCATCTCCCTGATTCCTGTCTCCGCTGGACAAGCCTGCTGTGAGCTGGGGAAGCTTTGTGCATGCAGATGTCATTTACCTGTTCCAAACCAACACAAACCAAGAGGCATTTCCCATGGCTTCATGGATAAGTTGGTTTATTAGGAGGACATCAACATCTTGGGATCCCTGGGTTGTGTTCGACTAAGTTCATGGAATCATAGAGCTGTATAGTTGGAAGGGACCTCAAGAATAATCTAATCCAACCCTCAGCAGTCCAGGAATCACAGCTAAAGAATCCCTGATAGATGCTGTCAGGGGCTCAGGAGCAGAGGCGCAGGGGAGAGAGGAAATGGAGAACGAAGGGGAAGAATCTGAGGGCAGCGGAGGGCAGAATGACAGTGACCCGAGAGATTCCATAAGCCTCTCCAGTGAATCAGAAGATTCCCAGAAGGGGGCGCCGATGGCCAGGGCAAGGGGGGTCCCAGGGGGGACACACCAGAAGCAGGGGGCCAGCAGAGACTCCCAAAGCAGTAGCTGGAAATCAGGACCAGCTTCCCCACCAGAGCGTAGTGGGGGGGAAGAGCCCCATAGGTCAGAGTCAGCGTCTCCTCCGGCAAGCAGGGAGGAGGAGTCAGACCCAGCTAGCACCCCCGAAGAGGGAAGCAGCGACAGGAGCAGTGTAACGGTCAGAAGGAAGGTGGCAGGCTGGGCGCGCGCGCCAAGTTCAAATGTACAGGCGCGCGGGACAGCAGAAAACCCGGATTGGGAACCGGGTCCTAAAGCTCGCCGGAGGGAGGGGGAAGACTCAGGGGACTCAGCGTCAGAAGAGTCTAGGAAGGGCAGGACCTCGGCGGACAAGCGGACCCAGAGGAGGAGGGAGCAGAGGAAGAGGTGGAGCAAGGCTAGGGTCTTAAACTGGTGTCTGGGGGGAGGAGACTCAGACGGAGCTTCGGCGGTCTAGGGTTTAAGACGTAGGGCTGCGCGCCGTGGCTGTAAAAGAAAAACTGAACTTCAATAAAGACTATTTTATATAACAACGGACTGGCGTTGGTCCTCTGTGAGCTGGGACCTGAGGCAGCTCTGACAGATGCCCATCCAACCTCTCTTTAAGAACCTCATGAAGGAGGTCCCACCACCTTCTGAGGTAGTCTGTTCTGCCGTAAAACAGCTCCTACCATCAGAAAGTTCTTCCCAATGTTTAGTTGGAATCTTCTTTCTTGTTATTTGAATCCATTGGTTCAAGTCCTGCCCTCTGTAGCAGCAGGATACAAGCTTGCTCTGTCTTCCCTGGGATGCCCTTTCAAGTACAGTGGTACCTCTGGATGTGGATGGGATCCGTTCCGGAGCCCTGTTCGCATCCAGAAGCAAACGCAACCTGCGCCCGCGTGTCTGCACTTGCGCATGCCATGATTCGTTGCTTCTGCGCATCCACGTGACATCATTTTGACCGTCTGCGCATGTGCGAGCAGTGAAACCCAGAAGTAACGCACTCCGTTACTTCCGGGTTGCCGCAGCGCGCTACCCGAAAATACTTATCCTGAAGCTACTTCAACCCAAGGTATGACTGTATTTGAAGATGGCTGTCATATCACCTCTCAATCTTCTCTTCTCCAGGCTAAACATACCCAAATCTTTCAAGCATTCCTCATAAGTCTTGGCACTTGATCTTCTTGCTCTTCTTCCTCTGCACATGTTCTGTGACTCACTTAAGCCCAATAATTTCAGTGGGACTAAACTCTGCACAGAGTTTAGTTGCATACAACCCAAAGGCATTTCAAGAGGGTAGTCCCCCAACCCAGAAGTCCAGAGGCTAAAACTGCCTAACTTCACTGCTGCAAAAAGCAGCCATGTGACTTCTGTGACCAGTCACATGACAAGCTGGAATGGAATGGCCTGAGGAATTCCACGGCTGCCCTGCCTATACATTTCCACACATGGGGTGCTGAAACCTGGAAAAATTCCAGACAATAGAAAACATGCATGCATGGAAAACAAAGCTATCCACTTACCCATCCCGTATCCTAGATAACAAGTTTTGTTTTTTCCCATCTGCTCCCAATGTGGCTTTGACCTTCCCAGGGCTCCTTCTGTGGAGTTCTGCTCCTGGCCTGTGATCTTTTGTGGGCTGGTGGTCTTCCATTCTGTAGCTGAGCACAGGGCAAGGTCCCAGCTTCTGTCTGTGCCTTTTTCCCTCTGACTCAAGGAGCTGGGCTTTTAGTGGCAAAACCTGCCAATGCATCCTGGTAGGGGGCCTTTCCACTAAATTAGTTGCTGGCACAAACGGTCGGGTGGCTGCATTATCTGTTCATCTGGGCCAGCAGTGAGCACAATCTCACAGCACCCGAATTCTACAACAACACCTGAATGCACTCATGGGCTGGGCGGCGGGCGGGCAAGAAAGATTGCTGTGGCATGCAAGGCAAAGCAGGGGGAGTGAGGTCAACATTGTTCGGCTATGGGGGGAGTGGGCAGATTTTTGCTGGACCGGCCTGAATTGCATTGGCAAATGAAGGCCATTTGCACAGGCCAATGCAATTCTAGGGGGAGTTGTGGGCAGAGGCAAAGAGTTGTTTTGTCCAGAAAGCACATGAGATTGCACAGATCATACACTGCACACTTGTTTTCTTTTTCCATAGGAAGCTGCTTTAGTCTCATTAGACCATTGGTTCCTCTAACTCAGTGCTGCCTACACTGACTGGCAGCAGCTCTCCTGGGTTTCCGACAGGGAGCCTTACCACAACTCTCCCTAGAGATGCTAGGGATTCAACCTGGGACCTTCCACATGTGCATTTTTGTGGGAATATTTCCTTATATTTTGTGGGTGCCATAGGAGGTGCTAGTGGACCATTGTTTCCATCACCCTTGCTAGTTGAGGCTGATGGGAGATCCAACAACATATTGAGAGTCACAGATTCCCCATCCATCCCCTACGGGCTATTCCATTGAGCTCCAAGTTCTGGAACTCGTTTCTGATATCTCAGCTTTCTTTTTGTCCTCCTGGATCATCAGCTACCCTAGAGGAGTCTTGCCAGATATCAAAGCTACTCCTTTAGGTCAGTGGAAGTAGAGACATAGCCACAGCTCAGTGGCAGAGCATCTGCTTGGCATGCAGAAGGCCTCGGGTTCATTCCCTGGCACCTCCAGGTAGGGCTGGGAGAGACATTCCAGGGGGCGTTGTGGGCTCCTCAGTTTAATTACAAGAAATGGAACCATAGATACAGGGGTGGGGGTGACTCAGCAGAAGGTGACTTCATATGTTCCTACGGTGCCTTAGAGCAGGAGAAGAGAGGCCTTCCATCCCATGTTCCCAATGCTTTTTATCGTCCCCGTTACCAGGTGAGCCAGTGTGAACTTTTGAATCCAGCAACTGGGACACGTTGGCACATCAGGGAGTGAACATTTACATTCTCATCATGCATGGGAATTCCACACACAGTGTGTGCAAAGTGCCCGTCAGAAAGATTTCAAACCCCCTTATTAATCTGCGTCTTTGTAATTTGCTATTTTGATACTTAAGCAACTTGATGGGTTGCATATCCCACTGGGTCCGTAATACCGCAGCGGATGGGGTGGGTGGGGAGAGCCGAGGAGGAGGAGGAGGCGAGTGCAAAGGAAACTGCAGAAGAGAGAAGCGGGCATGAAAGGCAAGCGGCTCTCTCCTCTCCACCTCTGTGTGCTGCTTTGGTTCCCATCAGCCTGTCATGAGGCAGGCAAGCTGGCAGCGTGGAGTGTGAATGCTCAATGAGGATCCCCAGACAAGAGTGCCTCAGAAAAGCGATTTGCCCAGGAAGGGTAGCCCTGAGCCTGAAAGTCCTGGCAACTGCATACCCAGCAAGGTGGTCCCTAACCTGATAGAGCTCTTGGTGGCTACTACCCACAATGGCTACACTCTTCCATCACTTTCAAAACCAGTATGCCTCTGAATGTCAGTTTCTGGGCATTACAAATGGTGAGAGTGCTGTTGCACCCTGGCAGGAGTGCCAGCTTGGCCCTGCAACCGTGGGTACTCAGGGCCGTGGGTGTCGTGCAGCATGTATGGCCCTGGTACCAGAATTTGTGGGTGCCCAGCCCCTTAATAGGGAATTTTGTGGGTGCTCAGGCACCCAGGGCCCCAGGGGGTTGGCACCTAGGCACCCTGACTTTGTCTGGGGGCTTCTCATAAGTGTCTCATTGGCCGCTGTGAAAAGTGGATGAATTTTCTGGCAGAAGTGGATGATATTTGCAGGCATGGTAGCTCCTCCATAGTACTATAGCCTACCAAAAATACAGGCAAATAGGTCCTGCAGGTTTTGTGGTGTGTGTGTGTGTGTGTGTGTGTGTGTGTGTGTGTGTGTGTGTGTGTGACATCTAAAGCTGGGGGGGGGGGCATACCACCTCTTCTGATGGTATGAATCTTGGCAAATTTAAGGATAGCTCCTGAAAATTGTGGTTTTATTGCAAGGGCAAGAAAGGGAAAGGGCCGCAGCTCAGTGGTTGAGAGCCCCATCTGCTTTGCATGTAAGTCCCAAGTCCAATTCCTGATGACCTCTCCAAGTAAGGCTGGGAATATCCCCTACCTGAAACCCCAGAGAAATTTCAGCTCCGCTCTAGATGTAAACCAGTGGGTCTAACACCTCTACCAAACTGGGCCATGTCTAGTTTAGGAAATAGTTTTAGAAATCGTCTGATAGCAGAATTTAGAACAGGATTGAAGAAAGACCCAGAGGAACAGCGAAGCAGGCCTTCCCCAAGCTGATGTCGCCCAGATGCTTTGGACTCTGATCCCCATCAGTCCCAGCCAGCACTGCCAATTATCAAGGATGATGGGAGGTGTAGTCAAAAGCAACGGAAGGGCACTGTGTTTAGGCAAGGCATAGTGGAGGTGTGCATAATGATTGGACAGAGTCATGGCAATGGCAGAGGCTGGGGAGAGGCAAGGCAGGAAGTGTTGTCAAGTGTTGCCAGAGCCAGTGTGGTGTAGTGGTTAAGAGCGGTAGACTCGTAATCTGGGGAACCAGGTTCGCGTCTCCGCTCCTCCACATGCAGCTGCTGGGTGACCTTGGGCTAGTCACACTTCTTTGAAGTCTCTCAGCCCCACTCACCTCACAGAGTGTTTGTTGTGGGGGAGGAAGGGAAAGGAGAATGTTAGCCGCTTTGAGACTCCTTAAGGGGAGTGAAAGGCGGGATATCAAATCCAAACTCTTCTTCTTCTTCTTCTTCCCCCTGACTGCATATGCACTGAGAGCACACATCTAAAATAAACATTTATTACAGCACAGGACGCCTCGCCAATCATTACTAAGGGTGCTGGGAATGGTAGCTGTGCGGGAGTAAACTACAACTTCCAGGATCCTTTGGGGGAACAAATGTGTTTTAAAATGTATGGTGCACTGTCTACACAGCCTCAGAGTGATTCTATGCCAGAGGGCTGCTTTTCCTCTGAGCCAAGTTGCAAGCGAACGGCAGGATTTTCTCCCCTCCTTGCTTTTATTTCATTTCATGTTTTGCAACCTCAAGCTCCGGCAGTAACTGGGTCACAGGAGCAGTTGGAAGTCAGCCCTGGCTGGAGATGATAGTGGCCACGTGCTTCCCGACGGGTTTCCTCCTTCCCTCCAAGTGACCTTGGCAGCTTGATCGATACCAAGTTGCATCTCACTCCTCACGTCGGCTCAATTTGGAAGGCATCGCCTTGTCATTTAGGCAGCCCTGATTGACTTGGCGGCCGGCTGCTGGGTCCTTCAAAGGCACTGCTGACGCTCCTTTTTCTCCCCGATCCATTTAAGAGGAGGAACCGCGGGGATATAATTTGATAGGCTTGGATTGACCAGGTGGGATTCCGAGGGTGGGGATGTCTAAGCCATATGGGGAAATTTACTGGTCAGGCATGGGGTGCTGGGTGCTTTTACTAGGGTCTCTGGTGTGGGGGCAGTAACAAAATGCCATGGATACTAGAGGAAAATATATTCATTTCAGCCACAGAAGCCTTTGCCTTCTTGTTCAGGAATTCAAACGATGCCATCTTGTGCAAGTCTGAATCTTGCAAGACGGGATATGTAAACAGCCTGCCTGTCGCTGGAAGTATGCAAAGATGGGGCGGATTTATTCTTGGCTATAAGCTCAATTCAATCTTATGATTCTTCCTCCAACTCCATATATGCCCTTTTCACTTTGTTTTTTAGCTGTCAGTGCCAGAACTTTTTTAGTCTGTATACCCAGTGGAGGCTGCCCCATTGGGGTGAATAATAATAATAATAATAATAATAATAATAATAATAATAATAATAATAATTTATTTATACCCCACCCTCCCTGGCCAGAGACGGGCTCAGGGTGGCTAACACCAGTAAAATTACAATAAAAACATAATTGAGGTGGGGGAGAAAAGAAAAGAAAACCAATTTAAAATACGGGTTAAAATACAATTTAAAATGCAACCTCATTTTAATAGTAGCCCATAGATCAAAACCATAAGGGGAGTCCATACCAAAGGCCAGGTGGAACAGCTCTGTCTTGCAGGCCCTGCAGAAAGATGTCAAGTCCCGGGGAACTTCTGGGTTGGTGCCTCCGGCAATGGCGGAATTCCTCTGATCGGGAGGAATTTGCCCCGTGGGAATTTGGGTCTGTACCGCCACGGCGAAGGCAGAGACCCATAAAAATCACAGGCGGGAGAAACCTGTGAATGTGGGATTCGGCGGGCACCTTTTGCGCCTCCCCTACTCGCAGGGAAACCCGGTTTCGGGGATCCGGAGCGATGTGGGGTGAGTGGCGCGGTGCTTCAAATCGTCTGCTTCTTCCACGGAGCGAAGCCGCATAGCTGTTGTCGGAGAGCACTGACTTTTTCCTGCGGACAATTTGACTCTAAAGTAATTACCCGTGAGTAGAGCTGAACTGGGAAGAATTGGATTTTTAAACGTTTAATCTGGCATCGAAACGGGGAGGTTCAATACAGGAAGTCCGCCTCCCCCTTTTGTAGATAAACTGAAGCAAGAAGGCTGCAAGCTAAAGTCTTGGAAAGCCTTTTGTAAAAGACTAAATTTCCATTGGTAAAGAACTAACCCCCCCCCCCCTTTTTGGAGACAGGAGAAGAGGGAGGGGTGGACTGAATATGCCTGTAGGAGAGAGTTAAGAGAGTTAAAATACCGCCGCTCTGACCCTGGAAACGGGCTGCTAGCAGGATTGATGTTTTTTTGGAACGTCCATTGACAGCGTTTAGAACGTTCATTGACAGGTAGCTAAACAAGAGAATACATTGTTTCTACTGTCTCCAGTTGTTTTCAAAAAAAGGAGGAAAGTAACTGAAAATTGAAACTAACTTTGGATTATTGAAACTGTGTTTAAAAGAGGACATACTGACCGATACAAAAAGAAACTGTTTTCCCCTAGTGGAAGCTTTTGAAATTGGTTACTTTACAGGAGCTGGGCTAGGGGAATTTCCAGCTGCAAGATAGAAAAGTGTGAGACTTTGGAATTGACCTTGAATCTCTTAAGTGTTATCGCAAACGGAAAGGAAAAAACAGACGGGATGTCGACAGAAGAAGCCTTAGTGGCTGCATTATTGAAAATAAATGATTCGCTGGAACAACTTCACAAGAAAACAGACATGATAAATGTGAAAATGGATGCTGCAAATATTGAAATTGACTTAATCGTAGAAAGTTTAAATAACTTGGGACAAAAGGTGAATACCAATTCAGAAACCACCCAGAAACTGACACAGGAATCTACTCTAATACGGCAAACTGCAGATGAAGTCAGGGGAAAAACCCTTGTTGCTGATTCTAAAGCAATACAACTGGAGAGGAGAGTCTCATCCATACAAAGACAACCTGATGAACATAAGCTGACATTCGTTATGATTGAACTTAAAGAAGAACAGATGAATTTGAGGACCAGAGCCCTATATGAACTGGAAAAGGAAAGCTTGACAGAGTTTCAGGAGGCGACAGGACTAACATCGGTTGAGAAAGAGAGGTATTTGGGGGTTAGTATGACCGCCAAAAATGTGAATCTGTTTAAGGATAACTGTGAAGGATGTTGGATTGAAGAGAAGGGGGATTTGGAAATATGGACAAATCAGAAGTTGTTACTGTTGGGCCGAGTTACTGTGGTGGGGATGAGGGCTTCTGTGTTGCTGGGGATGTTGCTTTTGTTTCAAACATTGCAAGCTTTGGATGGGATGGATTGTTTAAGGAGGTAGCAGAGGGATGTTTTTAGAGTTGTTTGGCAGGGCAGGAAGCCTTGAGTAAAACTTAAGATATTGATGGATGCCAAAGGAGGAGGTGCCCTGCCAGACCTTTAAATTTCGTTGTGAACCATCTGCTTTTTGCTGGTTGAGAGAATGGCTGCTTCTTGAAAACACTGAAGTGTTGGATAATGGCAGATGAAGTTGGAATTGGCGGAAATGACTGGCAAGATCCGAGACCAGGGAGAAGAGTCGGTGAAAAAAGATTGGAAAAAGTTTAAAGACTATTTATAGAAATATTGTAAAATTAAGGAATGTTAGAAAAATGTTGGAATGAAGTTATATGGCTTTAGTAGAAATGTCATAAGGAATTAAGTATAAATAGATTAATAGAAAATTAAAGGAAAAATAAGGCAAGAATGTGTTAAGATAATTATAGGATAGAAAACAGAGTAAGATGGAAAGGAATTGCTGAAACAATTAATAGAAGTGGAATACAAAAAGGGAGGTGTGAGGAGGTCGCTGGAAATAAGTGAATGAAATATAAGATATTGAAAATGTTTGAGGTGTTTTTAAATTGTTTTTGTTGGTTTTTGCTTTGTTTTGTTAGTCCATGTAGCGTTTTTGTATTGTATTTGTATTGTTTTTTCTCTTTTCTTTTTTGTTTGTAGTGTTGTGTTGAAAATGTTGAAAAAGTAATAAATATCATTTTTTTTAAAAAAAAGAAAGATGTCAAGTCCCGCAGGACCCTAGTCTCTTGTGACAGAGCATTCCACCAAGTTGGGGACAGTACTGAAAAGGCCCTGGCCCTAGTTGAGACCAATCTAACCACCTTGTGACTTGGGACCTCCAAAATGTTGTCATTTGTGGACCTTAAGGTCCTCCGTGGGGCATACCAGGAGAGGCGGCCCCGTAGGTGTTGGGGTGCTAACCGAACAACTGCTATCTAACCCCGGACAGCCCCCTTCTTCCTGCCTTCTTGCATAAAACCAGTTAGCGGGTGCCTCTGCTGGTCATTTGTTCTGGCTTCACCTACTGTTGGTCTCCCTGCCTTCTTCCCTACCAGTCCCAATGGGCACCAATCACCACAGTGGTGGAGCGAGCTTCTGCACCCCATTGATTTTTTGTTGGGGGCGTGCAACCTCTTCTCCCTGAGAGAGAATTTTCTCTCCATTGACTTGCATAGGGGAAAGGAGTGGATTGGAAGGATAGCATAAATCTATGGGGAAGTCTGGGGTGGGTAAAATATCAGCCCCAAGCAAAGGCTCTGTTACCTCAAGAGTCATTCCACCCAAGGATTTCAGGGATACAGACTCTATTCCCCAGGAGATCTCTCTCCATTGATCTGCATAGGTGGGGATGGTGTTGGGAAAATAGCAGATATTCCCAGGAAAGACTGGAATGGGGAGGGGAGTGAATGTGACCACTCCAACTAAGACCTTGCTACCCCAAGGGGCCTTGGTGGAGGATGGGTTGCTGTCCCCAAGATGGATTTTTGGAATACAATGGAAATCTCTTACCCACAGGGAAAGTGCAGTTTCGAAACACTCCCTCAAATCACTCCGATTGGAGTACCCTGGCTTTTACTGCGGTTAAAAGCCAGGCCTGTCTGTCAAACTGGAAGACACCACCACCTCTAAAATCTCCCCATCCCTTCTTGAGCTCTGCACATTTCCCCAGTCAACTCAGTCTCATTTCCTGCAGGGTATGGGCACAGTTTTTCATAGCAATGGTCACAAAGCTACTTGAAAGTCGAGGAAGCCCCTGCATTGCTTCAAGGCACCTTTTGTAACAGCGCAGTGTAATTCAGGAAGATGAGGACCTCCCTTGAATGACCCAATTCTCCTTTGTAATTTTGGGTGCACACAGAACTGATGCACTTTGCCATTTATAGCCCATTCTTGGGCTCAGGAAAAGACAACACACTACATCACGGGAGGCAGAGATGGTCACCGACTTGGATGGCTTGAAAAGATGTAGCGATGTCTGCTGCCAATGCAACACGGGAAAAGGTACTATGATACATATATGGTGGAATTGTTTAAACATCAAACAATTTTGGGAAATAATATATAATGAAATGAAAAAAATGTTTAGATACTCATTTAGGAAAACACCAGAAGGTTTTCTATTGGGAATAGTACCAGGAAGCCTAAAGGAAGAAGATAAGACCTTATATTTATACGCAACAGTAGCAGCAAGGCTATTGATTGTGAAAAACTGGAAAAGTGGTATAATACTGACAAAAACAGAGTGGCTTGCCAAATTATTGGACTATTACAATATATCCAAAACAATGGAAGAAATTGGAAGGATTTCAAAAGAAAAGATAGATAGGGACTGGAAGGTGTTTAAAAGATACTTGCAAAATCATATCGAAAAATCAGAACTCCTATTAGAATAAACAAGTTCCGTTTCAAATACTGAAATATCAAATAAGATGGATAACAATGTGTAATAGAAAAAGAAGTAAGAAATTAGGCTAAAGGTGTGTGAAAGAAAGTAATAGAAGTGGAAAGAAATTGTAATTGAGTAGATTGGAAGTCAAACACAAAGGTGGGGTGAGGGGTGGTGGACGGTGATGGGGAAAGGAACTATTTGTGGGATTGAGTGTAAGTATGTTTGACTACTTTTAAGGATTGTATGAAATGTATGTTTGTATGCTTGTATATGTGTATTAATGATGAACTATTTTAACAATAAAAACTTTTTTTTTTAAAGGAATGCTGTGATCACCAAAAAAAAAAAAAAAAAAAAAAAAGAAAGAAAGAAAGAAAGAAAGAAAGAAAGAAAGAAAGAAAGAAAGAAAGAAAGAAAGAAAAGAGAGCTGGCCAAATGTATGTAGGACACGGCCATCGATGGCTACTAGCCACAATGGTTATGCTCTGCCTCCAGGGTCAGATTCAGTAATGCTTCTGAATAGCAATTGCTGCAAACCACAGAAAGGGGAGAGTGCTGTTGTGCTCGGATCCTGTTTTCTGGTTTCCCATAGGCTTATGGATGGCCTCTGTGAGAACAGGATGATTGGACTAGATGGGCCACTGCCCAGATGCAGCAAGGCTCCTCTTGTGTTCTTAGATAAGGAGTTTAGAGGAAATCTCTCTGATTAGTTGGTAAAGATAGTACTGTGAATATTTCAAATGGGATTCATTACTCACTGTGTATTCCAAATTATTTCAAAGCAATGTACAAAAGGTTTTCCAGGAAAGAACGATGCAAGGTACACATTTTTAAAAAACCTGAGAATTAGTAAGCAGCGTGTCTGAGATCATCCCTCTGGGAAGATTTATCTAAATAAGGTTTCCAGCAGGTGACAAAAATGAATGGAGATGAGATAGTATTTATAGGAGGAAACAACATTTAAAGTAGTTCATGGTTAGGCTGCACCAAAGACAATGGGGATCAAAGGAAGGGAACACAACTGTAATCTAAACAAGTTCAGTGTTTTGTTTTGGAATATCAAAATAAATCTGTTGCTTGGAAGCAGCTGGGAAATAAATATTATTTCCAGATCACAGCTGAGAATTTGGATAAAAATCAATAGTTTGTTAAGGGATGCTGATTGTATTTCACTGTTAGCCACGATACATAATTCCATCAGAAGTCTCTATAAATTCATTGAGTAAATTAGTTACCTTGACCACCACCTCCCTGGCATTCGGGCTAGGAAAGTTTAGACTTCTGCTCGCCTCTGTTGGGAGAGCTCAGGAAGTTCATTTGAGGGCAAGACCTTTCAGATGCTTAAGAAAGGTTTGGAAGTGTGTTTTTGCTTCCTACAAACATGTTTTTGTCTATGTTCTTTGTTCTCATACCATATCTTGTTAATGTGTAAGTAAAAAAGGTAAAGGTAAAGGTACCACTGCCCGTAGGGGCCAGTCTTGCCTGACTCTAGGGTTGTGCGCTCATCTCACTCTATTGGCCGGGAGCCAGCACTGTCCGCAGACACGTCCGGGTCACGTGGCCAGCGTGACAAGCTGCATCTGGCGAGCCAACGCAGCACATGGAACGCCGTTTACCTTCCCGCCAGTAAGCGGTCCCTATTTATCTACTTGCACCCGGGGGTGCTTTCGAACTGCTAGGTTGGCAGGCACTGGGACCGAACGACGGGAGCGCACCCCGCCGCGGGGATTCGAACCGCCGACCATGCGATCGGCAAGTCCTAGGCGCTGAGGCTTTTACCCACAACGCCACCTGCATCCCCTTTAATGTGTAAGTATTGCACATTAAAAAGATGACATTTCAAAGTAAATTAGGTTTTTATTTTCTGTTTATGAATGCCTTTTCTCAAGCCTTAAAAATTTTTGGTCAGTGTAAATCCTGTCAGAACAAATAGAAGAAGATGCCTTCACCCCGGTATGGTTCCGCTTTATCACATACACAGCCCAACAAGACAACAAGAAGAATCCACTGAAAGCATACAAATCAATTTGGCTAATATGATCCAAACACACAAGCACACACACACACACACACACACACAAAAAAAAAAAAAACTCACATACAAAAACTAATAATAATAATAATAATAATAATAATAATAATAATAATAATAATAATTTATTATTTGTACCCCGCTCATCTGGCTGAGTTTCCCCAGCCACTCTGGGCGGCTTCCAACAAAGATTAAAAAGACAACTAGCCACATCCTAGGCCACCAACCTCTCTCACCACCAAGGAAATCATGCTGACACAAAACCCCACACATACACTAAGTAGAAGAATAGAAGCATTGCCACCCGACCCCACCCCACCCCACCCCACTCACCACTCCCCCTCTTTTCTTCCTAACCTAACACTATATGCAACACTAATGTCTCACAGCAAATGAAACGAATCTGTAGAAAACACAACTTAAAAAAAGTGACAGGGTGCATATTTTTGTAAACTAAGAAATCTTTAATAAAAAAAAATATTTTTAAAAAATCAGCCTATGCATAGTGCATGCAAATCTATTCCTCCACTCCAGTAATGCTCATCCAATTCTTTGTCAATGCATACATTACCATGCTATGTACACTCAGTCCTCAGCATTTTCGGCAGGGCGGAGAGCGGACTGGGGGTGACAGGAAAGGGCCATTCTGACTATGGGATTCTGCTCACCTTTTGACGTAACCAGATCAGATCTCCATCTCTGGTTCTGCCTGCAGTTGTGAAAGCCCCCTCTTGCTCTTCAACCTTTCAAGCACTGCATGTTGAGATTCCTGCATTGCAGGTGGCTGGGCAAGATGACCCTCATTTCCCCTTCCAATTCTACAATTCTATGATTCTTAGAAAGTAGGGGATTACTGCAATCCTTCGGCAAATATGGCTTGGAAAAGGCAACGAGCAAATCGCCTAGAAAGGGAGCAAAGAAAAGGAACCAACTCAGACAAGGAAACCTTGTTTGCCTCTTTCTTTCCATTAAGAAGACTGCAAGTATTTCATCATATCATTAGTGTACTTAAGACACCAGCATAAATATTACATAATGTGGATTTTAAAGATTCCCTGCTTTGTGATTTCCCTGCTCTGGCCTGGAGACTTTGGGACAAGGGGAATTTCAGAAGCATCCATCCCTAGCCGTCACCCCACCATCAATTGTATCTGCTGGGATTGGGTGTCTGTGACTTTAGAAGCTCAGAAACTGGGGAGATTCTTTATCACACTGTGGAGCAAGGGAATGTCTTCTGGAAACAGTGAGGTTTGGGAGAACTCAAAGCTGGTTCTGTTTCTGAAGTGATGGCCTGAGCACCGTCAATTGTGCAGTGGTCAATTCTGAAATTTTGAAATCCAGGAACTGCTGGACCTCAGCCCTGGTGTAACTCATATCAAGTGAACTGGGTCTATGATCTGACTTTGTGTTGGACGCTTGCTATTAGTCTGTGCACAGTTCACCACCCCACTCTGGACCAACCTAGGGAGCAACCAACCTGACTTAGATATGGTCCCAAATTAGGGAGGGGAGGGCCTTAATTAAACATATGTTTGGGAGGGTGATGGGGGAGATGCAGTGTCAGAGAGATGCTCCGAAATCCTCTGTGAGCAGGAGGGTTCAATCCTGTGGGGTGCGTCTTTGCAAGTATCTTCCCTGCAGAAGGAGGCCCTTGTGGAAGAGCACCCTGCAGCCAGCAGGATTGCATCTTCCACTCACCATCTGGAATCACAGAATTGTAGAGTTGGAAGAGACATAAGAGTCATCTAGACCACCCCCCGTTGGGCTTGTCTGCTCCCCAGCATGTTCTCTGCAGAAAATACTCTGCAGCAGGGACTGCTTCTCCTTATTTCAACCTCATGTCCTGCCCCCTCACATCCCTGGATCACTCTAGGCAGCCTGACCCAATTCAGGGTTGTCTCCACTGGACTCACCCAAAGCCCAGATCTCCTCGAAGCCACATTCATGCTGCCGTTCATTACATTTCCCTAAATCTCTGTTATTTTTGAAATTTTGCATGACATAAAAGCCACTTCTGGAAATGTAATGGAATATGGTGCATGTTTAGCACTCATTTTCCATGTTATCTTCTTCCAACCAAAATCTGTTTGCAGCCCCCTTAGTTGCAGGACTAAAGTGACAAAATTTGAGGAGCTTTTCAGGTGCACAGTTATTTCCTAACATTTTCATGGGTGGATTGTGGGGGGTGACACAGAAGCGGGCATGTGCAGAAAGGGTGTGGGAGAAGTGACATTGTCCAATGACATTCATTGTCATGCCACATTGTGCCCACTGGTGTGAATGAAATTTAGCATGACGTGCCAATAGCTCTGACAGATCCATAATTCAACAGGTGCTGCAGTGTGAAAGGAATGTTAGGAAACAGGACGGAAGCCCTAGCATCATAAAAAAAAATCTAATGCAATATTCCTCATCTCTGAATACACCCTGAATGAGTCCAGTTTGGTTCAAGATTATGATTTCAGTTGAATCTCACCCACCGCTTGAGTTCCTATATATCAAGAATATTGCTCTAGCTATCTTAGTACTGACTACACCAGGTTTGGGGAAGTTGTGGCCCTTCAGATGTTGCTGAATGACAAATCCCATCTTCCCTGACCATGGGTCATATTGGCAAGGGCTGATGGTGTCAATTAGTCTAATATCTGGAGATCCACAGAGTAGCCACCTCTGGTCTACATGCATTGACTGGCATCTGCTTCCCAGGGCCTCTGATAATCAAAGCATATGCATGCTTCTGAAAAGACACCCTGCCACTCTCCCCCATATTTCTGAGGTGGCACAGCTCATCCTTTAGTTTGGGGGCAGGTTTTCTCATAATGAGGGGAAATGTCTGTCCTCCCCACCCCAGTTAAAAGCAAAGATGGGCCATGCCAATGCATACTAATGTAGAAAGAAACCTGCAGTTGCCTGAATGGCCAGACATCAATTGAATTTGCAAAGTCTCACCTGGAGAGAAGACCTGGGGGTTTTGCCTAAAGCAAAAGTCTTGCAGTTGTCTTCTCTCACGTTATTTGACATCCCAAGCTACCCGTCCTCCTATTTCTTTCTGTCTTTTCAATATCCTGGAAAGATTAGAAGGCTACTTTTATAACCTCATACTGACACCTTGCCAATGGCATAACTTTCTGCAGGACCACAAAAATTGGCGAAGCTCCTCTCAAAGTCAACCAGGTCTTTGGGAAGCCAAAGTCAGCTACAGGAAGCAATAGAAATAACTGCATACGGCAGGGGTGGGGAACCTGGAGCCCAGGGCCAAATGCATTCACCCCCACCCCCGCCCACCCCAAAAAGCATCTCTAGCTGGTCCTTGGGAATATCAGCCCTTAACCCCAAGCCTCAATGACCTTGCTTTGCACTCTCCTTGGATGCAATTTGCCTGCTTGGAAAATGCATCCTTGAACTCTGACAATGCCTTTTGCTTGCCTGGATGGAGGATAGAGAGTTCTCGAAAGCAGCTTGCAGGGCTCAGCCACTTCTCTTTGTTCCCCAGGGTGCCAGCACCCTCTGCTGTGGAGCAGACGTGTCCTGCCTCCCCGCTACAACCCAGCAAACTTTGCATTTAGCTGGGCAGGAATGCGGCTAATTATGAAAAGAGAACATGCTTTGCAAAGGAGGTCGGAGGCCAGGCTTTCTCTGCCTAATGCCCCTCTTTGAGGATATTTTAATTCTGAATCTAACGATTCCCCATTATGGAATCCTGCAGGGAATCCACAAGGAGAGGGGAGGGGAAACTCCCTAGAAACAGAACATTTTAAAAAATGGTTTGGAACTGTTCAGAATGCTTCAGCGCCAGCTAGATTGGGGAAATGGCTCCCTCTGTTTGTGGGAAAATGTAATGGGCTGAGGATGAGACAGAAGTTGAGACTGGGAATAAGAAGCGGGAGAATAGCAGGGTCAAACTACAGTGGTACTTCGGGTTACATATGCTTCAGGTTACAGACTCTGCTAACCCAGAAATAGTACCTCAGGTTAAGAACTTTGCTTCAGGATGAGAACAGAAATCGTGCTCCGGCAGCCCAGCAACAGCAGGAGGCCCCACTAGCTAAAGTGGTGCTTCAGGTTAAGAACAGTTTCAGGTTAAGAACGGACCTCCAGAACAAATTAAGTACTTAACCCGAGGTACCACTGTATATGTTGCACATTTCATTGGGGGAAGTAGAAATTCTCCAATGACTTCTCAGGGTTAGTAGCACAGTCAAAGTACAGAGCAACTGCCAACCCTTTTGCACCTTCTACAATGCGCTGGGATAGCTTCCTTGCAGAATAACCATAGATCAATGGAAGAAGAGCCATAGTTCATGGGTAGAGCATCAGCTTTGCAAGCAGAGGATCCCAGGTTCAATCCCTGGCATCTCCAGGTAGGGCTGGGAATGTCTCCTGACTGAAACCCTGCAGAGAAGCTGCCAATCAGAGTAAAGAATATTGCACTAGATGGACCAATAGTGCTTAAGGCAAATTCCTAATATTTTGGTGGGTGGGAAATTGCAAGGGTGTGTGTGCATAAAATTTCACAAAGTGCCTTTTTACCAGGGAAAGAGGAAGGAAGGAAGGAAGGAAGGAAGGAAGGAAGGAAGGAAGGAAGGAAGGAAGGAAGGAAGGAAGGAAGGAAGGAAGGAAGGAAGGGATCTCAAGAAACATTAGATTGTATCCAATGCTAGTCCTAATCAGAGTAGACCTCTTTTAAGTAATGGTAATGATTGATTTAAACACATTGATTCAGTGGGTCTATTAAGAGTGGAACTTAGTTGGCTATAAGCCAACATCTTTTGACAAATGTGGGCTCGATTTCAATTTGAATGGACCAGGATGCTCCCCCCTTTCCTTTTGCCCCTTTGTATTGCCATGTTATTTTTGTCTTCCTCCACACAAGCGAAGTGAGGAAGGAATAGGTGGAAGGAACCCCAGAAGAAAGGAAACAGTGTGACAGAGCAGTTTGAGTGTTGGACTAGGACCCCAGAGACCAGGTTTCGAATCTCAATTCAACCATGAAGCTCACTGGGTGTCAGGAGTGCAAGCTTGGCCCTGCTACCATGGGTGCCCAGGGCCATGGGTGTCACGCAGCCCTGGCACCAAAATTTGCCCGGCCCCTTCATGGGGAATTTCGTGGGTGCCTGGGCAAATTCATGGGGAATTTCGTGGGTGGCCTTGACCTCCAGAGGGTGTGGGGGGAGGGAGGAACATGGGATACAAATGCAATAATAAATACTGTAGGTGAGTGAGTTCTGGCTCTGTGACGGTGCAGACACCCAGTAAAGGGAGATGAAGAGACAAGAAGGAATCAAAGGGAGACAAACAGATCAAGAACCGAGAGATGAGGCTATTGTCAGCACAGAAGCTCTGAATGCAAGAAGGAATGCTATGGATGGAGAGAACGTGCTTGAAGGAGAAATGAGAGGCAGAGGAGACTTTATGACTTAAAAACAACAACAACACCTTTAATCTGTTCAGAAACAGGACACAAAACCTAGGAATTCCAAATCAGTCTGCATTTGCCGGCAGGGAAGATAAATTTTTAATAACCTGTATCTTAATGATTTGAACCACATTGTTTACAAGTCTGGAATAGCTAAATGACATGTGTTATCTTGTTGGATCACTACTAAAAAAAAGGGGGGGGGGACAAAAGCAGATGCTTCCCACCTCTAGACAGACAATTTGCACCCTGCAGTTTTCTAAAAGTGAGTTTTGCCGCAGTTGGACTTTGGCTGCTGCAGTTAAGGGCTTCCACTTTGGCTTGTAGGGGAGGAGCTCAAAATGCAAGAGAGAACAAATTAGGAGTGGGCAAGCAGTGGCTCCCCAGGTGATGCTGAACTTCAACTATCGCCATCTCTCATTCATTATCCATGGTGACTGGGGCTTATGGGAGCTGGAGTCTAACTGGAGAGCCAGTGTGGTGTAGTGGTTAAGAGCGGTAGACTTGTAATCTGGGGAACCGGGTTTGCATCTCCGCTCCTCCACATGCAGCTGCTGGGTGACCTTGGGCCAGTCACACTTCTTTGAAGTCTCTCAGCCCCACTCACCTCACAGAGTGTTCGTTGTGGGGGAGGAAGGGAAAGGAGAATGTTAGACTCCTTTGAGTAGTGGTAAAGTGGGATATCAAATCCAAACTCTTCTTCTTCTTCAAACAACTTCTGCAGGGCCACAGTCTCCTTGTTCCCACTCAGACCACAAAAACAGAGGTTCATCACTGAGAATAAGGAAGAGGTTTTTATTGAGGCAGAGTAAAGGGACAACAGGTAGTGAGTCACAGAAGCCTCAGCGCTCAGGTTAGGTGACAAGAAAGGACCGCAAGAGCAACTGGGTTAAAAACAGAACTGCGTGGAAGCAAGAGACCTGTCTCAATGGGTTGGCATGCCCACCCACCAAGCTTTTCAGTGCAGGGCAAAGGAAGCTTACTCAAGAGACTGTTGAGCATGTAAATGCACACTACATCAGGGAGAATGGGTCTTTTCCCAGTGACAGGAGCACCACCAAGTCCTGGGAGACCAGGTTGTGCCTTGCCCTTCTGACTCTGGTGCCTCCACTCCCAGTGATTGGTTGATGCCCTTCCTAGATTCCATGGATGCTCTCCTCTTCCCAGGAGGGAAGAAGGGAAGTGGCAGTCCTTCTTCTACATCCAGAGCAGCCATATCCTGGGAGGCAGAAGAACATGCCTCCTCCAGTCAATGTTCCCCACTCTCAGTTCCATCCTCTCCCTATTTTCTCCTCTTCCCCTCCTTCCCTGTCCATCTCCAGCAGACACTCCATGACTGAGCCTGCAATACTTTGGGACTCAGGACACACATCTCTTTTACATTAGCACCAGCACCAGCACCAGGTGTGTGTGTGTGTGTGTGTGTGTGTGTGTGTGTGTGTGTGTGTGTAACCAGTGGGTTGCATTCAACATTGGTACTACTCAGAGCAGACCCACTAAAACAAATGAACCTTAATTAGTTATGCCCATTCATTTCAATAATTCTGCTCTGAATGGAACTGATGCTGAATGCAGCTCAGAAAAAGTAAATAAAGGGAATGCAATTAATACAAGAACAATGTTAAGCAACACATCAGAGACTATGAAAACAGTCTCATATAATAGTAAAGGTAAAGGTAAAGGTACCCTTGCCCGTACGGGCCAGTCTTGACAGACTCTAGGGTTGTGCGCTCATCTCACTCTAGAGCAGTGTTTCCCAACCTTGTGCCTCCAGCTGTTTTTGGACTACAATTCCCATCATCCCTTGCCACTGGTCTTGCTAGTCAGGGATGATGGGAGTTGTAGTTCAAAAACAGCTGGAGGCACAAGGTTGGGAAACACTGCTCTAGAGGCCGGGAGCCAGCGCTGTCCGCAGACACTTCCGGGTCACGTGGCCAGCGTGACGAAGCTGCTCCGGCGAACCGGCACCAGAGCAGCACACGGAACGCCATTTACCTTCCCGCTAGAAAGCGGTACCTATTTATCTACTTGCACTTAATTGTGTTTTCGAACTGCTAGGTGGGCAGGAGCTGGGACTGAACGACGGGAGCTCGACGGGAGCTCGAACCACCGACCATGCGATCGGCAAGTCCTAGGTGCTGAGGTTTTACCCACAGCGCCACCCGCGTCCCTAGTCTCATATAATATTTCACACTAAAATGGAGCAGCAACCAATTAAGGCCAGTTAAAAGCTCCAAAGGACTTTTAATTGGCCTTTTGTCCAAGGTCCTAAATAAAGAGACCTAAATAAACAGACCTTTTGCCCGTTAACAGAAGGTCATCAATGAACTCAGATGGGTTTCCCTTGGGAGGAAACTCCTCTTCTGATCTGTCTGTAGATGGGACCCAGAAGGGACAGCGGAAAGAGTAGCTGTAGGTTTCAGCACTATGGACAGCTCCTAATGAGCTTCTTGCTCCAGCAATGACTGAAGATGAACTTAGACCTTGTGAGCGTCTGACCATGGCTGTGCAGAAGACTCAGGGGAAGGTACTCAAGAGGGTCCTGAATCCAGTTTTGTAGCTTCCTGTCTGCCAGCTCTGTTGGTTCCTGACACATGAACAGAACCACAGCTATGTTTGGCTGGACCTCAGAGACTACACTGGATCGTGAATCCATGCAACAGGAAACCATTTGTCCATTGTTCAATGTGAAAGGAAGGAGCATCTTTTGTGTGATGGTGCCATCTAGTGGCCAGTCCTTTTCTATGACCAGAGCACAGTCTGTGTGTGAGAGAGAGGGGGGGGGGGGAGATGTTGGAGGAATTACAGATCAATGAAGGAAAGAGAGGGAAGAAGGATGAAGGGAAGGAGAGTAAGATAAGCAATGGCTACTTATCTCTGGTGTCAGAGGCAGAGGGGTGGCAATCAAAAGTGGGGCGAGTTGCTATTGCACTAGACTTGCCTTGTGTCAGGGAAATTCCTGACATGTCTTGGTTCTGGGGTGTAAAAATGGTGTCTGGGGTAATTTTGCCTAATTGGCAAAATGTCATGGAAAACTGGGATGTATGGCAACGCACTGGGAAAAGCATCAAAAACAGCTCAGAAAGCTTAAAATCATTATTTGAGGGTTAGGTCTCCCCAAAAAAGCTTAACAATTTTGGTGAGTTTCTAATAAAGCTCAACAACTTTGTGGGTGTCAGGAATTATACTTTTTTGAAATATGGCACTAAGGTACTGCATACAGACTTCCCTTTGTGGCCACTGTGAGAAGGGGATTCTGATTTAGATGAGTCTGTGGTCTGATCCAGTAGGACCCTGAGAGAGAGGGAGGGCAGAATGAATGTGTGTTTATGTCCATGCTTTTTGGGCCCTATCACTTTTGTTTTTGGATCTGCCCACCATTCTTGCTGTGAAGCTCCTGACCAGTTTCCCACAAGGGAAGGTGGCCCTCGGGAGTGAAAAGGACACCCACCTTTATAGTGCAGGACAAGGAGAGCCAGTGTGGGGACCTCCAGATGTTGCTAGGCTCCAACTCACTTCATTTCAGAAGATTGTCTGGGGCTTCTGGGAACTGGAGGGTACTCCATTGGCTATCCCTGACGTAAGCCAATTGCACATCAGATGCAACTCAGCTGACTCCTGCATTCTGTGCTGCAAGTGAGCTCAGTTGTTGTGTCCGCATTTGCACTGTGTCATATTTATTTTATTTTATATATTTTATTTGTATATCACCCTTCACCTGAAGATCTCAGGGCACTTCATAGCATAACACGTGCAGGCTGCACTGGGCTGCCCTCCACCCACCCAAAGATTCTTCTTCTTTTGACAGCTGAATTGTGCCATAGGGCAGGTTCTCCATGCAGTCTGCATAATCAGAAGAAGAAGAAGAAGAAAAACAAATCATCTCAGCAAATACACAACCAGGCTGTGGTACTCTGACCATTAGGCAGGGCTGCTCAATTTCTCTCTCACTCGCTTTTCCCAAAACACAGAGAACTCTGAATCTACAGCATTCATATGTACCAGCGTGTGGTCAGCCTGGGGGAAATTAACCAATGCAAAACAGAAGGAGAGGGGCAGAAAAGGGGCAGCACCTGGCAGCTTGATCTCAGGCCCTCCAGCAGAAATCAGAGGAAAATGATGTACGGGATTAGTTTGGAGTGAACTTTAGGAATGAGCAACTCCCAGTTTCATTCCCCAAGATGTTTCTGACAGTAATGGCTGTTCGACAGTGGACTGGACAGTGGATATCTCCTTAACTGGAAGTTTTTAACAGGAGGTCAGATGGTCATTAGTCAGGGATTCTTTAGCTGTGATTCCTGCATTGCAGGGGGTTGGACTAGATGACCCTCAGGGTCCCTTCCAACCCTACAATTCTATGAAATAGTGGAAAAGATACTGAAGCTCTTTGGGCATCATGGCTTGTTCTGAGCTCAGAGAGCGGACAGAGCAAGAGGAAGCAATCAAAAGGAGGAAGGGAGGAAGGGAAACTACATTTTCTGTGACTCAGCCAAACCCAACCCCCTCCCCACCATCCCCATTCTTCCTCCTTTCTATGCGAAACCAAAAAGAGACATTCCACTTACCAAAGAAGCTGGTGGAGAGGGATCTCTTTCAAGGAGGTAAGAGACCCTCCCTGGGACATTTGTCTTATGACTAACTGCTTGATAATATTCCAATTTTATTCCTCTAAATTCATGAATTTTATTTATCTTTCATAATGACATAAACAAACAAAACATTAAATTGAACATCGACTTCCTCTCCTCCCTTCCATTTTTGCTTCCTTACTGCTGCATATTCTAGTTACTCCTCCCCCCCCCTTTCTCGTTTCTATCTCAATGTAATTATAACTGCTGAATTTACTCTCATCCTGCTAATGTTTCAACCTGTTTGCAATGTTTCGTCAGGTATTCTACAAGCATTTCCCATCTTCCTTAAATACCCCTTCTTCTTGATCTCTTGTTCTGCTGCTTAGATTTGCCAATTCTACATATCCCGTCATTTTCACCTGCCAATCCTCTTTCGTTGGTACTGCTCCCTCTCTCTGTTCGTCAGATATTCTGCAAACATTTTCCAATCTTCCTTAAGTACCTTTTCTTCTTGATTTTTTTTTATTCTGCCGTCTGCACGGTCCACAATGCAGCTTGATTATTCTGTGCATCATATAAAAACTGCGAGGCCCCTCTTCCTGCTGTTCAAAGCATCTCACAGGATGATGGGTTGGTTGGCTCCTTTCTGATATCAAATCAAGTTGAAGGGGGAAGAAAAAGCCAGTAGCTGGATGAAATGAATGAAATTTATTACGGTCCCAGACCAGATTCACATACTGTACTAAGTGAACATAAAACACAATAGAATTCAATTTGAATTAACAATCAAATATGACAGTAAGCAATACAAATATGACAGCCATTAGAAATGTGGTTTAGGTATTAGTCTCTAAAATATTATCTAGAGTTTGCATCTGAGGCCTTAGTCTTTGTAATAGCACAGCTTGTTCCCTGAGTTTTATGGCAGCGGTGCAAAATTTGGATGATAAAGCCAATTATTCTAGTTGCAATTCTCAATCTCCAGTTGGGAGGGAAATGCATGTAACTTTCAAAAAAACAACAACAAGGTCTTTTATCCACTAACTCCCCTAATGGAGATCAAGATTAGGACAAACCTGGATTCATTCTTTCAAGTGCCCAAGTCTCAGCTGCAAGAATACAGCTCGTTTCCCCCCTCTTAGTTGTGGATAACATTGCTGGGTTGTATCACTAGGCTTCAAGGGACCAAGGTAAAGGAGTTTGCAGGAGTGGGGTTGATGTAACCTGCATTTTGGGAGGAAGGGTTTTCTGATGCCCCCTTCCAGCTCTTCAGAAGATCATGTCATGGGATTCTGGCCTTATTGAGTGTTGTCCCCACCCTGTCGCCTGCCTCACAACTCTGTCCCAGCGTTATTCCTCAGGGGTGGCTACTGTCTACAAAGTTTGACCTGCAATCTGTTTGTACGTTTGGTAGGATTGTTGTTTCCTGCCTTAGAACACCATTCCCAATCTATTGTAGGTATTCTGTACATCAACAGGAACGCCAAGCCAAGCCAAGCCTTTTTGCATTTTAGTTGTTTTACTCTGCCTGAGGTTGGAATACCAGCTAAGCAAACTTGCACTTTTAGCTCTTGCCTGTGGAGTATTGAGTGTCTCTTTTTCAGGCCTGTCACGTGGCATTTAACCTACTCCAGGCTTCAGACAACCTGCCAACCCCCTCCCCCTCTATTCCCTGGCTGCTGGAAAGACTGGAGTTGTTGTGCAGCAACATCTCGAGGGAGACAGGGGTCCCCTAGCCCTGAATTAGATCAGTTCTCCATCTAGTACAGCATTGTCTACTCTGATTGGCGGCAGCTCTTTCAGGACCTTCTGGTCCCATGCTGCCTTATCCTTTAAAGTGGAGGTGCTGAGGAATGCATTTGCTCATCCACTGGGTGATAGTTCTTCCTTCAGAATGTGAGAAAAGCCTCAGAAAAGTCGGGGTTTGAGGGTCAGGTAAGTCCCATTGAGAAGTAAGAAGAGGATGAGGAGTGGGGTGGTAAAAGAATTATCATATGGTCCTGTGCTTATGTCCACAGAGGCAGAATGGCGAGCAGATTGTGGCTGGTGGCTTGTGCACTGGCTGTGATTCTGGATGTTGCGGCTCCTCAGGACACGGTGTGCCAAGCAGCCACTGGCAGAGATGGACACCCAGGGACTCCAGGCAGGGCTGGGCGCCCAGGACAGAAAGGAGATCTTGGCGAACCAGGTAAGATGTCGCTGGAAAGACTGGAGAAGGGAGTGGCTTCATAGGAAGAGAAGAAACGGCCTTCTAAGAAATTTCACTGTCAAATTGTTTCTAGGCTGGTCTTTAGTTTGCTTGTAACAACAACAACAACAACAACAACAACAACAACAACAACAACAACAACAACAACAACAGCAACAATAATACCCCGCCCATCTGGCTGGGCTTCCCCGGCCACTCTGGACAGCTTCCAACAAAATATTAAAATACAGTAATGCCTCAAACATTAAAAGCTTCCCTAAACAGGGCTGCCTTCAGATGTCTTCTAAAAGTCTGGTAGTTGTTCTTCTCTTTGACATCTGGTGGGAGGGTGTTCCACAGGGTGGGTGCCACTACGGAGAAGGCCCTCTGCCTGGTTCCCTGTAACTTGAATTGTTTCACCACAGTTGTGTTTTTCATTTTATTTTGTACTATCATTGTAGGCCATTTTGTTAAGGCAATTGATGAATGGAAATGATTAGTAGTAGTAGTAGTAGTAGTAGTAGATGTAGTAGTAGTAGTAGTAGTAATACCCTGAATGGGAGAGAGCAGAGCAGATATGGCTGCAAGACCTAAGTTTGTCTCTAACTAACTAACTAACTAACTAACTATCTAACTAACTAACTGTCAGGGACTGGGCAGCGGAGGAATGGTGGAGACTGCTTCCGCATCCTGACCCTTCCATTATTATTTTTTTTGAAATGATATTTATTAAAAGTTTAACAATTACAGAAGAAGAAAAAAAGAAAACAACAAAAAATTTAACAAGACATACATTGCAATACATAAAAAGAAAAACATAAAAAACAATACAACAAAAAAATAACACTAAAACACACATCCAATATTCCATATCTTTATCTTTCATTTACTTGTTTCATCGACCTCCTTTTTGTATTCTAGTTCAATTAATTGTTTCAGCAAATTCTTTCCATCTTTCTCAATTTTTGTTCTATAATTTATCTTAACGGTCTAACCTATTTATTAACTCCGCAAATCCTTTCCATCTTTAACTGTATTCTGTCATTAAATTACCTTAATTTATTTTAACCTTATCTTACCATAAAAAGCCTTAAAACTTAAAACTTATTTATACATAACTCCTTATATCATTTCTACTAAAGCCAAGTAGTTTCATTCCAACATTTTCCCTAACACTCATTAATTTTACACTGATTCTCAAAATGAATTTTTAAAAACATTCTTCCAATCTTCATCCATCGTCTCTTCTTCCTGATCTCGGGTTATGTCAGTCCTTTCTATCCATTCCCTCTAGTCCATCAACCTGGTGATCTTCTGTCCGAGGCTGTTAAGTCTTTTTCATGTCCCTTCTGCAGATCTTCTTGTTTATACCTGCACTTTACTTTGTCTTTTGCTGATCTTATTCTTAATTTCCTTCCTTTCTCATTGAGGAGTAGGTCTCGGGGAGACTCCAATCCAACCATGTCTCCACCCCCCCTCGGCAGGTCAGTCCATTCTCCACAGTCAGCACTGTAATCCAAAAAGTATTTGAAGGCATGTTTCAAAGTCCCTCCAAAGTTAAGAACCCCCACAACTCCAGACTCCCCCTGGCCCAAAACCATATCCCAAAAGCCGAGACATCCCTGCATAGGGGGGTCCATCCAACTTCCCATCTCCAAACCAAACAGTACTCCATCTCTCCAAATCTGACTTTCTCCAGATTCAGTCGTCAAAGACAGCAGCTTATGTTCCAGCAAGGCCTCGGGTCTCTCCATTTGTGTTACTTGAGGTTCAACAACAACCTCCTCCATTATCTTCTGCACTTGCCCTGTCAAGGCAGATTCCTGGGTTGGTTCCTGAGTGGTTTCTATATGAGTATTCACTGTTTGTCCAAAATTACTGACTGCAACAGTCATCAAATCCATCTTCTCATGCAGCTGCTCCAACAAAGCACTTGTCTTGCAAAAAGCAAGCACCAAAACTTCTTCTAAGCACATTCTTATCCAAGGTCAAAGTCTGGTCTCACGATCCTTAATCTCCACAGCTGTGGAATTCCCCAGATCAACTCCAGCAACAGTTTAACAAACTCCCTCTAGAGGAGGCAATTTCTATTTGTATCCATTTTTTGAAAGCAGGTCCAGCAAGAAAAAAAAAAAATTAGTTTCATTTTTCAAATATTTTGTTTCTTTTAAACGCAAAAGGCAACACTGGAATCAATATGTTTCTCTTTTTTTAACTATCTGTCAAAAGACGTTTCATTCACAGTCGATGAACTTCCCTAAAACGTCTGTCTCTGACACCCCGTTCCCAGGTTCGAGACGGTGGAAATTTATCTTTCTTTACTCTCTCTCCTGCAGGTTCAAACAATCTAAGATTTCCCCCCTCTTCTCCTGCTTCCAAGAGGGGTTTTGGTAATTTTAACTGAAGGAAATTTAGTCCTTTATATACGACTTTCCAGACTTTAGCTTGCAAAATTTTTGCTTCAATCTATTTACAAAAGCGGAAGGCAGACTTCCTGTTTAGAACCTTCCCGCTTCGGTGCCAAATTAAAATGTTTCGTAGTCCAATTTTCCGTTCTACTCGCGGGTAGCTGTTTAGAGTCCAATTGTCCACAGGAAAAAGTCAGCGCTCTCCGGCAATGGCTGTGCGGCTTCACTCCGTAAAAGTAGCAGTCGATTCAAAACACCGCGCCACTCACCCCACTTTGCTTTGGATCCCCTAAAAAGGGTTTTCCCGCTCTTGGTGTCAGCCAAATCCCACATTCCCAGGCTTCCTCCGCCTGGGATTTTTGAAGGGTCTCCGCCTTCGCTGCGGCGGCAAGACCCGATTTTCACGGCCGGGTTCCTCTCGGTCAGAGGAACTCCGCCATTGCCGATGGCGCTAACCCGGAAGTCTGACCCTTCCAGGGGAAGAGGAAGACAGTATAGATTTAGAACAGAGGTTTGAGGGAGGTGGCAGCTCAGAGGCAGATGAGGGGGAAAGTTGGGAAATCATGAGAAAGCCAGGACAACACCTGGCTGACACGTCATTAGAAAGCATTCCAGACCCTCCATTTCCCAGAACCCGGTGAGCCTTAAAAGTAGGAGAGCAAAGAGCTCAAAGACAGAGGGCGCTTAGTGGCACCTATAGAGCAGACGATGAATGAGGAAGTAGGAGAGATGGTGGTTGGAGATTCACTCAGGCCAACACCACTATCCAAGAGGCTGGATTCTATAGCCTCTCTCTGTAAAGGCTGAAGTTAAAAGGATGGTAAGAAACTTTTCCTTGTCTTTATAAACAGCCAGGAGTTGCTGACAGCATCCTGACACTAACTAACTAACTAAGTAACTAACTAACTAACTAATTAACTATATATCCCCACAATTTCACATAAAATTCCAATACATGATTTTTTTCTTTATTTTTATTGGCTTCCCAATGTTGCTCATAGTTCCAATCCTGCTCACAAATTCATATAATAATATTTATTTAAATGGTCTGAAAAAGGCTTCCATAAAACAGCCATCATCAATGTCTCTTGTTTTAGCTGTTACCTTTGCTCATCCAGCATAGTCCATTCTGTCCAACTAACATTTACCCAGAGTAGACCCATTGAAATTAACGAACCTCAGTTAGTTGTGCGTCTATTCTGAGTAACATTGGAGACAACCCTTGGCAATGCCGGGGCTGGTCTTCTTCCCTGGAGCTGTGACAGGAAACACACATGTTTTTCTGCTTCCCTTTCAGGGAGGGCATCAAGGAGCACAGGCATACAGGGACCCAAAGGTGACCCAGGGCAGCCAGGCCCACCAGGCACGCCAGGTAACCAGGGCTACCGAGGCCCCGATGGCCCCCCAGGCCCTCCTGGTGAAGAAGGAGACAAAGGCCAGAAGGGGCAAGTTGGTGACAGCATGAAGCAGCCCCGAGCTGCTTTCTCAGCCTCTCTGAAGAACCACAAGCCTATTGGCAACGTAGTGGTATTTGATAATGTCATCACCAACCAGGATGATGGTTATGACCTCCAGACGGGCAAATTTACCTGCAAGGATGCTGGGTACTACTACTTCTCCTTCCAGATGATTTCCAATGGCAACCTGTGCCTTCGCCTCATGGACCAAGGCAACCAAGTAGCCACCTTCTGTGACAACAACAAGCAAGGCCTCCTGCAGGTCAACTCAGGAGGGAGCGTCCTGTACCTGGCTAAGGGTGAGAGCGTATGGCTGGAGACTGACCCACAGGATGGGAACAACATCAACGTCAGCAGCGATGCAGACAGCGTGTTCAGTGGCTTCTTGCTTTTCCCGTCGGGCGCCTGAGGGACAGCGAGGAAGACAAAGCCACCCCTTCTTCCCCAAACCCACCTCCCTCTTGCTACAAAGCTACAACCACAAGGATGCTTTTTCATGATCAATGTAACTGCATATGTAGATATCTGCTTCCTGGGGATTGTGGGAGAAAGCCACAGAGTTTGAAATTTGAGGGAAAGCCACCCAATTCACACACACACACACACACACCAATACGGAAGCTCAGTTAGCCTCTGAAATTCGCACTCCAGCAGATTTTGCTTTGCCATTCCCTGAAAAGAAACAGAATAATGGGAACTCTGCACACAAGTGAAAATGATGTAGACAATAGTATTATAATGGGGAGACTTTGCTTGCGAAAAGGGGTATATTTAGCAAAGTTGAATGCAAAAAGGTGTATATTAGGAGAACTGAACACCATTAGTGGAAATTAGTGGAAGTAATGTACACAACTGCATTATATTAGGATACATGTGCTTGCAAAAATGGGCATATCCGAAGGAATGTACACCAAAATGTGTACAAACCTTCATGAGGACTTTTTGATGTTGAGTTTTAAAAGTTTGCAATCTGTGGGGAAAGGGGGTGAATGGAACGTACTTATGGAAAAATGAGAAAGTGAGGGAATTAAAACAGATTTATCCATTGCTAGCCTGCTTCTGCATTCTAGTACATTGAGATTCCCACCTTCCTTCCATCATGGAACCCAAAGTGGTCAAAGAGGTGGCTCCAAACAGGTCTCCCATCCCAACCCAACCTATCCCAGCACTGACCAGACCCAGACCTGCTCAGCTTCAGCAAAGTGATGACCTCATGTGTTCCCAGACCACGCAGCGCAGCCTGGGACATTCAGTCTTGTTCCTACTTGGCAATGAATAAATATTCAGAATTTTGAAACTGGGCTGTTCAGTGAGTTTCTTTGTGCTGAGACACTATTTTTTTTAAAAAAATGTAAGCAAAAATACTTTGCATAAACAACTCGAAAGGGGAAATGTCCTACATCTGGCTCGGATTGTCCCCTGACTGGAAAAACTAGAAAGCCACTACCATCACAGCAAATAATACTGAGCTATATTGATCAGTGGGTCAAGTATAAGACAGATTTCCATGTTCCTATGTCTTAGGGAAAGGGTGGGTTAAACCACAGAGCCTAGAACTTGCTAATCAGAAGGTCGGCGGTTCGAATCCCTGCGACGGGGTGAGCTCCCGTTGCTCAGTCACGGCTCCTGCCAACCTAGCAGTTTGAAAGCACGTCAAAGTGCAAGTAGATAAATAGGTACTGCTCCAGCGGGAAGGTAAACAGTGTTTCCGTGCGCTGCTCTGGGTCGCCAGAAGTGGCTTAGTCATGCTGGCCACATGACCCGGAATCTGTACGCCGGCTCCCTTGGCCAATAAAGTGAGATGAGCGCCGCAACCCCAGAGTCAGCCACGACTGGACCTAATGGTCAGGGGTCCCTTTACCTTTACCTTTATGTCTTAGGGAAGGACATGCAGGAGGTTCCAGGTTCAACTCCCAGCATTTCCAGGTAGGGCTTGGAGAGAGCCCTTACCTAAAAACCTGGAGAGCTGCTGTCAGCCAGTGTAGACACTAGTGAGCTTGCTGGACCAGTGATCAATGGTCTGGTTCAGTATACAGCTTCCTCTGTTTAGGAGAAGGGTCTTTCCCCAGCTATGACTCTTCCTCTTCCCTAGGAGAGAGCATGCACACAGACAAGCCAGGAGGGTCTGCTTTGCCCAGTGTTGCAATCTATATCAGTCGATTTTGTTGAAAGGAGAATTCCAAATAGGATTGGTCCACATGGGTTTTGTTTTTTTGTTACGGGTGGAATTTCCCCCCACGTTTTTCTTTGCTGTGTTCTGTGAATTAAAATTCCCCTCCTTGCATCTTCGCATGTGCCAAGCAGCATAGCAATCACACATTAGATGATCGTTTGCATTTTTAATGTTTTTGCCACTTGCTACCCTTTTACAACTCATGTTGGGTAGCCCCAGGCAGCGAAGAAAGATCAGAAGCCTCCCAGATCACAGTCCCTAGAATGTAGGACACACATTGCCCAGCCAATAAGCTGCTAAGCTACCTCCATGTGACGCACCCCCTTCCCTCCCAAAAATGCAGGTGGCAGAGCTCCTGCTCCAAGAGATTGACATCACTGTGGCAAGCCCGCCTTGCAACTTGGACATCCTTGGTGGTTGCCGAGATAACAGGTGAATTGAACTGGCTCATATCCTAAGCAGGAAGGATGGCCAATGGCCAAGGATGATGGAGGTTGTAGACCTGCATCAGCTGGATGGCTGAGGACATTGGGTTGTCTGCAACAAAGCCCTACCCAGAGTAAACCCACTGGAAATCAACAGCCCAAGTCAGCCATGAGTGTGACCTTCAGTTGGTCTATTCTGAGTAGGGCTAGGGTTGGAGACATCCCCCTGCAAGGAATGGATGGGGAAGCTCGGGACAGGGGTGCCAGATGTGGCCCTCCAGAACTTTCTACCAGGCCCTCAGGACTCTCCCCAGACCATGCTCCTCCCTGGCCCTACTTTGCATTCTCCTTGGGTGTTTTTATGTCTTGAACTCTGATAATGCCTGGATGGAGAATAAAGGTGTGTGTGATTGTATGCAGAAGCAAGTCTAATATACAAAGTGTGTATTCACTGTTCCATCTCCTTTCGATTCTGGCCAATGGCACGATGCTCCTGGGGTGTTGCCCAGAAATGGAAGGTGACCCTCAGGCTGCAAAGAATTTTCCAATCCCTGTTGAAAATATATGAATAGTGGACTGGGCACACCTTGTTCTGGCCTGTTTCAGCCACACATTTCTAGCATCCTTAAGCCAAGCTGCTTTTTCAGGGTCACTTAATATGGATGAGTTTTTTGCTTAATTGGTTGGACCTCTTGAGAATGCGTGTTCGCTTTGTAAATTTCGGAGTGCACTGGTGGACAATGGGACTTCCTAGGAATAATTATGACTTTTTAATTTGAATTGCTTCTGTTCTGCTTTTCAAACTGCTTGCAATAGCTGAACCACAAATAGAAACGACAAAACAACAATGAGTCTACTCTGAGTAGTTTTTTGTGTGTGAACTACAACTGAGTCAAAATTTCTCACAAGGCATTGTCGCTGTTGAAAATTCTGAGTTTGTTTGTTTTTCTTTATCTCATCCCTTAAAAACAGAAGAACACAAGAACATAAAACAAACCCTGCTGGATTCAGCCAGCGGCCCATCTAGTCCTGCATCTTCTTCTCATAGCAGTCCATCAAAAAAAAAGATCCACTTTGCAGAACTTCCTCTGGTTATTTTTGATCAATTTTTGAAGTAGTCACCACTTCCTGTCCCAGGCATACACACACACTGCTCCACTCAGTGCTAGGTTTGGGACATTGTGGAAGGTGCAACTTTGCAGCATCAGCCAAAAAAAGGGGGAGAGGAAAAAAAGGAAAGAGAAGCTGTGCTATTGCCAGTGCTTAATGGCAAGCCCAGGACTGGCCCACCCATGAGGCAAACTGAGGCAACCACCTCAGGCAGTAGGACCCACCGGGCAGCAGATCCTGATTTTAGATCTTCATTCTCCACTTGCTCCTAATGTAGATCTTCATACAGCCCTTGCAGGGAGGGTGGCTCCATTTGTGGTTTGCCTGAGGGACCAAAGCGTATTGGTCTGGCCCTGGGCAAGCCCCACCCCTGCAAAAATGGAGAAATTTAGTGATTGCCTAATTTCTTTGCCAACAGATAGAGTGGGGAATTGCAATGTGCCTCTTGAGCTCTAGGGTGAATGATAGCCCCCAACCCCCATTCCTAAGTTTGGAGGAAACAGAAGTAGATATGGAGAGATGTGGGGAATCTCCACATACCCCAATGTGGCCCTCAGAATTGTGTCCAGGCCACTCATCATCTCCCCACATCATGTCCCTCTGTGGTCCTACTCTGTAATCTATCTGAATATTTTTATCTGGCTGGAATGTGTCCATGAATTCTGATCATGCATCTGACTTGCCTGGGTAGATCACAGAGAGGGGCATATGAGTGCAGCGCAATTTTCATCTGTTGCTTCCACCACTGGAATGTGGCCTCTGGAAGGTTGACCAAAAGAGAATGTGGCCCTCGGGCTGAAAATGGTTCCCCACCTCTCCTGTTAAGGGCTGGAGGCAATTGAAGGTGCAGGATCCTCTCCCTGGTGGATCCGCTGCTTCTGCTTAATGCTTTGCTTGCATATTTGAAAACAAAGCAAAAATTACAAAGGCAGCATCAGTCTCCAACGCTCTCTCATCCAAGAGTAAGGCTGCCCCTGGCAGGGTCAGAAAATCTTCTCATGATTCATTGGGGAAACATCAAACAACCCATTTTACACGTTTGAAGTTAGATGGACCACAAACCTTTGTGCGGGCCTTTGAGAGATGCCCACAGAACTCGTCTTAAGGAGTGACAAGATGATAGAGATATATAGTCCATCAATGAATAATGGCATGTTGTTGGTGCGGGCTACCTGTGGCCCTGCAGATGTTGTAGGATTAAAACTCCCAACACCATCCCTGACTGCTGGCTCTGCTTGCCTGGGTCTAATGAGAGTCTAACATCTGGAGTTCAACATCTGGAGGGTCACAGCTTCCCCACCCACAATTCACTGCAAAGTTTTGTGGGGTGCTTTTAACCAGTTTATTCATGTCATGCACTGCATACCACAATTCCCAGCATTTCCAGGTATGGCCATGGGAGCTGCTTTCTGCTGAAACCTGTCCTTCAATTTCTCAGCAGTTTTCTTCTCCTGCAAAAGAGGCATCCATTTCTCTTCCTCTTTCTATCCTCTGCCCCTAAGAATGTCACTGACACTTCCTCTCTGTTTTCATGATTTCTGAATGCAACTTCTTAATGCAAAAATGGATGGAGAATGATTGCAGGAGAAAAGTGGGAGCAATTTTTGGCGGAGCGGGAGCTCCTGTCTGAAACCCTGGAGGGTTGCTACTAAGCTCAGTTTGTGGAGCATGGAACTCTTAATCTCGGTGTCATCGTTTCAAGCCCCCTGTTGGGCAAAAGATTCTTGCATTGCACAGGGCTGGACTAGATGACTCTTGTAATCCCTTCCAACTTTACAATTCCATGGTTCTGTTATTCAAATTTATATAAAGAGTATCCTTGCTCGTGTGCATGCGCACACACATACATTGTTAAGGCAGCTTCTTGTATTCATAGAAATCACAGAATTGTAGAATTGGATTGGAAGGGACCCTGAGGACATGCAGCTGTCCCTTGAGGGGATCAAACCCGCAGCCCTGGCATTATCAGCACCACAGTCTACCAAGCTGAGCTAGAGAAGACTATGTCTTCATGCACCAGTGGGGAACCCTTTTAAGCCCACGGGCGGGTTCCTTTCTGGGCAACCTTCTGGAGGCCACATGCCATTGGTGGGCAGGGCCAAAGGCAAATGTGAGCAGAACAAATGCACACACACACACACACACACACACGTTACTTTGCACTTTAGGCTAATTTGTTCACACACTCTCACACCCCGGCACTCATGCAAACAAGAGGCATTATCATTTATAGGATGAACCAAAGGACACTCTCAAGCACACCCTGACCACATTGCAAGCAGGGAAAACAATTAGGGTACAAAGCAGGGCAAGTGAGGGCTGAAGCATGGGGAGAGGGCTTGTTGCCTGGGAAGAATTCTGAGGATCAAGTAGAGAGACCTGGAAGGCTACCTTGGGTTCCTAGACCTGAGGTTCTCTCCCATATCTTAATGAAAGGGTTGTGGTAAAGCATGCACTTTGCAAACAGAATGACCCTGCATTATGCAGGGCTGGGGAGCCATCTGAAACTCTGGGAAGGCATTGACTGTCAGTGTAGACAACTCTGGGCTAACTGGACAAAAGGATCAAGTGGGCATAATGAAGATTCTTATGTTCCTCTCTAAAGGAAAATAGGACTCTTAGTAAGAAAAATTGCTGGATCTGTGTTTTGGGTTTTGTTTTTTTAAAAGAATTGTTGACCAGAGAGTTTGCAGATGAATGCCATGAAACCAGGAAAGGGGGTGGTCTACTTCCTAATTCTCCCAGGCCACCAACTTCCCTGTTGCGGGTGGTGATGTTGCAAACAGAGTGCTCTACTCCACACCGAGTTGGCCTGCAGCTCTCTGACACCTCCAAGTTGCCTTCAGGCTGCAAGAGTCCAGCTGGAACCCAATGAGGTAAGAATGGTCATCTCAGGGCTTCTCCACCAACAGCATTGACCCCCCTGGGATGTCCTTGGAGGGCTGGGGGAGTCCCAGAGGAAAGCATTGGGCTCTGGAAGGGCTAGGGAGGTCCAGACAGAGTAAGAGAACTGGATTTAGAATTGGGAAAATGAGAGACTGGGAGAAACAAAAATGGTCAGATCCACCCAGCCCTAACAGCAGGAGATGGGGAAGTTCTTGAATGAAGATCTTGGAGAGCAGCTGAAAAGACTTGAGGGGGAGAAGCAGCAGGCCTGGAAAGGGTTAAACATGCCTCCCCTTCTGCTTCTGCGCTCCAAGGTTAACCCTCCTGAAGCAGTAAGATAAAATAAAAACACAGCTAGCCAGCTAGCTAGCCAGCCAGCCTGCCTGCCTCCTTCCATCTTTTGGGGTGCAGAGGTGCCAGCTTCTGAGTTGGATAAAGTAGCTCTGTCTCCGAAAGCAGTTTGATATACAGGAGCAAACAGGCAAAACTCTTCTGTAGCATGATGGAAATAAACATCACTGTCCAGCACTTTTCTAAAGATCAGGCTGATGCTGAAAACACAAGAGCAGTCCAGGCTGGCTTTTTCCAGTCATTTGGCAACTTTATTTTGGATTCCGTGAGAGGAGGAAAAGGAGGGGGAGAGAGAGAGTGAAGCTCCTTCCACTAGCCTGCTTTGACCCATTTTTCCCCCCTGTAATTGTTTCTGTTGAAAATACAAGGCACAATAGATAATTAATTGGTATGATGAACAAGCTGCTTGCATCTTTTGCTGAGTGGCTGGGTAAGGCAGGAGTGGAGAGACTTTTTCAGTTTCTGGGTCACATTCTCTCAATGACATGTTTCTGGGGGCTGCACACCAGTGGTGGGTGTAGTCACACACACATACCATCCTCCATCCAGGAAAGCAAGAGGCATTATCACACTTCAATGATACATTCAGCCAGGTAGAGCCAACAGCCAGGGAAGGATGTGGCCTGAGAGGGATGCATGCCCTGGGCAGAGTATTAAGGGCCAGATAGAACTGTTTGAATGGCCACATTCCCCCACCTTCCTCCTGCCTAAACCTGATGTTCACTATCCCCTGGGTGAGGTCTGCTGGAGATAACAGGGACAGTGTTGCACTGCCAAGGGACCCCTTCTTTCCTTCTTATCCAGCCTAGTGAGGCATCTCTGACCCTAACCCTTGCTTTCTGCTGCTCCTTTGCTTGCCTCTGCAGAACAAAGATGGATGTGGGGAGGTTCTTCAGCTGGGGGTGCCTCCTCCTTTTCTTGATACTGATGGAATCGTCTACAGGAGCTGATCCTCCACACTTCTGCTATGGAGCACCAGGACTTCCTGGTGTGCCTGGCCCTCCGGGAAAGGATGGCAGAGATGGGCTGAAAGGATCTAAGGGAGAGCCAGGTAAGCATCTTCTTCCTTCTCCTCCCCATCCTCCTCCTCTTCCTCCTCCTCCCATGGCCTATGGGCCTAATTAAGGTAAGTCAGGGGTCTTGATTTGGACCACAAGGTCCTTTTCTCTAGAACACTTTCACTGGCTCCACACCCTGAGTCATATATATTGGCAGGTGTTTGGAAGGCAAAGACTCGGCTGAGAAGAAACAATCAGGTGCTTAATGTGTACTCCTGGTTGTTCCTTGGCAAGCATTGCTTGCTGACAGAGTTGATCAGCTGATTGGTGCTGACAACAAGTCGTGCAGAGTTCTGATTCAAATTGCACCTGCAAAGAAACTTATTTTCCTTTGCAGGCAGCCTTGCCAGTCTGTAGAGGGGAAGAAGCATCCATTTGCAGGGATGATTTGACTCCAAGTCACAACTGCAAAAGGACAAAGCAGGGCTCACTGTCAGCATGCAATCAGCTGATTGGCACTGACAGCAAGGCTCTTTTTTCTCCTCTTGCAAGTGTGACAACCAGAAGTTGTCACTAGACTTCATAACGTTGTCAGGCTGGATCTAGTTCCCCACCCTATTCCATGAGACTGCCATAGAGAGGAGAAATAGCTATTTAAAACAACATTCCATCACCTTAACTTCAAGTCAAGATGGGAGAGGGAGAGGATATTGCCCATAAGAGGGTGACATGGCAAGCTCCTTGGAGTACCAACTTCTGTAACAGTACGCCCAGTGAGCCAGTGAGAGCCAGTGTGGTGTAGTGGTTAGAGTGTTGGATTAGAACCAGGAGACCAGGGTTCAAATCCTCACTTGGCCAAGAAGCTCACTGGGTGTGATTTTGAGCCTCTCAGCCTAACCTACCTCACAGGGTTGTTGTGGGGATTAAATGAGGAACAGGGCCCTTGGAGAAAAAGGTGGGATATGAATGCAATTAAAAATAACAATAGCCCTCCACGAGGAATAGGCAGCCCATGATCAGATCAAACAGCCCATGCGTCCTCCTTTTATCCTCACTAGTTGCAACATCCCTGGGTAGTTCTCCAGCTAGGGAGCTTTGAAAGCACATTTTGCTCCATAAGAAGCTGAGTGTGTATGGCAGCCCCAGATTTGGCACAGACAGGAAGCAGTGTGGTGGAAGGGATAGTTGTGTCCTTCATCCCTATCCTCCTGATTCACCCTTTCTTTCCTTTCTCCAATCATGACCTTCACTCCCTTGGTCCTCTGCAGGCCCACCAGCCATTCCTGGAAGTCGAGGTCCCAAGGGAGAAGAAGGAGAACCTGGAGCTCCTGGTCATGTGGGGAAGAATGGGCCTCGAGGCGCTGCTGGACCTCCAGGGGAGCCCGGCCCCAAGGGGGACAGGGGTGAACCAGGGGAGCCGGGCGGCTACAAGCGGAACCACCAGTCAGCCTTCACGGTGATGCGTCAGACGGCCCAGTACCCTGCCAAGAACGCCCCCGTCGTCTTCAACAGGGCCATCACCAACATTAACCAGGACTACGACCTCAACAACGGCAAGTTCACATGTCGTATCCCTGGCCTCTACTACTTCACCTACCACACATCCCAGACGGCCAACCTCTGCGTCAACATGTACCTGAACCGGGACAAGGTGGCCAGCTTCTGTGACCACATGTCCAACGACAAGCAAGTCAGCTCGGGTGGCATCCTGCTTCAGATGCGACAGGGACACCAGGTGTGGCTGGCAGTCAATGACTACAATGGCATGGTGGGCATTGGGGGATCGGATAGTGTCTTCTCAGGCTTCCTGCTTTTTCCAGACTAGATTCTTGGTGGAGCAGATGAGCATAGTTTTCCTTCCATGCCTTCAAGCTTGGGATGGACATTTTTTTTTTAGTTTCTAGCTGTCTCATTTTTCCAGTCTTAAATTCAGCATGGGGAGGCAATGTGCTTAACCCTTTCTGGGCCAGCAGCTTTCCCCTCACCCAAATCATTTGAGTGCTTAACCCTTTCCAGGTCCTCCGCTTCTCTCCAGAATGTTTATCTGATAGCTTCCCCATCAGAAGCTACAACACATTGTAGAGGGACTAGGTGGGATATTTTCCAACTCTGCAATGCTATGAGTCTTCCCCCAAGCTTTGAGGTGCAGTGACTTTTATCATTCTTATTCTTCATCCTTGTTCCACCATGTCTTAGCTGTTGTGAAAGAAAGAAAAACATGCTCAATAAAACAATTCTTTTTTTGGCTTCATATTTATGAATGTGTGAATTTTTAAAACACTCTAAAACAGTCAGCAGGATTCAAAATGGATCTAAAAGGTTTGTGTCTGCTTTGGAAACAAAGGCTTATTAATTCAAAACGGGTCTCTATTACCTTCTGGCTGCTTTCCCCAAAGACTCAAAGCATGCCACTGAAACAAAAAAGAAATGAAAATAAAAATGAGAAATCAGCCACAACCAAATCACAGCTTTGCCTTTTCAGTTTGGGAGTTTCCAGAGGGAGTTAACACTGAACACAATGGGACTTGCTTCTAAATTGATAGGATTGTACTACTGGAAAAGTACCTTTCTAGTGCCCCCTAGGTCAAATATTGGTTTGTTTATTTATTGCATTTGCATCCCACCGTTTTCTCCAAGGAGCTCAGGGTAGTGCACAAAGCTCTCCCACACTCCTAAGTTAATCCCCACAACAACCCTGTGAGGTAGGTTAAGCTGAGAGGTAGCAACTGGCCCAATTTCTCTCCATGAGCTTCATGGCCAAGCGGGGGATTTGAACTCTGTCCTCCCAGCTCCTAGTCTGACACTCTAAACCTGACACCACACTAGAATTTGGAGAGGTGGGTTGAAACACCTCTCCAAAAAAATGTTGTTAAGAGAAAAGGTTTGAACCAGCCTTCCCCAACCTGACAGCCTGCAGATGCTTTTGGACTGTGACTCCCATCATCCCTGAGCACTGAGCCATGCCGGCTGGGGCTGATGGGAGTTTGGACCTGAAAGCAGCTGGAGGGCCACCGGTTGACTGTCACTGGTTTGAACCTGCTGCAAGTGTGATGCAGCTCTGATCTAGTTTGTGCTGCTAAGTGTCCTGGCATTCCAAAGGAGAGGGAAGCATGCTTTGGACTCTGCCAACAGCTAAAGGTGCAAGAGTCACTATAAGGTTGCATCTCCTGCCTCTTAGTAAGAGCACCATGGCAAGGAGAAGACCAGTCTGGCCCCATCTATCAACCAGAGAAGGAGCAGCTGCAGGGATCTTCCTTCCACCACCACCCTGTCCAGAAGGAGAACTTTGCTCTAAGTGCCAATTGCACTAGAACTTCAGAGCTGAAGCAAAGCCCACTGTGATCCCATCCACTAGCTAAGAGGGAAAGGGGCTACTGAGCTGTGTAGGTTTGGGAGTTGGGTATATTTAGAATGGAGAAGAGAAGATTGAGATGTGGCACAATGGAGATCTTCAAATATCTGAAGGAATGTCCCATGGAAGGTGGAGCCAGCTTGTTTTCTGCTGCTCCGGAGGGTAGGACCCGGACCAATGGATTCAAGTTACAAGAAAGGAGATTCCAACTAAACATTAAGGAGAACTTTCTGACAAAGCTATTTGTCATTAGAATAATGGTGGATGGTGGGCTCTCCTTCTCTGGAGGTTTTTAAACAGACATTGGATGGCTATCTGTCAGGGGTTCTTTAGCTGTGATTCCTTCATTGCAGGCAGTTGGACTTGGTGGTCCTTGAACTAGATGGTTCCAACTCTACAATACAAGGATTCTAGGATTTTACCCCTTCAAACCATACCGCCTCATTTTTCGTCATCAGAACAGTTAGCACATAGGAAGAGAGGAAGTTGCTTTATACAGAATCAGACCCTTAGTCCATCAAGCTTAGGTCGGATTCATGCTAAACATTAGGAAGAACTTTCAGATGGCAAGAGCTGTTTGACAGTGGAAGGTGGTAGACTCTCCTTCTGTTTTTTTAAACAGAGGTTGGGTTACCATCTGTTTGGGATCCTTTAGCTGTGACTTCTGCAGAAGCCCATCTAGGTCATAACAGAACAACAATATACACATAGCTTTATTTTATTTTATTTATTGCTCTATACCCGGGGATTTCAGGGTGGTTCGTAGAATAAAATCAAGATATAAAACCACAAAATACATAATAAAAATAAAAACAACAACCCAATAGCTCCACTCCACACACACACACAAAAACACATTTTAAAAGGGCATAGGATGTAAATCAGATCAACCAAAGGCCTGGTTAAAAAGGAACAAGGTGTATAATGAAGGTTCCAGGAAAACTTCCCTGGGGAGAGCATTCCACAGGTGGGGAGCCACTGCAAAGAAGGCCCCGTTCTCGTGTTGCCACCCTCCAGACCTCTCGAGGAGGAAGCACACAAACAAGGGCCTCAGAAAGTGATCTCAGGGTCCGGGTAGGTTCATATGGAAAGAGGTAGTCCTTGAGGTATTTATAGGTCAAAGCCAGCACTTTGAATTGGGCCCAGAAACTAAATAAATAGCTTTAGGGTGGTTTTCAATAAACAAACAAAATACAAAAGCAATTTCCCAGGCCTTTACAATACATTTGGCAACCTAACAATACTATGTTTATGGTACAACCCTATACACGTCTACTTAGAAGCAGGGAGAGGTGAGTCTATTTTGGTTTTGTTCCTCTCTTCCCCAATAAATCCTGTTCTCCACATTTACACATCACCTTTCAATCCTTTTTTCTTTTCTTTTCTTTAAAAAAAGTCCTCATAAGAATTCAACAGCATTTTAGAGTGAATTTCTCCTGGTATCTGATGGGTTCCAACATGGAAGGTGGAGCAAGCATGTTTTCTGCTGCTCCAGAGGGTACGACCCAAACCGTTGGAGGTTTTTAAGCAGAAGTTGGATGGTCACCTGTCAGGGATTATTCAGCTGTGGTTCCTGTATTGGGTTAGATGATCCTGGGTCCCCTTCCCATTCTACAATTCAATAATTCTACCTTGGGACTTGAGAACACCCAGTGAAGCCAAATGTTGGTTGATTCAGGTAAGACAAAATAATGTTCACACAGGGAGGGTGTGGTCTCCCACAAGAGGCAGTGATGGTTTCTAACTTGGATTAGTGGATAAAAACTCAGTTAAGAGGTATATAAAGTATTGGAGCTGAGGCTCCAATACTTTGGCCATCTCATGAAGAGAAGAGAAGAGAAGAGAAGAGAAGAGAAGAGAAGAGAAGAGAAGAGAAGAGAAAGAAGAGAAGACTCCCTGGAAAAGACCCTGATGTTGGGAAAGATGGAGGGCACAAGGAGAAGGGGACGACAGAGGACAAGATAGTTGGATAGTGTTCTTGAAGCTACCAGCATGAGTTTGACCAAACTGTGGGAGGCAGTGGAAGACAGGAGTGCCTGGCGTGCTCTGGTCCATGGGGTCACAAAGAGTCGGACACGACTAAACGACTAAACAACAACAAAGTGACTATGTTACCTCTCCACTGTCAGAAGCAGTAGGCCTCTGAGTACCCGTTGTTGGGAATCCCTGGTGGGGAGAGTTGCTGTTACACTCAGATCCTATTTGGTGTCTTCCCATTGAGGCATCTGGTTGGCCACTCTGAGCAGGTTAGTGTACAAGTTGGGGCTTTGGCCAAATCCAGCATGACTCTCCTTACGTTCTCATGGCTCAAAAGAGTGCTGACACCCAGGAGACCAGCACAGAGCATCCTCAAGCCCAGAAGCACCAGCTGTGCCCTTGTGGGTTTCTGCCAAACCGCAAGCCATTGGGAAAATGCCTTTGCTCGGAAAACGCCTGACCAGGCAAGGGAAGGTTCCCTATATTTCTTGCACAGCTTGCACAAAAGGCCCCCAGAAATAGCACCGCACTTCCCCGTGCTGTGTGGATGTGAAAGTACTGGTGTGTTTGTGGAAGGAGGAAGAAGGGGGGTAGCCAAATGGAAAAAAGGGAAGCAAACTCCAATTTCCCTTTTGTTGCAAACCCTGGGAGATAGGAGGAAGGCAGACACCACATAACTCATTGGGGGGGGGGTGTTTCTTCCTGTCTCTGCTGTGTGAGCGTCCTCAGTGTGGGCCTGGAGTGTGGCGAGTCTTGCTGTCCAGAGATTCTTTGAGACGCTGCAAGGTAAGAGAAAGGCATTCATTGAATTATTTCCCCTTGCATTCCAGACCAGCCTTTGGAAGGGTGAGGAATGGATGGCTGCTGGCCAGAACATCTCCAGAGGGAGATCCAAAGAGGGCACTGGTAGATAGGAAGCTGCCTCACCCCAAGTCAGACCACTAGTCCATCTAGCTCAGTATTGCCTACACTGATTGGCAGTGTCTCTCCAGGATTTCAGACCAGGAGTCTCTCCCAGCATGACCCAGCAATGCAGGAGATTGAACCCTGGACCTTCTGCATACAAAGCAGATTCTCTACCACCGATGACTACAACACTAATGCACACAGAGCAGCACCATGCTAGAATCTGTCTCGCTGTGTTATTCATACAGGAAAGGGGTTTTTATAAGGCATGGCTTTCTAAAATGGAAATGTCAGCACTCTGAATTTAGAAATTGGCAACCAGAAGGGTTCTCTTGGTGATGGATTGAGATGGTCCAAAAGGGTAGCACCAGTTTAGAAAGGAGAAAGCTAGTTCAGCAGAGGACAGATAGCTTGTGTGCAGATCCATGCTTCATTTCATCCAGCAGCGTCAATAACCCTTGGGATGTCACTGCTGTGGTCAAGGAAAGAGGATGAGACTCTGAAGAGGCTTATTTTGCAAAGCTGGGTTGACACCAGGGAATTGATGTGCCTGGGAAGAGATTTCCTCTACAGACCATGCCGGCTCCTAAATAATAGGAACACAGGAAGCTGCCTTAGACTGAGTCAGAGAGCATTAGTCCATCAAACCCATTAGTGTTCACACCAACTGGAAGCCACTCTCTAGGGTTTCAGGCACATGTCATTCCCAGCCCTTCCCAAAAATGCCAAGGATTGAACCTGGGACCTTCTGCATGCAAGGCAGATGCTCTGCCACCAAGCTGCAGCCTTTCCCAGTACTGAGCTAGTTGGAGGAAGCACATCTGTAGACCCTCCAAGCATCCCTATTTTCCAAGAACAGCCCCGGATTTACAGAAGCTGTCCCCATTTCTGATTTGATCCCAGAATGTCCCACTTTTTCTTATAACGTCCCTGTTTTAATCTGAGAAATGTTGGGCGGTATGTGAGGGTATTCTTCTTGATGTTAAGTTGGAATCTCCTTCCTTGTCGTTCAAAACCATTGGTTCAGCTCCTACCCCCTGGAGCCACAGAAAACAAGCTTGCTCCATCTTCCGTGTGAGAGATAGATATTTGAAGGTGACTATCTCCTCTCAGTCTCCTCTTTTCCAGGCTAACCCCAAGACCCCTAAGATTCCTTTTCATCACCATCAAGGCAGGTGTCCCCCATCCTCTATTTGTGCCTCTAGTTATTCTTGCCTTTGTGCGTTGCTGGTCTCCCAGCTGGGTGCTCCTGCTTTCTCCCTTTGCCTTTCCAGCATGCTGAGTCCCAAGAGGTTGGCATGGGCACTGCTGATGTGCCTGAATGCAGCCTGGCTGGTTGGTGCTGACACTTGCCGGGGGCCCCAGCTCATCCCAGGAACTCCAGGCATGCCAGGCGCGCCAGGTCCTGATGGCAGCGATGGAGTGCCAGGGAGTAAGGGTGAACGAGGTAAGGGGGCATTCATTTGGTGGAGGGCATGTTTTCTTTCTCACTATGGTTCTCGTCCACAGTGCAACGTGAGCATCTGAGCCGGAAATCTGTCCCAACCTATCAGGGAGCCAATCTATTGCGTGATGGAGAGGCAGGGAAGCAGCGAGGGAGGGAGGGAGTTTTGAGGAGGGGTCCTTACCAATAACCCTCTGTTGTGAAGGGCATGCTGATGGTGATTTCCCAGGACATGAGCCACATTCTCTCAACATCACATGAGCAGCTGGAGATAGAAAGAGAGAGTTATATCCAACCAAGTCCTTCTCAGAGACAGAGCAGACCCCATTGCAATTAAGAAACCTATGTGAGCCATACACATTAATTTCAGTGGGTTTAAAAGGTACCCCTGCCCGTACGGGCCAGTCTTGACAGACTCTAGGGTTGTGCGCCCATCTCACTCAAGAGGCCAGGGGCCAGCGCTGTCCGGAGACACTTCCGGGTCACGTGGCCAGCGTGACATCGCTGCTCTGGCGAGCCAGAGCCGCACACGGAAACGCCGTTTACCTTCCCGCTAGTAAGCGGTCCCTATTTATCTACTTGCACCCGGAGGTGCTTTCGAACTGCTAGGTTGGCAGGCGCTGGGACCGAGCAACGGGAGCGCACCCCGCCACGGGGATTCGAACCGCCGACCTTTCGATCGGCAAGCCCTAGGCGCTGAGGCTTTTACCCACAGCGCCACCCGCGTCCCACAGTGGGTTTACCCACTGGCTAAAATTACTTTTTGAGAGCTCTCGGCTCAGCTCTAATTTATCAATTAGTGGGGTTGGGAGTTCCACATACAAACAGTTCCCTTATTTATGACATTGATACCCCACCTTTCCCGCAAGGAGGCCAAGGCAGTGTGTACAATTTTCTCCTTTCCCATCTTATCCTCACAAAAAAAACCCATGAGACCGGTCAGGCTGAGGGTGCCCAGTAACAGGCCCAAGGTCACCCAGTGAGCTTCGTGGCTGAGTGGGGATTCAAATGCTGGGCCAGGCCTGACCAAGTTTATAACACAGGTTTCTCCACACACACCACACCTCTTATTGGGATGGTGAATATTGTGCACCTGGAAGCCGTTGGATGAATGAAAACACATTTCTTGTGTTGAAATAAAAAAAAAAATCCAGTCCAAAAATATGGTTCAAAAGCTTTTCTTTTCCAAACAATTTAAAATGATAAAAGTTACATTCATAATTTATTATACTGATCCCAGCAAAGGGCATAATGCCGTAGATTACAAATATCTTGAATTTTGAGCTTAAAATCAAAGCTCCATCTCTTCTCCATTGCAGCCTCCATTAGCCTCAGGCTGTTTGTGGGAGACAGAGATTCACATGTCCATTCTCTTCACTAGCTTGGAACAAACAGAGCACTCCACCCGAGACTGATGCCTACAGATTAGCATACGCATAGACCTGTAATTCTCTTTCCTGTGACTTTAACCACAAAAATACAGTTCCATGTTACAACTCCATTAATGATTAACCTGTCAGGCTCTTCTTCAGCTTCAATGTAAATTTCCAGCCAAGCTTCACAGTGCTATAGAGGCACATTATAGATTTGTTTTCCATTTCAACGTGCATTAAGCGATTCTACTTAACACCTCTGCCTTCTTCTTTCCTACTTCTCATAGGTCCTCCTGGGGGAGTTGAAGCAAACAGGGATTCTGGGGAACCAGGGGAACCAGGAGAGCCTGGTTACCCTGGCAAAGTCGGGCCCAGAGGACCAGCAGGGTTCAAAGGCCCCCCAGGATCTCCTGGCCCACAAGGAGCCAAAGGAGAATCTGGTGACTACAAGACCTCACTCAAATCTGCCTTCTCGGCCTCCCGGGGAATCTCCATGCTGCCACGGCGTGCACAGCCCATCCGCTTCGACCGCGTCCACACCAACGTCAATGGCCACTACGAGAGCCGCTATGGGCGTTTTGTCTCCAACATCACCGGGATTTACTACTTCACCTACCACGTAACCTCCCGGGGCAACCTGTGTGTCCAGATCAAGAAAGGGCAAGGCAGCCGGGGCGAGAGGGTCGTAGCCTTCTGTGACTACGTCTACAATGCCTTCCAGGTCACAACGGGTGGTGTGGTTCTCCGCGTGCAAAGGGGCGAGTCGGTCTGGTTAGAGCCTACAGAGAAGAACTCGCTCATCGGGGGCACGGAAGGGGCAGACAGCATCTTCTCCGGGTTCTTACTCTTCCCCATTTAGCTAGAGGAACCCGGGAACCTGCTTTCCTGCTTGCTCTCTCCACCAGACTCCACCCTCTGCTGCAGGTCTGGTCTTCAGAAACTGCCGGCCAGGGATGGAGCACAAGGTATGGGAACTGCAATGCCCTTGCCTCTCTGAAATGGTGCAGCCTTGATGGGTGATCATTGATAGGTTCTTTCAATAACCACTCAACCTTTTTCAAACCCCCTCCCCCCCAAAAAAAAACCTCCATCACAAGAGATCTCTGTGGTAACTTTGTAAACAAATAAACAATCACTTGTGCTTTGGTTTGGAGAGTTATTGTCGATTGCATCAGGAAGGATGAGAGACATTGCTTTTTTAGTCACCACGAGGTGGCAGCAGATACCTAGGGATAGCTGACCCCACTTGCTATCCAGCAAGCTTTGGCCAGGAAGATAGTTTCCAAGAAAAGGAATTTATATACTCTAGATCCTGACATAAACAGTACTATGGCTGGTGTGGGGGAAGCCTTTATTTCTTTTAGAGCTGTCACAAAACCCACTCCTCCCCCCTCCCCCCAAAACCCTGACCCCCCCCCCCCAATCTAGATTCACTGCCTCATTTTCAGTCAGTGAATTTCGTGGGAAGCACATTTTTGCAGTTCCTTTCTCTGAAGGGTCTAAATGCGATATTATTCTGGATAAGGACGTCCACAAAGTTCAATCAAGCGGGGCTTGGAAACCAACTTTCAGAAGGTTCGTTAAAATTGACCTCAGAACCAAGGTAAAGCTTAGACAAGTAACTAAGATCACCTCTGGCTTTGGTATTGATGGGCACCAGAGCAATTACCACCGCCAGCCCAACACACAAACCCCGTCTCCAAAGCTCCTGACCCAAACACACTCCCCTTCAGGGAAGAACTGTACCTCAGTGGTAGAACATCTACTTTGCATGCAGAAGGTTTGAACTTCGATCCCCAGCATCTCCAGGTAGAGAGAGAACTGTGCCTAAAAGCCCAGAGAACTGCTGCCAGTCAGTGTAGACAGTACTGAACTAGATGAATCAAAGGTGTCACTCCATATAATGCAGCTTCACATTTTCCTATTCTCCCTTTCCTTATAGTTCGGGGGTGGGCAATGTCTGGTTTGTTGGACAAACCTCCACACACACACACCCAGGTTTTTCAATTTGGCTTACTAGGCCATTTCTCTCAAACCACACCCACCGGCCCCATACCTGATGTCATATTATCTATTTATTTGTTTATTGCATTGCTATGCCAACTTTTTTCTCCAAGGAGCTCAAAGCAGTGTGCATGGTTTTTAAAATGCAAGCCCCATTGAATTCAGTAGAACTTCCTTCCTAGTAAAAATGTACAGGGTATATCAGCCTTCATTGAGAAGTTCAGCATGGTTCTCCTCATTCAACTTGGCCTAGAAATCCCATCACAGAGCCACAATTCCCAGAGTTCCCTGGGAAGAGGGATTGATAAACCACTCTGGGAATGGTAGCTCTCAGAGGGGAACAGAAATGCCCTAACAACTCTCAGAACCTTTAACAAACTACAGTTCCCAGGATGCTTTGGGGTAAGCATCCATGACTGTTAAAAGTGATCCAATACAGCTTTAAATGTATGGTGCAGATGGGACCATTGTCACCCTTGGGGTGTTGCTGGGGGTGGCATTTTCCTGGCTTAGGTCTCGCTTCATCTCCCTTCCTCTTTCTGCGCTACTGCCTGCAATGAATCCCTTTTCTCACATCATTGTTCTTCTGGCCACCAGGGCTAAAGAGCTGCTCCACTCTGGACCAGCAGGGAAGGGGGGGGAGAGAGAGAGGAATTGGGTTTGGTTCACATTTCCATGCAGCCCTGCCTGCTTTCCACTTCCTGATGCAGCATGCAAACCGAAACTCACCTCTCCTTCGAAATCCAAAGCTCTCCGAATTTTGTAATTTAGTTCATCGACCAAAGCATGGGGTGTGTGTATGTGGAAGTGTGCATAGGAAGGCATTCATTAATAAGAATAACATGCAAAAATGCATACAGTGGTACCTCGGGTTACAGACGCTTCAGGTTACAGACTCCACTAACCCAGAAATAGTACCTTGGGTTAAGAACTTTGCTTCAGGATGAGAACAGAAACCGTGCTCCGGCGGCGCGGCGGCAGCGGGAGGCCCCATTAGCTAAAGTGGTGTTTCAGGTTAAGAACAATTTCAGGTTAAGAACGGACCTCCAGAACGAATTAAGTTCTTAACCCGAGGTACCACTGTATATTAGTGGAAGTGCTAAAATTGTGCTAAAATCTGTTTATTGAAACTACCCACTAAGATTCATAAAGATTTTTAAAGAAAAAAATACGAAGTGTTGCAGAAATGTGGAAAATGTAAGTTGAGATGGGGGGGGGGGGGACAGAAGCAGAGAAACAGAAATTGACAGGTTTATCAACCCCTCACTGGGAGTGTCTTTCCAAATTTCACTTCTTGGGATGTAAGGCTGTTTGTTCCTGGGGGAGCCTTCCTTTCAAAAGGGCTGAATGAAAGAGGCTCTCTTGCAATGGGGTTCAGGGGGGTGTATTTCGGCCCAGTCTCATCCCTTGGTTCCAGGACGAGACAACAGGGTGGGAGGTTGCAGAGAGAGGGGCCACAGCCACTATCATCTCCCATTTTCCTGTGCATGCCGATTGCGAAGACGGATGTGGAGGGGTTAATCCAGGGACGACACACTCCCTTGCACACACACACACGCACACACACACACTCACCCGCCAAGCCGCTTCCTTATGAAAAGCAGGCTTTGTGGGTCTTAAGGAGCGTTGTCTCTCTGGGAATGAGCACGCCTGTGTGTTCCAGATATTAAATTACTCATAAAATATTTGTCCTGTCCCTGAGGCGGTTCGCCAGCCCTCGCCGGCCACCGCCGCTGACGTGCTGCTGCCTGTCACCTCCTGCCCCGAGGTCAATCCTGCCAAATTGAAAGCAACATCTTCGAAAAGGAAAGCCGGTCCTGGCCAAAAACAGCTTCCAGTGGGGGTATTTGGAGAAGGGGAGGGGAGGAATGCCAGACATCCTTCACGACTACGCCATCGGTTGCATGGATAGGCCTGCCCTGCCAGGCCACCGAACCTTTGCTTCTCTGTGTGTGGAGGAACAAGGGAAGGACCACCAGGAGAACTTCAGCATCAGGTTGCCCTTCAAGAGACACACAAACCGCCTGACGCTGCCCAGTTGCATCACTAACTGGCCAGAGCTTTGACCGCCAACTGGGAGGCTCTGAGGCCCATTGCTCCAGCAGAGGCCATCTGTGACCTAGAATCTGCCATGGCTGCCAAGGCAGGATAAAGGGTGGCTGCTCTCCCTAGGCCGAGGTTACCATGGGGACGGCCAGAGAGCAGCGTGCCTGGCCTGCGTTCAGCTCCAGGCATCCCTACCCAGCATGCCTTGCTGTCAGCCCCAACTCCTTCCGCTCTGTTTCCTTTGAGGCCTTCACATCACCACGCTGGATTTCCCTCTCTGTACAAATGGCCTCCTTTGTCCTTGCAGGAGGGGCTGGATGGGGCAGGATCCGTGTGGCCCCCCAAATGTGCCCTCCCCTCGGCCGGACTGGCTGCAGTGACGGGGATGGGTTTGCCAACAGTGAGAGTGAGAACAGGTGGGGAGTGAGGTTCGAAGCTTGTGACGCTGTTGAAATCTGAGCCTTGGTGCTGCGTTGACCAGACCACAGCTGCTGAGACTCCATCTGCACTATGAAGCAGCATTGTACCACTTTAAACAATCAAGGCAATCCCATGTAGGGTGCTGAGAGTTGTTGGGGGACATGGCTACATTTCCCAGTTCCATTTAACAACCAGTCACTCTTCCCAGCACCCTTAAACTATGAGGCTTCTGTCAGGAGTGAGTGCAGGAGCCAGGCCCTGTGACCAGTAGGGCTTCACAGGACTGGGCCTTCCTAAGTTTGTCCTGGAGAGGAAAGGTGCTGCCACACAGGTGAGGCCGCTTGGTTACTCACTGCACATGGTGGCAAGAGCCTAGAAGGGATATAAGGTCAACATTTCCCTTTGGCTCTTTGCCACAGCAACTCGTTTCCTGCCTTGCTGCATTTGGCTTCATGCTTCCTGATCCTCGGACCTTGGCTTCTTGACTCCTTGCTTCTCGATCCTCAGACCCTTGACTTCATGACTCCCTGCTTCCTGACCCTTGGACCCCTGGCTTCTGGTCTCTTGTTCCTGCTCCCAACCTGCCATCTTGCCTCCAGTCCTGATGTCCTCAGCCGGGACTTTGATCGCACATAGACTGGACTGTGACAGGTTCTTAGAGATGCAAGATGGAGCAAGCTTGTTTTCTACTGCTTCAGAGGGTAGGATCCGAATCGATAGATTCACAGCAGCCTACCCAATGCCTTGTAGGAAGACCAAAAGCAGGACCCCCCCCCCAGCCCACAAAAGTAATTCAGCCCAGCAGGGGTCTTAATCTGGCCTGCTCGGCTACTTTCACTGAACCCCACCCACCTGCCTCACTGACATCAGGTGTGAGGCAGGTGGAGGCGTGGCTGCCATTGCTTTGAAGCCTGTTCGCAAGTTGCTTGTCTTGAAACTGCTTGCAAACCGAAGAAACAGAGAATTGCAGCTGTAAATCATAAGTTTAAGGAAATTATAATGAAGATGAGTTAATTAATTAAATGGAGGGTTGCTGAGAAAAGGTAAAAATAAGGATGCAGAAAAAGGGAGGTATGGGGAAGTCCGGGAACTAAGGTGAAGGAAAATAAGTTTATGAAATTATACATGTTTATTTGTTTGTATGTTTTGTTTTGTTTTATTGTTTGATTTTAATACATGTTTGGAAAATTAATAAAAATTATTAAAAAAAAAAAAGAAACTGCTTGCAAACCAAATTTGGAAGCCAGCCCCCTCCAAGTTATCAGCTGACTGACCACTCTCACCCAGATGATGTTGAACTACAACTCCCATCACCCCTAGCTAGCAAGGCCAGAGTTCAGGGATGATGGGAGTTGTAGTCCAACAACATCTGGGGACCCACAGGTTGAGAACTTCTGGTGTACATGCTTACAAAGGAGCTGAGCCATGCAAACAAGTAAGTGTGCACACATTCGCACAATCACTTGCACATGTTTAGAGGTAGCTTGTACCTGTGTACAATGTGAATAGAATTAGAAGCTTTATCGGAGATACTGTAGCAGCAGATTTCCTGTATTTAAAGGGGGTCAGGTTAGATTATTTTTGATGTACCTTCCAATGTTATGATTCTGTTTTAATAGAAGGCCCCCAGAAATGCTGGTGGAGGCTTTTTTTTCTAGACAAAGACATTCATTTCCATTTATGGAAGCAATTTATAAGCTCCACTGACCTAGAGTGACGTATAACCACAACACTAAAACAAAGTGTTGTTTGTTTGTTTGTTTGTTTGTTTGTTTGTTTTTAAAAGCCCTGAATATCAATTATTCAATTTCAAAACAACTAACAGGAGGAAACAGTCAAGAAGAAGATGAATTGCCTGATCCCTGAATAATAAGCCTCAGAAGCATTGCTTAAAAACCTAAGTAAATATAAAAGTTTCTATCTGGCACCTACATATTGTTAATGAAGGAACTTCCTGAATCTGTAGCAGAGCTACCACTTCCTCTTCCTGGTCACTAGGGATGGGGCAGGAACTTGATTCACACTCGAAGGCAAACCTGGCAGCTAATTCACGCTTTTCAAAACAATACGCAAAACGAAACACAGCCATCCTTTGAAATTCACACTTCTCTGCATTTTTCAGTGCCTTTCTCCAGCCAAGTGTTGCGTGTACTAGGGAGAAGTTTGCATAAAAATGCATATATTTGTGAAAATTGCATTCTGTGGGGGGTGCGCGGAAGTGCTTTGCAAAGAAGTGCTCATTAGGCAAAACTGCATACAACAATACTGTATGCATGTCAGGAGAAATCTGCACTAAGATGCTGTTGATTGTTCACACCCACATTGTCCTTCTGACTGATTGGGGACCTGAGCGTCGTCCCCTTCACCTCTGAAGTTCCAGGTATCTGATACTTGGAGCAGGAAGGAAGGAGGAAGCAAACTCCCTGCAGAAACGCCAGTGGAGGAATGGTAGAGCATCTGCTTTGCATGGAAAGGGTTCCAGGTTCAATCCCTGGCATCTCCAGTTAGGACTGAAAATGTGCCCTGCCTGAAATCCTGCAGAGTTTCTGCTGGTTAGCGTTGATAATACTGAGCTAGATTGTCTGACTCAGTATAATGTAGTTTCCTTTGCTCCTATGTTGCAACTGTTCCTCTTGTAGCCCAAGGCCACCAGTCTGGTGCCTTCTAGATGTTGTTGAGCTCCAACTATCGTTTTTATAATATATAAAAATTCATTTATTTGGTTTTTCAGATTAAAAGTTTACAGTCACATATCGGACTTCCAGGTTAGCGCCTCCGTCAATGGCGGATTTCCTCTGATCGGGAGGAATCCGCTTCATGGGAATTAGGGTCTGGACCGCCACGGCGAGGCGGAGACCCACCAAAAACCACAGGCGGGAGAAGCCTGTGGACGTGGGATTCGGCTGGCACCTTTTGTGCCTCCCCTACTCGCGGGGAAACCCGGTTTCGGGGATCCGGAGCGACGTGGGGTGAGCGTGCGGTGCTTCGAATCGACCGCTCTTTTCACGGAGTGAAGCCGCATTGCTGTTGCCGGAGAGTGCTGACTTTTTCCTGTGGACAACTGGACTTTAAACAACTACCCGTGAGTAGAACGGAAAATTGGACTATGAAACATCTTAATTTGGTACCGAAGTGGGAAGGTCTAAACAGGATGTCCGCCTTCCGCTTTTGTAAATAGATTGAAGCAAAGACATTGCAAGCTAAAGTCTGGAAAGTCGTTTGTAAAAGACTAAATTTCCATCAGCTAAAACTACCAAACCCCCCTTGGAAGCAGGAGAAGAGGGGGGGAATCTAGACTGTTTAAACCTGCAGGAGAGAGAGTAAAGAAAGATAAATTTCCACCGTCTTGAACCTGGGAATGGGGTGTCAGAGACAGACGCTTTGGGGAAGTTCATTGACTGTGAATAAAACGTTTTTTGACAGATAGTTAAAAAAGAGAAACATATTGACTCCAATGTTTCCTTTTGCATTTAAAAGGAACAAAATATATGAAAAACGAAAGGAATTTTGTTGCTGGATCCGCTTTTAAAAAGACGGATACAAACAGAAATTGTTTCTTCTAGTGGGAGCTTGTGAAACTGTTGCTGGAGTCGATCTGGGGAATTTTACAGCTGTAGAGATTAAAGATCGTGAGAACCAGACATTGACCTTGAACAAGAATGTGCCCAGAAGAAGCTTTAGTGCTTGCTTTTTGCAAGACAAGCGCTTTTCTGGAACAGCTACATGAGAAGATGGATTTGATGACTGTTGCAGTTAGCAATTTTGGACAAACAGTGAATACCTATATAGAAACCACTCAGGAACCAACCCAGGAATCTGCCTTGACAGGGCAAGTTGTGCAGAAGACAAAGGAGGAGGTTGTTGCTGAACCTCAAGTAATAGAAATGGAGAGAGCCGCGGCCTTGCAGGAACATAAGTTGTTGTTTCTGACGACTGAACCTGGAGAAAGTCAGATTTGGAGAGATGGAGTACTGTTTGGTTTGGAGATGGGAAGTTGGATAGATTCCCCCTATGCAGGGATGTTTTGACTTTTGGGATCTGTTTTGGGCCAAGGGGAGTTTGGAGTTGTGGGGGCCCTTAACCTTGGAGGGACTTTGAAACATGCCTTCAAATACCTTTTGGATTTTAGTGCTGACTATGGAGAATGGGCTGACCTGTCGAGAAGGGATAAAGATACTGTCAAGTTGGAGTCTCCCCGAGATCTACCCCTCAGTGAGAAAGGAAGGAAATTAAGAATAAGATCAGCAGAAGACAAAGTAAAGTGCAGGTATAAACACGAAGAAGACCTGCAGAAGGGACATGGAAAAGACTTAAGAGCGTTGGATAGAAGGTCACCAGGTTGATGGACTAGATGGAAGGGATAGAAAGGACTGACAAAACCCGAGACCAGGAAGAAGAGACGATGGATGAAGATTGGAAGAAAGTTTAAAAATTCATTTAGAGAATTATTGTAAAATTAATGAGTGTTAGAAAAAATGTTGGAATGAAACTATTTGGCTTTAGTAGAAATGCTTTAAGGAATTATGTATAAATAAGTTTTACGTTTTAAGCTTTAGGGCTTTTTATGGTAAGATGAGGTTAAAATAAATTAAGGTAATTTAAGGACAGAATATAGTGAAAGATGGAAAGGATTTGCTGAGATAATTAATAACTAGAATACAAAAAAGGGAGGTGAGAGGAGGTCGATGAAACAAGTTAACGAAAGATAAAGATTTGGGAATATTGGATTTGTTTTTAAAATTTTTGTTTGCTTTTGTTTTTGGTTTTGATGTATTGTGTGTTTTGTTCTCTTTTTTCTTTTTATTGACTTGTATTGTTTAATTCCTTTTTTTGTCTATCTTTTTTCCTTGTCCTTTTTTTCCTCTGTAATTTTAAATTCTCAATAAATATCATTTTTTTTAAAAAAAAAAAGTTTACAGTCACATATCGAACATACAACATAAAAACAAGATTCCAAGGAATCTCCTGGACTTCCCTCCTCCCCTTTGTGAGTCCTATTGTTAATCATTTCCTCCTGCATCTTTCATGATCATCCAAATCTTTTCCATCTCCATTGTGTCCAAATTCACCATTAAGCTACAAGTGATATTCCAATCCTACTAATGATTTTAACTGTTTACAATGGTTTTTAAGATAGGTTATAATTTCCCCCCATTCCTTATTAAAATATTGGTCTCCCTGATTTCTGATTCTTCCGGTCATTTTAGCCATTTCAGCATAATCCATCAATTTGATCTGCCATTCTTGTCTGGTGGGGACTTTATCTTTTTTCCATCTCTGGGCCAATAACATCCGTGCAGCCGTAGTCACATGCATAAATAGTCTTTTCTGCTTCCTTGGGATTTTGAGTAAGGTTACCAGACGTCCCTGTTTCCTGGGGACAGTCCCCGGACTTACCAATCAGTCCCCATACAAAAGCCATTGAAGTGTCCCCAGATTCATTGAAAAAAAATCTGGTAACCTTAATTTTGAGCTCCAACTATCAACAGCCCTGTCCATTGTGGCCAATGCTCTGGAATAATAGGAGTCGAAGTTCAGCGAAATGTAGAGGGCTACCCCTGCTTTAGCCGATGGATGATCTCCTCCTTCCCATGATTTTCTCCCTAGGAGGTATGTAATGTATCATCCCACTGACTGTTGCTCTCCTCATTGATGAGAACACATAGGAGCCAACTCCTAGGGGCCATGGGGGCTAAGGCCCTGACAATAAAATATTTGAGGGGCTGAGTCCCACCCAAATAAAGTTGATGGGCACACACATTGAAATGGTGCGTGCACACTGTGTCATATGATCAATTATGTGAGGCGGAGCTTACCTGGGCCCCCACAATATGTGGCACACCCGTAAGAACATAATGAAAGCCTGCCTACAAGATCATGTAAAGGAGAACCATCGAGTCCAGCATCCTGTTCTCACAGTGGTTGAATAGAAGCAGCACCTGAGTGTAACATGTTCACCCAAACTGGGATTCAGTATTCAGATGCATCCTGCCTTTAATAGCAGAGGGAGAACATGGCTATCATTGTAAAGGTAAAAGTAAAGGGACCCCTGACCATTAGGTCCAGTCGTGACTGACTCTGGGGTTGCAGCGCTCATCTTGCTTTATTGGCCGAGGGAGCCGGCGTACAGCTTCTGGGTCATGTGGCCAGCATGACTAAGCCGCTTCTGGCAAACCAGAGCAGTGCACAGAAATGCCGTTTACCTTCCCGCCGGAGCGGTACCTATTTATCTACTTGCACTTTGACATGCTTTTGAATGTGCTAGGTTGGCAGGAGCAGGGACCGAGCAACGGGAGCTCACTCCGTTATGGGGATTCGAACTGCCACCCTTCTGATCAGCAAGTCCTAGGCTCTGTGGTTTAGACCACAGTGCCACTATCATTGTAAGTAGCTGCTAATAGCCTAATCTTCCTTGAATTTGTCAAATCCACTTTTGAAGTCAACCAAGTTGGTGGTCATCATTGTCTCCTGTGGGAGAGTATTCCACTGTGTGGAAAACCACTTTCTTTTATCTGTCTCGAATCTCCCAGCATCCATCTTCAATGGATGAGTTCCAGTATTGGTAAGAGCAAGGCCCAAGTGTGCTTCCCTTCAATTCTGGGCTAGAGAGAGGCAATTTTTGGTCTCTCTCAGTCTCTTGTTTTTCCAATTAAAAGTTCATGTCTCCACATTTCCACATCAGTTTGTACATTCTGTTCTTAAAAAGTCCATCCGAAGATACACCAGCGGTTTTGTGCAAACTTCTCTCAACATGTACATTTGTACGCCATTTCTTCTAATACCTTTTCCTGAAAAATCACCCCACCCGTCCCATAGAATTCATTTTTTGCACGCCATTTTCATGAGCATGTGCAACCTTCTTCACCCTTGCACATTTCTGTATGTGTTCCTTTGGCCTGAGACCTGAATTGCAAAATTCAGATAATTGCGAACACAGAAGGATGGCTGCGTTTCGGTGGAGTGTGGGAGGTTGGGGAATTTTTTGCAACTCCAACTGAATTGAACTTCTCGTCTACCATTGCACTGGGCTCCCAGCACATCACCCCTTAAGGGCCAGAGCTCACGAGTGTGTGTGTTTACTCAGAAGTAAGCCGAAGTGTCAATGTTTACCTGGCCTTACACACTTGGCAACCTCTGCTTACTGCGGCCCCTTCTCCCCTCTCCCAGGAGACCTCGAGCCCCCAGCCCACACTGCGAGGTTAGCATGCCGGGACAGTAGCTGGGATTCAGGGATCAGTGAGCATTGTAATGGCAACTGAAACCCTTTTCTTATTTCCCACAAGCTAGCTAAGCTGCTCGGCTCAGCCACAGACTCTCTCTCTCTCCCCCTCTCTCCCGGGAGGGCCCTCTCCATCTCCTTTCTCAAAAGGGGGCGATCCTGTCAAGCCTGGTCCCTCAGCCCAGCCATACAGCTCCCCTTAAACAAGCTGAACAAACACGGCCTTTATGGGAGCGTTCTTTTCTTCTCGGAGTGGAAGATGGGAGAGTGAAAAGCCCGCGGCTCCGGCGGCATCCCACGGCCGCCGAGAGCCTCACAAAAGGCCCCGTTTGGGCTCAAAAGGGGCCTGAAGCAAATCCTCTTAGGGGTCTGACTGTATGCGTATTCTTGTTGCGGCCCATCTGCTGGGAGAGGGAGAGGGAGAGTCCCGGGCGAGGGGGAAGCAGCGCAATGGAGCTCGCCGCCCCAGCCCACGGGAAACAAAAAAACAAGCCCAGGGCATTCAAAGAACTGAAGCGGGCTGGAAGGAGAAGAATGGGCACCCCACGTCACCCTGCTGATCCCAGGGGTAAATAATAAATACAGTTCTCCCAGGGGGTGGGGAAGGTGGGGGGAAGGAGGAGGGGTGTGTGGGGCATAATAGTCCCAGTTCCTTTGAGGGAAGCAGGGGGAGGGGGAAGAGATAGGTCCTGGGGTGTAAATTGCTTTTCACTGTTCTCTGCTCAGGGTATGGTGGGGGTCTCTTTGCACCTTTTGCTCACAAAGATGGCCAGGAACCCAGTAAATCTCTCATGCACAGAAATGCTCCTTCCAACAGACGCAGAAACTATATTTTATTTTATTTTATTTTTTACTTTACAGTGGTACCTCAGGTTACAGACGCTTCAGGTTACAGACTCCTCTAATTCAGAAATAGTATCTCGGGTTAAGAACTTTGCTTCAGAATGTGAACAGAAATCGTTCTCCGGCGGCATGGCAGCAGCTGGAGGCTCCATTAGCTAAAGTGGTGCTTCAGGTTAAGAGCAGTTTCAGGTTAAGAACGGACTTCCGGAATGAATTAAGTACTTAACCCGAGGTACCACCGTATTATTATTTTTATTTTTATTTTTATTTTATTATTTCTCAAAGCCCAAGCGGTGGACACTGCCAGACTGGGTTGGTCCTAGAGGACAGCTGAGGTGCTGCCTCAAAACACGTACCCCACAACTCGAGATCAAGTTAGCTAGTGCTTTTTTCTGAGGGTACTCAAGTGTAAGCAGTACCTGAACCTTCCCCCCCCCCCCTAGAACAGCCTTTCTCAACCTGTGGGTCCCCAGATGTTGTTGAACTACAACTCCCATCACTCCTAGCTAGCAAGGCCAGAGCTCAGGGATGATGGGAGTTCTAGTCCAACAATATTTGGGGACCCACAGGTTGAGAAACACTGCCCTAGAAGAAAAGCCCTGGTTAAAAAGGTGGCATTTAATAATGGAAAATGATTGCAATATAAGGTTAATTATAGGGAGCAGAATGTGAATTAGAAATAATTGGGAAAACCATGCAGCAACAAGATGAAATTATGGGCATGCCGAAAACAGAGGGTGGGAATAATAATAATAATAATAATAATAATAATAATAATAATAATAATTTATTATTTGTACCCCGCCCATCTGGCTGGGTTTCCCCAGCCACTCTGGGCGGCTTCCAACAAAGATAAAAAATACACTAAAATGTCACATATTAAAAACTTCCCTGAACAGGGCTGCCTTCAGATGTCTTCTGAAAGTCAGGTAGTTGTTTATCGCTTTGACATCTGATGGGAGGGCGTTCCACAGGACAGGCGCCACTACCGAGAAGGCCCTCTGCCTGGTTCCCTGTAACTTGGCCTCTCGCAGTGAGGGAACTGCCAGAAGGCCCTCGGAGCTGGACCTCAGTGTCCGGGCAGAACGATGGGGGTGGAGACGCTCCTTCAGATATACTGGACCAAGGCCGTTTAGGGCTTTAAAGGTCAGCACCAACACTTTGAATTGTGCTCGGAAACTTACTGGGAGCCAATGTAGGTCTTTCAAGACCGGTGTTATATGGTCTCGGCGGCCGCTCCCAGTCACCAGTCTAGCTGCCGCATTCTGGATTAGTTGTAGTTTCCGGGTCACCTTCAAAGGTAGCCCCACGTAGAGCGCATTGCAGTAGTCCAAGCGGGAGATAACCAGAGCATGCACCACTCTGGCGAGACAGTCTGCAGGCAGATAGGGTCTCAGCCTACGTACCAGATGGAGCTGGTAAACAGCTGCCCTGGATACAGATTTGACCTGTGCCTCCATGAACAGAAGTCATATTTATTAATTTTTTGGGGGAAATTGTATTAAATTTGTTTTAATTAGTGGCGGATTTGATAGAATTGGGGGGGGTAGGATTTGGCAAAAAAGTGTTTCATTTACTGTAGCAACTTCATGGTGAGTACTGGCACCTTTAGTTTTTTCTAGAAGAAAAGCACTGAAGGTAGCTAACAACCAGCTTAATACTCTGGTGGGCTACAGAAACAACAAGCGCTCCCAGAAACACGTCCCCAGCATTTCCACTCCTTCAAAGAAAACTAGTGAAATGCTTACACACACACCTCACCCCCAGCTCACAAACAAACAAATCAGGAAAGCAGCTACAAATTTGGAAGGCTCCAACACAAGTTTTTGAAATATTGCCAAGGATCCTGACTTGGCTGTTGCTTGGGTAGTTATCCTGCGACCCTCCGGAGGCTGTTTTGGACTGCGACTCCAGCCTACCTTAGATAGCGTTCCCTTGGAAGAGGGATGAAGCCACTCTGGAAGTGTAGCTCTGTGAGAGGGATTAGACAAATTTGTTCTTGTTGTTTAGTCGTTTAGTCGTGTCCGACTCTTTGTGACCCCATGGACCAGAGCACACCAGGCACGCCTGTCTTCCACTGCCTCCTGGTCAAACTCATGCTAGTAGCTTCGAGAACACTGTCCAACCATCTCGTCCTCTGTCGTCCCCTTCTCCTTGTGCCCTCCATCTTTCCCAACATCAGGGTCTTTTCCAGGGAGTCTTCTCTTCTCATGAGGTGGCCAAAGTATTGGAGCCTCAGCTTCATGATCTGTCCTTCCAGGGAGCACTCAGGGCTGATTTCCTTCAGAATGGATAGGTTTGATCTTCTTGCAGTCCATGGGACTCTCAAGAGTCTCCTCCAGCACCATAATTCAAAAGCATCAATTCTTCGGCGATCAGCCTTCTTGATGGTCCAGCTCTCACTTCCATACATCACTACTGGGAAAACCATAGCTTTAACTATATGGACCTTAGACAAATTAGTGGATGATAATTAATGGACCTTCTGCATGAAGTGCCATTTCACTGAGCCATGACCATTACCCTCCTTCATGGAGAATCAGGCTATCAGTGGCTACTTGCCATGCTTTCCTTCCAATGTCAGAGGCAGTATAGCCCTGAGGGAAAGCATGGCAAGTAACCACTGGTAGCCTGAAGGGGTATAATGGGGATAATGGCCATGGCTCAGTGAAATGGCACTTCATGCAGAAGGATTTACAAGTGGGCTGTTGGCCTCAGGTGCTGCTTGCAGGCTCCCCATGGGCATCTGCTTGGCCACTGAGATAACAAGATTCTGGACAAAATGGTCTGATCCATCAGCCAGGCTCTTCTGGTGTTCTTATCCTAAGGATGCTCAGTCCACCCCCTGCTTGGCAAGACTGGGCTGGGGAACACACCTTCTTGGTGACTCTGTAGCTTGTGGAGGATGTCCTGGATTGCTTGCCAGGAAGCAATCGAGTAATTTCAAGGCGACTCCGCAAGTGTGTGAGTTCCTGTGTCTCTGTTCAGTCGTGGCATTAGATAAGCAAACATTGCAGTAATGAAAGCCAGGCTGGGAGGAGGCCGAGCCATGGAGGGAAGTGGTTGTTTTAACAGGCAGAGAGAGCAGAGAGTTGGAGGAGAAGGAGGGGAAGCAGTGAAAGGCAGACTGGAAGCTGGCAGCCCATTGCAGTCCAGGGTAGATCATAAGAAGAGCCCTGTTGGGACCAGGAGTTGTTGGAGCTGTGGTTCAACAGCACCTGGAAGACCACGAGCTCCGCACTCCTGAGTTAGAATGGCGCACAGCTGTCAGAACTTGAGAGGACCCTAGTGTGGCTCATAGCTCCATGGCTCAGTTCCTGGTCTTTCTACTTTACAAGATCTCAACTCTTAACAGACCATGGAGCACGTTTTGGCCATAGATCTTGGAAAGTTGGGCATGACGTCTAACATGCCTCACCTTCAGGATGCTCATCTCTCTGGTCTTGGCCACATTCTCCCCCAGTTTGGCTGCTTGGTAGGCCAGGTTCTAATTCATTACTCCATTGTTAGGGGGGGGAAAATAACAACTCAGTTTTGGCACAGATGAAGAGTCATGCAGGATCCGGCCAGTGGCCCATCTAGTCCAGCATCCGGATCTCACAGGGACCAAGCAGATGCTCAACGGGAGGCAGCAAACAGGAGCTGAGTGAAACAGCAACTCTCCCCACCTGTGATTCCCAGAAACCAGTATTCAGAGGCATCCTTCCTCTAAAGACACAGCCACACTTCTGCTTGCCCTGCTGCATCTCCTTGGCCTGGGAAAACCTGCTACTTACTGCTGAATTGGAGCAAACATCAATTGGGTTTTCTCTGGATCGGTGTTTGCTCTGATTTAGCGCCAAAGAGTTGGTGTGGCAAAATCCACTCAGTTTCTCATTTTTCCCAGCCTTCACATTTTAACATCAATTAGCAAATTCTTCTTATTTAAAAAGGTCATTTTAGTGCTAAGTTCTCCTAATATACAAATTATTTTATGCAAAACAGTTTTCATTTATCTAATGAATTTCCATATGCCATTCCCAATAATGTATGCATTTTAGCTAGTGAATGCATTTTTGCATGGGTTACTTGCCTGGAGAACATCATTGCAAAATTGGGAGAGGTCTGAATTTTGAAGGACAACTACAATTCAGTTCACATACTGCTTCCGAAAGTGTGATTTGGGTAGATGCTCCATTAAGTGTGAACTGAATTGAATTTCTTCCCTCATCCCTCATCACAAATGGAGAAAGCATTCTTGGGAATCTCATAAAGAAGAGGTGGGTTTTTCAATATTGAGGGGTAGGGGAATCTCATCTTCCAAGGATTGCCCAGGAGATATTTAGATAAGGTAATGGCAGCAGGTGGAGTTATACCATAGATCAATGGAGATAGATAGATAGATGAGAGAGGGAGAGGGAGAGGGAGAGGGAGAGGGAGAGGGAGAGGGAGAGGGAGGAGAGAGAGAGAGAGAGAGAGAGAGAGAGAGAGAGAGAGAGAGACTGTATTGCCCTTTCCGTTCTCTTCCCCACCTCCCCCAGGAATAGGTTTTGGGCTAAAAGTCTGGAAAGGATTGCTGACAGGAATTATTTTGATGAGATCTGTTTTCCTTTAGCAGATCAAGATGAAACAAAACGTATAAAACGGCTTTTGAAAATGCAACATCAGCAAACACACACACACACACACACACACACACAAATACACAAACCCAGGCATAAATTTGCACAGCCCGGGGGTTGTATCTCCTTCTGGAGATCTTTTCATTTTGGAGATCTTTGTGCTGTTTATGTATGTTCAGGGAGCAAGGGACTTAAAAGAAGGATGTGCTCTGCTTTCATGACAGTGGTGATGATGACCAGTGGTTTTAAGCAGAGAAACTTCAATGAGAATAATTCTAATTCCACCCAACAGGTTCTGGAAGTACTAAGCCTGGCATGTCAAAGGAGGTGGGTCCAACACACCTGGATTTTCAAAAAAGATGCTGGAGGTGAGGGAGGCGGCGGCAGCTTTGATGTGGATTTTTCTTCCTTCCCTTCTTCCCAGACCACTGCAGGATCTGACATGTCGCCCCTCACCTTTCGGCCTGGCCACCTCTCCCTCCCGATTCAGCTTTGCAAATTGCTCCATGTCCACAGCCCTGCTGCTCTGCAGGTGAGCATAGGGATGGAGAGCTGGCATGCCATCCATCAGGCTGAATGGATGAGCAGCTCACCTGTCAGGCTGCATTCAGTCACCGTCCATCTGAAGTGAGGCAAGAGGGCAGAAGTGACAAACTGATGACCCGCAGAAGAGAGGGGCCTCCATCCCACATGAAACACTGCCAGCATTACCTGGACATGTGAAGATCCCAAGGTCCAGCACTCCTACTCCCATGGTCTAGAGGGAAACGTCACAGCAACCTTGGCAAAGCCAGGGGCAGAGACTGGATGGGACACAAATATAGGCCAGTTGAGGATGCATGATGGAAGAAAGACTGGATATTAAAAGGTTTCTCTGAGAACCAGCAGGGTGAGTGGAGTGTTTAGTGATCCAGGGCTCAAGATGGAGGATCTGGTTCACAATTTAAGGTGAACCAACCCAGCTTTGACTTCCCGAAACAATGCGAGAACAAGAATCTTAATAGCTCAAAACTGGAAGACCAGAGAAGTACCATCGAAAGCACAATGGCAAGAAAAGTGGATGAACTATGCAGAGTTAGCAAAGTTAATGCACAAACTGCATAAAAAAGGACAATAGCGACTTTGAAAAAAGAATGGGAACCCTTTACGATATATTTGCAGAAACAACAGAAAGAAGTGTTCTCGCTGGCAGGATTTCAATAAACATTTGCAATTTTATTTACAGAGAACAAGAAGTACAACAATGTGATAACATAATATTGTATATAAACAGCAGAATGTATCATCTGACGTAATAAACCAGAAATGGTAGTTGAGGGAAGTCAACGGGGGCGGGGGGGGGGATTGGAAAATATTTGTTTAGCAATGATGTTGGATATTTGTTTTGAGAAAATTAAAAGAAGTTATTTAAAAGATAAAGAAAAGAAACAGTGCAAGAACCGAAATACAGCTATTTTTTTAAATCCACGGTCCTCTGATTTTTGCAGTGCATTGCTCCAGCCAGATAAGGTGACCAAATTGCATATAATTAGGGGGAAGTGTGCACCCCAAAACATGCACCTAGCAGACAAAATAACTTGTCTGTTAACAGAAAAGCGCACTGAAATGCTGATGAATTTTTAAATTGCAAACATTTGCAGGCATGTGGTGAAGGGAACTTAAGACTGGGATGATGAGGAATTGGGAGAAACTGACAATGACAGTGTGGTGTTTGCCCACCTAGGTATGTGACATCATACTTTCAAAAGGAAAGGGTTAACTAATTGTAAAATGACTAACCAATGGGAACCCAAGGGGCAGAGTTAGGGTGGTTGAGAAGACAGTCTGGAGTTAGAAGAGACGGGGAAGATAAGTCTGTGGGTTGGGCTAGTCTGGAGTGAGAGAAATTGTTAAGAGGAGTCAGTCAAACTGTTGAGATAATCAGTCAGAAGGTATTAGGAAGGTATAGGCCAGTAAAGAAACTAAAGTTAAGATACTGAAAGGAATATTATCTGAGAAACCATAAAGTTGTTAATGTTTGTAAAATAAACTTGGGGGTTTTTTGGTTCACTTTTAACAACTGTCTGGACTCAGTGTTTTACCAGAGAGTAATGGGTTGGTGGCAGCGGGGAAGCGAGCACAGTGGTGGCACAGGGATCAACAGATCGTTAAACGTCCTGGGACCCTGTGTGATCGCCACCGACAGTTTCATCGGTCCTTACTCCAGGCACCAAGATAATTGATATCGAGAAGGTTAGGAATAAAATAAATATGGTGGTGTTGGTGTGTTGGATTGAGGCAACTTGGGTTCAAATCCCTGCTCTAGCTTAAAGTTCATAGGGTAAACTTGGTCCAGTCACTATTACCTCCCAGCCTAATCTCCCCTACAAGGTAGTTGTGAGGATACAGAGGGAGAGCCAGGTAGGTCATCCTGAAATCATTTGAGACCCAGGTATCCCAGCATTCCAGGGGATAAATAACCGTGACCACTAATGGAGCCAGGTGGGCTTCCCTGGGGCAGGCATTCCTTACAAAGGATGCCAATTACAAAAAGTCGTTGTCTCTCAAACTTCCCATGTTGAATATCAGAAGGGTGCAGGTTCTCTGATCTAAGTGAATTAAGTGTGTATTAGGTGGCGGCGGGGGAAGTAACAGAGCTCCCCCTTAACAAAGGAGGGTTGGAAGTTGCCTTTGTGAATCAAACCACTGGTCCCTCTACCTCAGTAATGTCTATGCCATGGGTAGGCAAACTACTCATGGATCCGGCCCAATCGCCTTTTAAATCTGGCCCACAGACAGACCAGGAATCAGTGTGTTTTTACATGAGTAGAATGTGTCCTTTTATTTAAAATGCATCTCTGGGTTATTTGTGAGGCGTAGGAATTCATTCATTTTATTTTATTTTTCAAAATACCGTCTGGCCCCCCCACAAGGTCTGAAGGAAAGTGGACCGACCCCCCGCTGAAAAAGTTTGCTGACCCCTGGTCTATGCTGACCTACTCCAGTGTTTTGGGCATTCCTAGCCCTACCAGTGAGCAAGTAACTCAGTAGTAGAGCATCTGCTTTGCGTGCAGAAGGTCCCCGGTTCAATCCCTGGCCATCTCCATTGGGGGCTGGGGATTTTCCTTGCCTGAATTGCTAATTTGGACGGATCAATGGATTTGCAGACTTGTAGGGTTGGAAAGAACTCCAAGGGCCATCTAGTCCAACCCCCTGCAATACAGGAATCTCAGCTACAGCATCCATGACAGATGGCCCAACAACCTCTGCTGAAAAACCTCCAAAGAAGGAGAGTCCACAACCTCCCATGGGAGGTTGTTCAATTCCCAACATCTTCATGCAGGACAGTGAATGTTGGAATGGTCTGACTCGGTGTCAGGCAGATTCCTCGTTTCCACACATTCTTAACAGCAGCTGAGAAGCAGCAGCTGCCGGTCACTGCCAAGTTGAGATCTGTCACCAAACACCGTTCCGCCACCCCCTTCCCTTTTCTCTCTCTCGGTGTGTATGTGTGCATGTCTCTGTGTAAGTTTCCTCTGGGCAGTTGAATGCAGGGAGGGGGGTGAGGCAGGAGGAATTCCTTAAGACAGTTCCCTCTGGCTGAAAAGATTTGCTGTGTGCACTCACTCAGAACTGGATCCAAGCTCCAGGCAAGTTTGCACCGTTCACAAGGGGGGGGGGTGAATGCAGGTGCCTAAAAGTTGTCAGCGCAGTAATTATTGATGGCCTCTGCGTGAAGAGGTGATTCTGTTCACTCCTTGAGGTTGCAGGGGGGAATGGGAGAAATGGCCCATGAAATCCTGTAGGATGGAGATACGGTACAAGCTGAATATATAGGATATTGCCTTAGATCAGGTCGGAATACTCCCGCCCAGGAGTAGGGAACCCCTTTCAGCCTGAGGGCTGGATTCCCTTCTGGGAAACCTCTCAAGAGCCACATGCCAATGATGGGCAGGATCAGAGGCAAAGGTGGGCGGGGCAATGAAAACAAATGTCACCTTTCCAGCCAAGCAAGAGTCTATCAGGGTTCAAGGACACATTCCAGCTAGGCAAAAATGCTCAGGGGTCATTGCAGAGCAGGGCAGGTGAGGAGTGTGGTCTGGGAAGAGTTCATTTTAAAAAGTGGGCTGGGGGGGGGGGGAAATTGGTAGGAAATTTTTAGTCTAAACTAAGCCAATCATAGGGACGCGGGTGGCGCTGTGGGTTAAACCACAGAGCCTAGGACTTGCCGATCAGAAGGTCGGCGGTTCAAATCCCCGCGACAGGGTGAGCTCCCATTGCCCGGTCCCTGCTCCTGCCCACCTAGCAGTTCAAAAGCATGCCAAGTGCAAGTAGATAAATAGGTACCGCTCCAGCGGGAAGGTAAACGGTGTTTCCGTGCGCTGCTCTGGTTTGCCAGAAGCAACTTAGTCATGCTGGTCACATGACCCGGAAGCTGTACGCCGGCTCCCTCAGCCCATAAAGCGAGATGAGCGCCGCAACCCCAGAGTCGGTCACGACTGGACCTAATGGTCAGGGGTCCCTTTACCTTTACCATTAAGCCAATTATAATTTTGGGAACCAAGTTTCTTCATATAGTCCTTATAAATTATATGAAGAAACTTAGTTCCCAAAATTATAAATGGCTTAGTTTAGACTAGAAACTCCACAGGTAAACAAATTGTCTCTCCATTAAGTGCAAAATGATTACAGGCAACTAAAGATATGAGATCATATAAACTGTATAGTGGTCGAAGGAAGTCAACTTTTTCTATTTTTCTTTGGACTTTTTTTTTCTAATTCTCTCCCCCCTTTCTTTTTCAATATGTATTTTTTCTTATTATTACTTGTTTTTTTTTTGGTATTCAGTAATTTGTATTATCTGTATAACTGTATTCTTTTTGGCATGTATGTAATAATAATAATAATAATAATAATAATAATGAAATGCAATGGAAAACGTGGGTTCAGAGAATGATTAACAAGAAGTAACCCCCCACAATCAAATTAGGATGGATGCTGATTGAAAACTGGACTTAGTATCTAACTGAACGAAGATTTAGTTGTATCTATGTTTTACTCACAGGTAGGGATGAAATCCAATTCAGGACTCAGTTAAAGCCTAATCTATCAAAGTCACACTTTTCAAAAGAATACGTAAACTGAAACACAGCTATAACGCAAAATTCGCACAGCAAAAATTCAAATTCTGCTATGCAGTTCACCAACCAAACAAATATTAAAGGCATAAATTCGGGAGAAATGTGCATAAAATTGAGTGTGTTGGTAAAAATAATAATGCACAAAAATGCATCACACATCAAAAGTGCATACAAATATGTGTTTAATAGGAGAAATTCACACAAAAACGCTAATGGGTTTTCATTGGGGGGGGTTATGCTGCAAAATGTGGATAACTGGATTTTATATCTATTGCTTTTTGTATTTTTACTGTTGCTACGATAACTGCTTTTGTTTCTGATGTTTTTGATCTGTTTTATGGTTCTCTTTTGTAGGCTACCTTGGAAATCTAGATTGATAAAATTATGTTTATTTATTTTATTTTTCAAAAAAGATAACTGAATTTAATATGGGGGTGTGTGAGAAATTGTGAGAGGGCCAAAATGGACAGATTCTTTCATTACTAAACAAGTTCATTTATTTCGTTGGATCTATTCTGAGTAAACCTTTGTTGAATACAATCCTATGCCCGGTCTTTAATGAGCATTCATTCTAATTTGCTTACTCAAAGCTTTCTTGGTTATTTGACCACAGGTCACAGAATCACTGAATTTTAGAGGTGAAAGCTGCAACAAGGGTTATCTAGTTCAACTCCCACAATGCACAAATCTGAGCCAAAAAATCCCTGATAGATGGCCTTCCAGCTTCTCTTTAGACACCTCCAGTGATGGAGAGTTTATCACCTTCTAAAGGAGCCCATTCCACTGCCCAACAGCCCTTGCCATCAGAAAGCTCTTCCCAGTATTAGGTCTGAATCTCCTTACTTGTAATTTGGATCCATTCATCTGGTTTCTACCCTCTGAACCTGCCGAAAACAAGCTTGAGCGTTCATCCCGATTTGCTTGCACAAAGCTTATGCGGTGCTTAGACCATGGGGGTTGTGGCCAATTTTAGCCTTACTCAGGGTAGACCCACTGAAACTTAATGACCATGACAAACTTAGGTTCATTCATTTCACAGCTCAGTTTGCTAAGAGCAAACTGTGTTTATGGAAGACAACCTTACTTGGCTATGAGTGATTGCCAAATGGGTGCTGATAACGCCAAGGTTGCAGATTCGATCTCCATATGGGTTGGCTGCCTATTCCTGTACTGACCACTGGTCTTGCTAGCTAGGGAGGATGGGAGTTGTAATCTAAAAGCAGCTGGAGACCCAAGTTTAGGAAATACTGAACTAGATGATCCTCAGGGTCATCTTTCCATCTCAACAGTTCTATAATCCTATGGTTCCATGATTTCAGTGGGTCTATCAAACTAGTCATAGTCATTAATTTCAGTGGGGCTTCCTTGAGTAGGACTGGTACTGGCTAGAACCCCATGGTCTAACCACCACGTACCGTATTTTCCTGTGTATAACATGCCCCCGTGTATAAGACACCTCTTATTTTTGAGGACTCCAAATCGAGGAAATGGGGGGATATTGTATCCGTGTATAAAAAAAATTCTAGTCTTTTTTTTTAAATCATTTTTATTGATTTTCCAATAAAAAACATCCAATTAAATATCCAATCATAATACTTCAATTAAAAACCAAAAACCAAAATAAAAAAGATCAAATTATAGTCCAATTTTATTTATTAATTTCTTGGGGCTCCCCATGGTCTGGATTTCTTATACATTCTAGTTTTATAAATGGAAAAGTATGGTAAGCAAATCAGGCTTAAGAACAGATAATCTGAAGGAGCATCCTCTCTCTCTCTCTGAAACACATCTTGTCTTTACCAAGATGCGCATAGAAATGCACAAGAATGAACACCCCCAGAGCTGGTGCGTTTCATTCTGAACTGTGAGAAACATATGCTGAGGCATATTATGTTTGTTTGTTTGGAATCAGACATGTTGTGCCTGTCTGCCTGTCTGTCTGCTTGTAGTATGTCTTTAACCCAGAGAAACAATTAGACTCTCTTGGCTCTCGATTTGCCAGAGGAGAGGAGATTGCAGAGCAAGTGGATAAAAGCAGGCAGAGCGGAGCCTTCAGCAGTGCGTAAGGATGCCATGGGGGAGCCTTGGGCACTCTTCCCTGACTGTGCAAGAAGGGGGCTACCCCTGCAAAGTCTTGGAGGGCGTGTGGCAGCAAAAGAGGTGAAACTCTGCCTTTGCAATGGACAAATGTCAACTGCTGTCGTCAGACGCTTAGCAGTTTGTTCACACTATCAGAGAATTATGCTTCTTTCAGTGGCCCAGCCAAAGATTGGTTTTGTGAACTAAGGTTGATTGAGCATGCTTAGACAACATAGGCCCATGAGAGAGCTCACACTACAATACTAATACTAATATTTTTATGCTGTCCATCTGACTGGGTTACCCCAGCCAGTCTGGGTGGCTTCCAACAAATCAAGAACATAAAGCACAGTAAAACTTCAAACATGTAAAACTTCCCTATACAGGGATGCCCTCAGATGTCTTTTAAAAGTTATATTAAATTTATTTCCTTGACATCTGACGGGAGGGTGTTCCACAGGGCAGGTGCCACTACCGAGAAGGCCCTCTGCCTCGTTCCTTGTAACTTCGCTTCTTGAAGTGAGGGAAACAGCAGGAGACCATCAGAGGAGGACCTCAGTGTTCAGGCTGAGAGATAGGGATGGAGACGCTCCTTCAGGTATACTGGGCTGAGGCCGTTTAGGGCTTGAAAGGTCAGCACCAACACTTTGAATTGTGCTCGGAAGCACACCCTGCTTGGTGTGCATAAGGTCCCAGCTTCAGCCCCCTGCATTTCCAGGCAAAGCTGGGACAAACTCCCTGCCAGAAATCTTGGAGAGCCCCTGCCAGTCGGTGCATACAGTACTGAGCTAAATGGCACTGGCAGAGGAAGGGCAGTGTGGTGGGTGCAGTCTGCCCCGGGTGTCATCCCTGAGGGGGGTGACATTGCCACCCCACCACCCTGGGATGCTCACCGCAGGTGGCACACCCCCCCCTGGGATGCTTGCCCCGCCCCTGTGGGTGGCTAGCCCTGCCCCTGGGTGCTGGACCAATGGCCTGACTCAGTACAAGGCAGCTTCCTGCTGATATATATATATATATATATATATATATATATATATACACACATATATACACACACACACACACACACACACACACACATACATGAGAAATTGTTTTAATTGTGTTTTTATACATTACACACACACACACGTCTGTTTATTATTAAATTGCTTTGATAAACTGAATCAAATTCATGGACAGTGTCAATATAACACTGGAAGACACCCACAATGAACCATTCATTTAATGCACACCAAAGATTTAACTGAGCAGAAAGCTCAGGTAAAAATACCACCCAATAACTTCTCAGCAAATGAAGCCCCAAAGTGGGTGTCATTAGCACCTAGTAACACCCCGCCCCTTTCAATATTTTATTCTCAACCCTCATAAGCCAGAAAACCCACTTTGGAATATATTTTGGAAGCAGTTCCCTTGTGAAGGGTTTTCAGGGCTGGAAGAAGGAAACTGCTGGCAAACACAGAGGGGGTGTACCCAGTGCTGCTCCTACTCAGAGTATACCCATTGAAATGAATGGCCATGGCTCACTTCTGTCTATTAACTGCAGTGGGTCTGCTCTGGGCAAAACGCTGTTGGGGGTAACCCAGACTCTTTTGCCTACTCACAGTTCTTCTGGAAACAACGCTCTAAACAAATGTTTGGAGGGTGCAAGAGGATGACAAGCAGTGAAGGGAGAGCCAATGGGGTGAATGGGGCAATGCCCCACTCATCTCCTACTGTCTTCTGTCAGATACAAACTATCTTCTTACTTATAACCAATCAGGGGGTGGTAATGCCTTTGTCCACTGTTGGGCTTCCTGCCTCCTTCTGCCTATTAGTCCCAAGGGGAACCAACCACCAAAGGTGTCCTTTCCTTTTCCAATACAAGTGGTACAACCAATTTCTATAAGAAGTTATCTTGTGAACTGCCCTGAGAGATTGTGATGAAGGGGAGCTATATTATTAACAACAACAACAATTCAGATCAAAACCCCGAGGAGCGACAAATCTCAAGGCAGCGAGTAATGAACCCCACCTCCTGTTCATGCCACAAGCCAACCAGACTGGGATGAAGATGCTACTACCCGGGCTATCAGAAGAGCCTGTTCTGGATCACATCAAAGGCACACCTAGACTCTCATCCTGGTAGCTGATTAGGTGCCTCTGAGAAGCCCACACAAAAGGGGCATGAAGGTGACAGCAGACTCACATCCTTGCTCTCCAGCAACTGGTATTCAGAGGTAGACTTTCCTTAATCTTGGAGGCTCTGTCAAAGCCATTGACAGACCTCTCCAACTCCAGGGAAGTGTCTGATGTCTTTGTAAAGCCATCTAACGCAGAGGCAACCATTTCCACCTCTTGCTGCAATGAGCAGTTATGCACTGCATGAAGAATAATACTTTCCGGTTACTCCTGGTCAACTGATTTCAATGGGCAGCCCTACATACTCAGTTTGGCTTGATTCGACAAAGTTAATCTAGCTTCCCAAAGAAAATGTTATTGCACGTTGTTTTCCTTTTATGTAAAAACCATTTAGTCTTTACATTAAGTGGTGGTAGTGGAGAATCTACAAATAAACACATACATGATTTTTGCATGTTGCTAGGTGTCTTTCCCTGGGACAAGTGTTGCTGGACTTCAACTCCCATCAGCCTCAGCCAGCATGGCCAATGGGCAGAGAGGATGGCAGTTGTAGTCCACAATGTCTGGAGGGACTTCCCTCCCCTAGAGTGAACCTTGGTGGCTGAAACTTATGTGTGGTCCAGCCTCCTCTTTCCACCTGACAGTGGTGCAGAGTAGCAACTAATATACTCTAGACTTAACAGCCCACTTCCCTTTAAGGTGGTCAGTTTCACTTATTTCACAATGCCTGAGTCAGCCCAGGATTTCATAGAATCATAGAATCGTTGAGTTGAAAGGGACCCAGTGGTCAGCTGGTCTAACCCCCTGCAATGCAGGAATCTCAGCTAAAGCATCAATGACAGGTGGCCATCCAACCTCTGGTTAAAAACATCCAAGAAGGAAAGTCAACAACCTCCAGAGGGAGACTTTTCCACGGTCGAACAGTCTGAAAGTTCTTCCTGGTGTTTAGTCGGAGTCTCCTTTCTTGGAACTTGAAACCATTGGTCCCAGTCCTACCCACCCAGAGTAGGAGATAACAAGCTTGCTTCCTCTTCCATGTGACAACCCTTGAGATATCACATATATATAACCGCAGCCCACCTTGGCCAGCCATAAAGCTTCTGAAAAAGCCGTACTCCCCATCATCTGGTAGACTGCTCCTGAACACGGAGGCTCCATTCTGCAACGGGGACTAGCAGCAGCCACTGAGGGCCAGAGAGCTAGCATATCCCCCTGGGGGATGCGGTGAGTGAGATGGCCGCAGGACGGATGCATCTCACACCCCTCGCAGCGGATCTCCATGTGCACAGAGGCTTCTGAGGCCACACGTCCAATTCTCCGCCCCGTCCCCCAAATATGCCGGATTAACCCTCTCTATCCTGGAAAGCTCTAGGGAAGCGCTGGGCAAGCCCTTTCCCCGGCGACAGCGGAATCCACAAGAGCGCGCAGGCAGGGCGCAAAGGCCGGCGACGTGCCCAAGTCCTCGCGCTCGCTGGTCTCCTGGCGCGGCCCTGGCGAGGCAAGCGGGCGGAGCGGCGGCGGCGGCAGCAGCAGCAGCCCCTCGCTCGCCGCCCCCTCCCCCCGCCAGTCTCCTCCCCGCGCCCCCTCCCCTCTGCTCCCCTCCCCTCGCCGCGCCTGCCTTTGCAGCATCCCGAGCCTTCCAGGCAGGCAGGCAGGCAGGCAGGCAGGCAGGCGGCCAGCCCAGCGCGCCTCCGTCCAGAAGCCGCGGCTCTAGCTCCCTCTCCCAGAGCGCCAGGCGGACACGGTCGCGGACGGAGCGAGCGAGCGAGCGTCCAAGCGGGGCGCGAGCGAGCCAGGCAGCGCCCCCTCCCCGATCCTCCTCCCTACCCCACTCCAGCCCCCGATCCTCCTCCTTCCCCCCCCCCCCCCCGCCGGCCTTGCCGCTCTCCTCGGAGCTCCATGGCCGCCTAGAGCCCCTGAGAGCGCCGCGCCATGGAGCCGCCGCCGGGCCCGGGTGCGCTCCTGCTTCGGCTCGGGCTCCTGCTATTGCCGCCGCTGCTGCGCCTGGCCGCCGCCGTGGAAGGTGAGTGCGAGCGGGCGACGACGAGGATGCTGAGCCGGGAAGGGCGCCCCGCGACGGCCAGCGCTCGGGGTTTTTTTGTGGGGAGGTGGTGGGTGGCGAGAGGAAGGGGGAGGGTCGAGGGTAGGGGAGCCGAGGCCGCTCAGCAAGAGCCCTTCCTCGGACCGAGAGAGCCAGCACCGCGTCGCTCTTTCTCCGGCGCCGGCTGCGGCTCCCAGCCCCCCTCGACGGGCGGCGCTCTCTGGGAAGCGGCCGCTGCCTTGGCAAACGCGTGCCGGAGCCCGGAGTCCGGGGCGCGCTGAAAGGCCGCTCCCTGGCCCGGTCTGGCCTGGCTGGCAGCGGCCGGGAGGAAGAAGGAGGCCCGGCCAGCGAGTTGCCTACGAGGATTTCGTGAGGGCGGCCCGGACTGGGCTGGGCTGGGCAGCAGTAGCTTCTCCTACGGTGGCTCCTCCAACGTGGCTTTGCCATTCGGATTTTGAAAGCTGCCTCGCTTCCTGGCGTTGGCGCGGCTCTGCTTCCAGAGCGTGGTTGGGCTTTTGTGCTGGTGGGGGAATGGAAAGGGAACGGGCACGATGCTTCGGAGGTGGCCGCAGCCCAGGCTGGAACTTGCTCTCTCTTTTTGGGTTGCAGGAGGAGAATAGGGGAGCCCTCAGGAACCAGCGGGAATGGTGCCTGGGCGGTCGCCTCATCCTTTGACATCCTTTGACAGGTGGCCGTCACCTGGGGTGCTTAGGGACACAGGAAGCAGAGGCAGGCCGTCTAGCTCAATATTGCCCACACTCTGTGGCAGCTCTGTAGCAGTTCAGCAGGAAGCCTTTTCTAGAGATGCCAAGGGTTGAATCTGGGACCTTTTGCCTGTGAAGGCCTATCCCAAACAGGAACACCGAAAGCTGTGAATCATCGAGCATCAATTCATACAGCTCTTTATTGTCTATCCTGACTGGCAGCAGCTCTCCGGCGTTCCAGGTAATGGCTCTTCCCAGGTCTATGAGAAGGTGCCATGAATAGAACTTGGGACCTTCTGTATGTCAAACCTTTCATCTTCCATGAGGACAGGATGGTCCTCATTAACTAGCAGGAATGATGTCCCCACACGAACGGCCTCATCCTGTGACAGTTGGCCAGAAATTTGGGGAGGGGCGGGGAGCAGAAGAAAGGTGGGCTACTCTTAGTGGCCAGCAGGAGCCGACATGTTCTGCAAGGTGGAGTAACAATGGGCTGCCTTCACTGACCCTCTAGGAGAAATGTGGTGGATGTTCTCATCTCACAGGTTTTGCCCTACTTGGTGCTTGTGCGTATGTGTTTATGAATGGGTTGCGCTCACGGCAGCAAGGCTGATGCATGAATGGACCTCATCCTGCAGTCACACAGCTAGGAAGTGGTCTGGAGGGGGTGATGGACCGCCTTCACTGACCACCGCGAATGAATGTTGCTTGTGCAACGCCATTTTAAGACACAAGTCGCAGGGCTGGTTCTGCCTCCCCCCATTCTGTCTCTGCAGAGATAGAGCACCCATCTTCCCTCTCCATTTCCTGCTAGATGTGGGCCCAGATGGACCTGGAAGTTACCACCTGGTGCTCTAGTACGACATGCTAAGTGAAAAGCCCAACTCTTGGCCATGTGCAATGTGCTGTGGCCTTCCTTCCTGGGGATACACCAAGCACAAATTCAAGACATGACATGCAACAGTCACTTTTAGGGGCGTGTCATTCCCCACCCCCACCCACGTCCAGGACTGAGGCAGGCACACATTTCGCTTCATGATTTGGGAGCCACCTACTGCCCTGTTGGAACTTCGGCTTTTTTCTCCCCCAACTTCCTGGTGGTGAACCGGTGGCAACCACAGATGCCAGATATTTTCGTTGCAGTGCTGACCGCGTGACACTAGATTTGTGAGCAGGATTATTGTTGCAATATTTGGGGTTCTGCAGGCTTTTATGTATTTGCAGAAGTTCAGGGGATTGGGCAAGAGGGTTAAGAAATGGAGAAACACCTGCTTGGGGGGCAGCCCCCCTCCATGCAGCTTCCATCTGCTCTAGTTGTTTTGTAGCTACAGATTCATCAGTCATGACTTCCTTGGGTTTCTAAGGGTACTCTCAGATCCTGTCCTGTTGATTTGATTTTTGGGAGCGGGTGGATGGGTTCCAGATGATGTGACTTCTCATGAGAATTCCCTTACCCCAGTTAAAACCATTTAAACCACTGTTCTCTGCAACAAACTACTCAACGTGTGTGTGTGTGTGTGTGTGTGTGTGCGCGCGCGCGCGCAGGGAATCCACCACAATGTAAATATTGAGTTGTGTGTGGATGGATCACATGCCTCAAGCAGAATGCTGTAGATCCATGAATGCAGCCACCAATATTATTATTTTTTAGCTTTAGAGAGGGGTGTGGTGTTTGGATTTCAGTTGAAGCAGCTTTTGGAGTGGCTGTTTAAATCTATTCTCATTTGTTTTCCAAACCCAAGACTCCTTCCTCCACCCCCCCCCAATGGGTTTAGGAACATAGGAAGCTGCCTTCTACCAAATCCAACCATTGGTCCATCCACCTCATTACTACATGCTTTCCAGCATTTCAGGCAAGGGAGCATTCCCATCCTTACCTGGAGATGCCAGGGACTGAACTTGGGACCTCCTACATGCAAAGCTGATTCTCTGCTCCTTAGCTAAGGCTCATGATGCTCGGTCAGAAGCAGCTGAGAGAGAGAGATTGTGTGATTTAGAGCCAGCATGCAGCATGGAGGAAAGTGTGAACAACCCCTTTCCCCAGCTCTATTGGTGTAATCAAAATTGGAATCCCAGTGGCTATATATATTTATATAAAGCACTAAAGCAAAGAACGGGGGAAAAAAGCTTGGGAGATCTGATAACAGCTCCCCTGTGTCAATTTTGGCATTAAGATTCTGCCAAAGCCAGACTTCTGTTGCTTCCCGCCCCCTCCCCCGCCCCATGTGAACTTGGTTACCTAAAATACTGTCATTGCAGGAAGTGCCCAAGTACAGGAAATACTCCTGTCTGAAATCCTGCAGAGCTGCTGTTAGTCAGAGTTGACAACACTGAGCTAAACGGATCGATTGTCTAGCAGCTTTCTATGTCTTAAGGGAAGGGCCTCAGCTCAGCAGTACATAAATCATCAGGTTTGCATGCAGAATGCCCCAGGTTCAATCCTTTGGTAAATCTAGCCAAGGGTTAGGTGCACCCCTTATGTAACTGATTGATCACCACATTCCTGCAGATAGCACCTTCTAAGGAGGTCTGTTCCTCACAATGTAGAAAAAGGGCCTTTGGTGTGATGGCACCGACCCTTTGGAACACCTTGTCCTTGAATATTAGGCAGGTGCTGTTTCTGGTGCCTTTTCCGAGCAGTTTCCTCTTCCAGCTATCCTTTTAAGCCCGAAAACCTTCCGAGTGTTTCTCTGAACTGGAATTGTGTTAAAGGTTGCTGTTGTTGTTGTTGTTTTAATTATGGTTTTGTTGCTTGCTGCTTGTGGCCCTTGGCTTATTTGGGAATAATAAGAAATAAACATATGGGGATCACTGGGACAGGACCCGTCTGAAACTCTGGTGAGTTGTCACCGATCAGTTTCAACAGTACGAAGCTAGGAGAACCAATGACCAATGGCAGCTTCCTTTGTACTTCATATGCACAAAACATTTCACCCTCATTTACAGTGGTGAATCATAGAATCATAGAGTGCAACCCCCTGCAAGGCAGGAATGTGCAGCTGCCCCGTATGGGGATTGAACTTGCAATTTCGGCATTATCAGCACCATGCTGCAACCAACAGAGCTGTCCAGAATCGAATACTGACTGATCATGGTGGGAGTTCTGTTGTGATGTAAAACTTGGGTGATGACTCCCAGGGGTCTTAGACACCAATTCCCATCAGCCCCAACTGGTAGGGCCAAAAGGCAAGAGAATGATGGGAGTTGAAGTCAAGTGACATCCGGAGGACATCACATTACTGGCTATCTCCCCCAACCACTGACATTTGGCTGAGCCTAGGTGTCTTGGTTGAGCCTAGATAATTCCTCAGTGCCTATAAAGGTGAAGAGAGTATATTTGAGATCTTTGGGAAAGCATAGGGGTCTTGACTTATTTCTTATTTGCATACTTTTTTGTGTTCTGCTTTCCTGACAATTATTGCCTCCTAGTTAAAATTAATGAGAGGCAGATCCTGCCATCGGAGGCAGATTCTGCTGTGGGAGAGAGTATGCCTCTGAATGCTAGTTACTCAGAGCCACAAGCAGGAAGTGTTGATGTTGTGCTTAGGACCTGCTTGTGTGCTTCAATTAGGGCATCTGTTTGGCCATGGTGAGCAGTATTAGAAACTTAGATATATAATCCAATCACCAAATGGCACCTTTAACCTGGGTTACAGTCACCACAATGGAATATCTAGGCCCTGTTTCTGCCCCCTAAGAGGAATAATGATAAATTATTATTAGTGGTAGTATTATTTTCATTTCTATATCACTTTATATTTTAAAGAACAAATCACAAAGTGGTTTAGGTAAAGGGTTAAGGGACCCCTGACCAGTGGTTTACGACACATTAAAACATCAAATGAAACAACCCAGAATGAAACAAATTGAAGCTTCAAGGAAAATATTTCAGATCCTTCCCTAAGCAACATTTTGCTTTCCTCAGTCTGGCACCCAGAGATCTCCACGTGGTCGCAATTGGACCCACTCCAGTTGCAAAATGCGCTTGGCGCCTGGCTATTTTCTAACACTGATAATGAGAATAGGATGGTGGACATTTAGAAGGGCCCCCTGTGTCTTGATCCATCAGAGCTCTTGTACTTGACATTCTGAATTCACCTTTGCAGGTGTTGATGCCCAAACATTCATCGAGTGTTTTGTATTGGTTAGCAAGTCCTGCTCAGACCCGTTGTCAAACTAATAGACCTAAGTTAGTTGTGTTCATTAACTTGATGGGTCCATGGTACATCCATTGGATACAGCGCTTAGCTCTTGCCCATGATATTTGACTATCTGTGACAAGCCGGCATGCAATATAACTGATGATGTTTGGTAGCTGACATGATGCACACTTTCCTCTTTTTTTTTTTGACAGCGTTTAAGAGTTAACATGCAATGGCTTTCTGTCTTGGACATGGTATGAAAAGGGTATAGGAACAAGAGAATTGCTTTCCTGGATCACAAGACCTTGAGGTCATAGTGGATTATGTTAACCATGATTTGGAAAGCCTGCGGTGTTTTGGAGCTTTTTTAGCTTACAGAAAAGGCGAGTATGGGGTGAGGTGACATGACCAAAATTTATAAAATGGTGCCTGTCGTGGAGTAAGGAGACAGAGGAAAGTTTCTTTCTCTCAAACACAACAGCAGAACCTGTGGACACCCATGAATGTTGGAAAATTCAGGACAGAGGAAAGAGAAAGGACTTCTTCATGCGGTACATGACTGAACTATGGAACTCATTCCTGCAGGAGGTGTGATTCAGCAGGGCTCTTTCCCCCCTTTTCCTTTTCAGCAAAGCTTTTCTTGGGACTGGCAGCAATGACTCTCTCAAGTTTCAGACCAGGAGGCTCTTGCAGCCTACTTGGAGGAATGAACCTGGAACTTTCTGCATGTAAAGCAGACGCCCAAATCTAAGCTGCAGCACTTAACGCTATTCTGTTCTAGAGATGCATTCCATTGATGTCTTTGGCAATATTTGAGGGGTCCCAGCTTAAGATTTGTCATGTTCAGCACCTTATAAAAAATCAAAACAAGGGTTGCCAACAAGGCTAAAGCACCTGGATTTTGACCATGGTGGTGGGGTGCAGGGTTCAAATTCAGAATTTACATGAAACACTGCATGCACTAGTTTTTGGATCTGTGGACTAAGGTGGTTAAAGGTTTCATAACACCTGAAGCTTTTTATTTTCACCAAAGTCAGCATGAAAAGTAGTGTGTGTGGGGGGGGGGGGGGGGGAGAGAGAGAGAGAGAGAGAGAGGGAAGCTGTTACACAAAAGCAAAATGCTTCCTTCCCTTTCAATGCCTCTAAGAGGGCAGAGATGTAGATACTGTATTGGAGTGCACAATCCCCATTAGCAACGGCAAGCATGGCCAGTGACCAGGGATGATGGGAGTTGTAATAATAATAATAATAATAATAATAATAATAATAATAATAATAATAATAATAATTTATTATTTATACCCCGCCCATCTGGCTGAGTTTCCCCAGCCACTCTGGGTGGCTCCCAATCAAGTATTAAAAACAATACAGCATTAAATATTAAAAACTTCCCTGAACAGGGCTGCCTTCAGATGTCTTTTAAAAATAGGGTAGCTACTTATTTCCTTCACATCTGAAGGGAGGGTGTTCCACAGGGTGGGTGCCACTACCGAGAAGGCCCTCTGTCTGGTTCCCTGTAACCTCACTTCTTGCAATGAGGGAACCGCCAGAAGGCCCTCGGCGCTGGACCTCAGTGTCCAGGCTGAATGATGGGGGAGGAAACGCTCCTTCGGGTATACAGGACCGAGGCCGTTTAGGGCTTTAAAGGTCAGCACCAACACTTTGAATTGTGCTCGGAAACGTACTGGGAGCCAATGCAGATCTCTCAGAACTGGTGTTATGTGGTTCCGGCGGCCACTCCCAGTCACCAGTAGTTCAAAATATCTGGAGGGCCAGGTGTAGACCAGATGTAGAGCTTGAACGGGAAACATGTGGCCCTCTAAATGGTGTTGGACTGCAACTCCCATCATTTGGAGGGCTGGAAGTTCCTCATTCCCACCTTAGAGAAGGAATTAAGCTGCCTCAAAAGCACCAACCAATAATACCTTTTAGGCTTAAGCTTGTCTCCCCTGGGACCTTTCCAGCTGAGTCCTTTGGATATTTTCACTGGTGTTCTTGAATGAAGGGTTGTGGGTTCTAATCCAATGCCGTCTGTCTGGAGAAGGCATCCCATGACACAGATCTCTTCCCTGGATAGAAGCAAGGCAGGCTGCTTTGAGAAACAGAAAATGAAACAGAAACACTTGACTGGCCTGCGGTGTGTGCATTGCTGATGCTTTCAAAGATAATGCTTTGCAGAGCCAAGCAGAATCACAAAAGAAACAGATGGGCAGGGAAAGAGTGGCCCTGGCTGCAGTCGTGGGAGATCTCCCACTGCTCGACATAAACAGGGAAATGTTAATGTCAAAGAAAGACAAGAGCGTGATCGGATGTGCACATTTAAATCCCACATTTGAATCTCGAACCATCTGAGGCTGGTGACAGCTACCCCATCTTCAGTGGCATCTGCGATGGCACTAAAGGTCTCCATCTGAAATGCAACAACCTGCAGCTAAAATATTTACGCTAAATATTTGTAGATCAGCACATCCAGGTTTGGAATAGAGAGAGACAGAGTCCTCTTTATTCATGGAAGGTGAACAAGGGAGAGTTCCTTTTGCATCTGGTGACAGGATCTACTTTTTTAAAAATAGGAAGTGGAGGGAGAATTTTCTCCTGCTCTTTATCTCCCCTTTTCATATCCACCAAGAATTGTGTGTGTGTGGGGGGGGGGGGGGGAGAATACCTCTTGTCATTGGTGGCAACAGGAGGGTGTTTCTCTTTTGGGTCACGGGGCGAGGGGAAGAGTCCTGATAGGCCGGCAGCACTGATGATGCCGGTGATTTAGACAGCACCATCCACGTAAGTTGCTCTGGAGAAAGAATGAGATGACAGGTCCAGGCCTCTGAGCAGTTTACAGTCTAAAAATAGGCAGGAGGGAGACAACAGACGATGGGAAGCCGGGAAAGGGTATGTCATTCTTGCACTGCAACATCAGTGAGTGCCTTGTGTTGAGTCAGGTCGCTGGTTTGTCTGACTCGGGGTTGTCTACATTTGGGACAATGGAGATGCAAATGGAGTGGCCTCCAGTTCCCATCAGCCTGTATCTCCAATGGTCGATGGGAACTGTAGTCCAATGTCCATCCTTACTGGGGGATGTCAGGGATTGAACTCAAAAGCTTTTGCATGCAGCTGAGCTTCGGATGCTGCTAATCTGCACAGAAATCTGCCTTACACTGTGTCACAGCATTGGTCTACCTAGTGGCTCTGCTGGATCTCAGACAGGGGTCTTTTCCAGCCCTAACTACTAATGGCCACATACCTTTCTGGGTAACCTTCCGGGGGCTGCATATCAACAGTAGAAGAAGGAGTTTGGATTTGATATCCTGCTTTATCACTACCGAAGGAGTCTCAAAGTGGCTAACATTCTCCTTTCCCTTCCTCCCCCACAATAAACACTCTGTGAGGTGAGTGGGGCTGAGAGACTTCAGAGAAGTGTGAGTAGCCCAAGGTCACCCAGCAGCTGCATGTGGAGGAGCAGGGAATCGAACCCGGTTCACCAGATTACGAGTCCACTGCTCTTAACCACTACACCACACTGGCTCTCAGACAGGACAGAGGCAGAAGTGGGCGGAGAAACACATATAAGGTTTATCTTTCTATAGTACCCTAGCTATTCTCAGCCCTCCCTCTCTGTCCTCCAAGAAGCATCATTAGAGTTCGAGGACAAAGTCCAGCCAGGCAAAAACACTCTGGAGGGTGTAGAGCAGGGCCAGATGTGGACTGGGAAGAGGAGGGGTGGTTTGGGAAAGTGCAGAGAGCTAGAGGAAGAGGGCCAGAGGGCTGCATTTAGTCGCCAGACCTGACGCTCCTCATCCCTGAATTAAAATGTCACAAAATTGTGAACAAAATGTCGAGTTCTCCAGAACTTTTCCATCAGCTGGATGTTAATCAAATTGGATTTGGGGTTCAGAGGGAAGAGAGAAGGGGAAACTGGGCTTTATGTTGAAACTTAAAGGTTGGCTGTGCGTAACAGCTTGGAGATGGAGTACTGTATAAGGAAATATATGAGAACATAAGAGCACAAAAAGAGCTTGTTGGGGGATCAGACCAGTGGTCCATCTAGTCCAGCATGCTGTCTCACAGTGGCTGACCAGATGTCCTAGTGGGAAACCCATAAGAAGAATTCCAGCGCAAGAGCCCTCTCCCTTCTTGTGGTTTCCAGCAACTGGCATTCAGAAGCATTGCTGCCTCTAACCGTGCAGGCAGAGAATAGCCATCACCACTAGGAGCCCTTGATTGCTCTCTCCTCCATGAATTTGTCCCATCCTCTTTTACAGCCATCCAAATCGGTGGCCATCACTGGTTCCTGGGGGAGCGAGTTCCACAGATTAACGGCATGAAGTTCTTTTCTCTGTCCGAACTCTTCCAACATTCTGCATAGAGTTCTAGCATAGAGGGAAAAACTTTTATCTATCCACATTTGGCTTCATGCCTGTTTAGCTTCAACTTCAGACCCAGGAGCGACAGGCGATTCACTAAGTTGGTGTGTGATTGTTTTTTCAGGCTGGGGGCCAGTTTACAAATTGACCCCCGAGACATGAGAAGTCAGAGGGGATGAAGTCGTGATAGGAGGGATCACAGAAAAATGTCAGCAGAGCACATTCTAAACTGGGGTGTTTTTTTTTGGGGGGGGGGAATGTTTCAGATAGTTTTTGCATTTTGTTTTTAAGTTGTGTATCTGTTTACTGACCTGGAGTCCTTGGGGAGAGAGGACAGGCTACAAATTCAATAAAAGAATAAATAGCAAGGATTTGCTTGCATGCAACATCCAAGCTCCAGAGCTGTCCAAGGTCCATTGCTCAGGCTCAAGAAGGAGCAAAGCTGTCACTGACATGGCAGGAGGCTTCTCAGCTTGTGATGGGATTTGTCAATGTTGGTGTTTCTCGGTTTTCTCCCCCCCCCCCCGCAATCTTATGTCCAGTTCTCCATCACTCTGCATCAGTTTGCATTTAAAAAAAGCAAAAAATAACCAGCATTTTACTGTGCATTCCTCCCAATATAGGAGACTGCCTTAAAAGTGAATTAGATCATTGCCCCATCTAGTCCAGTATGGTCTACACTGACTGGCAGCACCTTTTCAGAGTTCCCAACAGGGGGACATTCCTAGCTATATCTGGAGATGCCAAGGACTGAGCTTGGGATCTACCACAGAGCACTGACCCTTCCCACCATAGGAAACTGCCTCATGCTGATTCAGACTGCTCGTTCAATTAAGTCAGTATTGTCTACTCTGACTGGCAGCAACTCTCCAGGGTTTATTTTAACTTTTAATTCCTTACATGCACCAAGGGGCCCACGGTGGTGTGAAATGGTTCTCTTCCCCAAATTTTAGTCTCTCAACAACCCTGTGATATAATACATATAGGATAGTGTTAGGCTTCGGGGAATCAGCTTCCTCCCCTGTAAATAAGCAGATCAAACAAAAGGAAATTCTTACAAGTTAGTTCCTTTAATAAATAAGGGACAAAGGAAAGCATCTACCTAGGAACGGCGGTGCTCCCAATTAAGGCTCACACCCCTTCCATCCCTATTAATCTACGTCACTGTGTCATCTGAGCTTGTAGCCTCTGCGCTTTCTGTTCTGAGACTTTCTGAGCTCTTCTTGACCTTGGGGAGGGTGGAGGAATGCTGTCCAATGACTGTGAATCTGTTAACCCTCTCTCTTCCAGTGTTTCCTCTCTTAGGAGTTCCCTATCCAGTATCTCCCAGCTTCTGCCTTCTGAACTATGCCCCTCTTTAAGCCACTGTTTCAAATCTATACTGTCCTCCTGCTCCTGAGAAGATTCAGGAGATTCAGAAGAGCAGGAGCAGAGGGATAGGGAGGCTCCCACCATTCCTCCTCAGTGCTGTTCTCCTCAGTACAGTCCCTGACAGATAGCTAAATTAGTAGAGCATGAGACTCTTAATGTCAGGCTTATAGGCTTGAGCCCCATGTTGGGCAAAAGATTTCTGCATTGCAGGGGGTTGGACTAGATGACCCTCGCGGTCCCTTCTGGCTCTACAGTTCTTTGATTCTATGATCCTTTTAATGTGTTTATGGGAGGGGCGGTTTTTGTTTTGTATTTTTATCTTTTATTTTTATGCTGTGAGCTGCCCAGGGATCTATGGATGAAGAGTGGTATATACCAGTGTTGTTGTTAATAATAATAATAATAATAATAATAATAATAATAATAATACAGTGGAAAAACAGTGAGCTTTATAGCTGAGTGGGGACTGAAATCTTGGTCTTCAACGCACTGACCACTAAAGCACACTGCCTTCAGGCTGCAACTCCCCCAGCCTGGTGAAACCAAGGCTTTAACCTAGGACCTTCTGAATCCAAGCCAGCTGCTCTACCGCTGAACTACATCACAATCGTACTGCATGCTTACTCAGACGTAAGTCCTATCGTGTTCAGGATTGCAACCTTGTAGTAGTTGTTGTTGTTTAGTCGTATAGTCGTGTCCAACACTTCGTGACCCCATGGACCAGAGCACGCCAGACACTCCTGTCTTCCACTGCCTCCCGCAATTTGGTCAAATTTATGCTGGTAGCTTTGAGAACACTGTCCAACCATCTCGACCTCTGTCGTCCCCTTCTCCTTGTGCCCTCCATCTTTCCCAACATCAGGGTCTTTTCCAGGGAGTCTTCTCTTCTCATGAGGTGGCCAAAGTATTGTAGCCTCAGCTTCAGGATCTGTCCTTCCAGTGAGCACTCAGGGCTGATTTCCATAAGAATGGATAGGTTTGATCTTCTTGCAGTCCATGGGACTCTCAAGAGTCTCCTCCAGCACCATAATTCAAAAGCATCAATTCTTCGGCAATCAGCCTTCTTTATGGTTCAATTGCAAGCTTAGAAGAGCCCTTATTGTTCAGCCCCTGTTGAAAGTCCATTCTGCAGCCAAGGTCCTCAGTGGCATCTGCCAGCATCCCATCAAATAGTGGCGGAAGATCCCAGGTGAGTTTTGTGAGGGAAAGCAGACAGGTCTGGGGCTGCCAAATCGAGAATACAAAGCACATTGACTTCTTTCCCCCTCCTCGCTCCCCTTTCAAATATTTAAAAGCATGTCAGAAAGGAGAGGAGGAATCGTTGTTGTTTTTTATCCACCAAAGGTAGGACAAGGAAGACAGATCTGGGCTAAGCTGTGTCAGAATGTTCGAAGTGATAAGATCAGCCAAGCAGCCTGGGCGATTCACTTTCCTGAAGAGACTTTCCAAGAAGAGACTGAATGGGCACTGCGAGAGGTGGCCTTTTGGTACAGGGTGGGGAGAGCTTATTTAGTCTGACGGCCAGATTCTCATCTGGGCAGCCTTCCAGGGGCCACCTGCCAGGGGTTGGCAGGACTAGAAGGAAAAGTGGGTGTGAATTTTAACAACTGTATAGTAGGCGAGGCTCTGCAAACCCTGACAGCCGCCTCTCTATCCTCCCTCCAGGCAAGCAAGAAGAATTGTCAGAGTTCAAGGACCCACTCCAGCCAGGGAAAAGCAAGAAAGGAGGACTGGTGAGGGGTGTGGCCTTGGGAGAAGGGTGTGTGGCTGGCAAGGCCTGAGGGCCACATAGAGAGGCCTGGAGGGCCGCATTTGGCTGCTGGAGCTGAGGTTCCCCATCCCTGTTTCAGTACGTTAGATACCCTGGTAGATGGTGGTGGCTGTGATTAGGGTGATGATCAACATTATTAATAACAATTTCTATTTGTGCATTAAATGTGTGATTGATATTGACCTTGAAGTGCTCTGGCAAATGAGGACACCAGCAAGCCTGAATCCAGGGCAAAAACACTTTGGATGCTTCGAGCAATAATTACAGGAAAGATTTGCTTAAACTTTAAATTGGATTTTTAATTAAAAAAAATCAATTATAGCCAGCCTCTCTCTCTCTCTCTCCTTCACCCTCCCCTCTCACACGCCTTTAAAAAGAATTAAATAACCTGATTTAAAAATGAAAACTGCACTTACTACAAACAGACATGCCTAAATACCATAGTTATCAGAATGGCTTAAAAAGACTTTTGCAGTGGTGAAGTACCTGTAGAATTTGCTCTCTAAATACAGCACAGCAGGTCATGTATTTATGATAATGGCAGGCAGGCAGGGGGCACTCTTGGCCTTACCTGGAGATGCCCAGGTATTAGGAAAGGCTAAGGGGGACGCGGGTGGTGCTGTGGGTTAAACCACAGAGCCTAGGACTTGCTGATCAGAAGGTTGGCGGTTTGAATCCCCGCAACAGGGTGAGTTCCCGTTGCTCGGTCCCTGCTCCTGCCAACCTAGCAGTTCGAAAGCATGTCAAAGTGCAAGTAAATAAATAGGTACTGCTCCGGTGGGAAGGTAAACGGCATTTCCGTGCGCTGCTCTGGTTCGCCAGAAGCGGCTTTGTCATGCTGGCCACATGACCCGGAAGCTGTACGCCGGCTCCCTCAGCCAGTAAAGCGAGATGAGCACCGCAACCCCAGAGTCGGCCATGACTGGACCTAACGGTCAGGGGTCCCTTTACCTTTACCTTTAGGGGGGAAAGAATCTACTTTTCATGCAGAAGGTCCCAGGGTCAATCTCCATGTAGGGCTGGGAAGCGTTTCTGCTGGAAGCATCTTCATGAGCTGCTGCCAGTCAGTGTAGACAATACTGAGGTAGATGGACCAGTAATTTGACTCCACAAAAAACAGCTTCCTATGTTGGGGGTTGCACTTGAGCTGTTCTGCATGCAGTGCTCCAGCTCTCTTGCTGATCTGCAGATGTTCCTAATGAACACATGTTAGAAAAGGAGTCCATCCGACTGGCAGAACAGGGTGCCAGACTAGGTGGGCCATTGGCCTGATCCAGCAGGCTCTTCTGGTGTTCTTCTGTCCCTGCCCCCATTGGAAGTGCCCTGCATCCTATTAAAATAGTGTCTCCCCTTCAGAGATGTCAGCTCTCTCCGATAGTGAGAGCAGCAATGTGGCCATCAGTTTTCTTCTGGGCAGAACAGCATGGGCTGTGGGGAACCTTGGAGTGGGGCATCTCTCCACTCCCCACCCCTCGTCATCCAAGCAGTGTGGATCTGCAGCTGAGCCCCCCTGCCATCCCCCAGATCAGCCTGGTTACGTGGCCTTTGACTGAGTTCATTGCTATACCCTGGGGCTTCTTCTGCAGTGCTGGGCTCTCTCTGTGTGTGTTTTATGAGTCGTGGGACTTTGCCAACAGTTGAATCACAGCTGAAACCTCGCAGAACAGTCAAAAGAAATGTTGAGGCTGGGATTATGTTACCCGCCCTCCCTGTAAAAGACTCTATAAAGGACTCTATTAAGCAGCCGAAGGACCTTTCTTTTTGGCTGAGGGCTTCTGCTGGAGGATGGAGATTACTCTGTTGGCCTTTGTTGGGATAAGAGTATGGGAGAAGGACTCTCCACAATGACAGACTCCTGGAACGTGACCTCAGAACTCATCTCTAGAACTCATCACTTTGTCTTGTCCCTTGCAGGGGGGCAGAGTGTTTGTGTGTACTGAGCCCCCTGTTGGCTTGAAGACCCCAAGTGCTTGTTTTTTCAGGTGCCCCAAAGTATCAATTCTGGGGGGTTTGCAACGTCGATGGGGACAAGACTGCCGGATGGAGGACAACCCTTTCATCACTTTGTAGATTACAGAGGTCAAAAAATCCAGATTTTGTGGACAATTGAGGACCCTTGCCTTCATTCCAGGCTTGTGTGATACCAAGATGCATCTGAGGAGGCTTCTTGGTAGTTCCGCTGCCCTTGGAAGTTTGGAGGAAGTTGTGGGCTGGGAGAGGTCAGTCTCTCTGGCAGCCCTTAAACTGTGGGATACCCTCCTCAGAGAGGTGAGTCCAGTACCTTATCATATAGTGTTTGTCTTATGCTGAAGATACCTCTTTACTCTGACCTTTAACACACACACACACACACACACACACACACACACACGTCTGAAAGATGGAGCAAAATTTTTTCTCTCTTCTGCTCTAGAGGGTAGGACCCAAGCCAATGGATTCAAATTACAAGAAGAGTGATCCCAACTAAACATCAGAAGAGCTTTCTTTGGAGGTTTCTAAAGATAAGTTGGATGTTCCTCTGTCAGGGATTTTTTAGCTGTGATTCCTAAATTGCAGGGGTTTGGACCAGATGATCCTTGGGGTCCATCCAAACTACACAATGGTACCTCAGATTACATACGCTTCAGGTTACAGACTCTGCTAACCCAGAAATAGTACCTCAGGTTAAGAACTTTGTTTCAGGATGAGAACAGAAATCGTGCTATGGCGGCGTGGCGGCAGCAGGAGGCCCCATTAGCTAAAGTGGTGCTTCAGGTTAAGAACAGTTTCAGGTTAAGAACGGACCTCTGGAACGAATTAAGTACTTAACCCGAGGTACCACTGTACAGGTCTATGATTCACTGATTCTATATGTACATCTTTAGGACCCATCTTCTGATTGCAAATTGCTTTAACAGATGTTAATCATGGGTTGTAGCCAACTTGGACTTACTCAGAGTAGACCCGTTGAAATGAACTGACCTGTATGCCATGCCCATCAACTTCAAGCAGAGCTAACATCGGAAGCAACCTGTTGCATTTTTATATGGTCCTCCTCCCTGGGACCTTATGGCAAATGATAAGTAAGATATCAACATCATCATTGCCTGATGCAGTGGGAAATGGGAGTCTGAGCTGGATTGCCCTTTGCCCTGAACCAGGCAGGCTCTTCTTATATAAACTGTCGCAGTCTGCTGCATGCCCATTGTTTTGTCGTGTTCTGTTTGATCTGGAAGGTTTGCTGCCATGGTCGGAGGGATGCAAAGACTGGATATTCCTAGTTGCAGTTGCCTTATAAGAATAAATGAAAATACTGGAGGAGACTGTGCTGAGTGAAAATCCTGGGATTTGGACACCCTTCTCGAATCTAGCCGGCTTGCCAGTGCTGTCTGTTTCAGGGTCCTTTGTTTTTGGACAGAGCTGGAGATCAAGCACGTCACACCATATTTGGGCATATTTGGGGGGGAGAGAGATGTGCAACTTTGGAAGCGGGAATCTCCTTGCCGAAGATCATGTGCAAAGCCAAGACTCACTGTGCTCGCCCTCAGCGGGGTTGGGAACATTTGCCTCTGCGCTCCAGCCTCCCCACCTAATGCTTTTGTTCAGCACTGAATATGCTCCCGGCGCTGCATTCTGTCTCCTTACGCTGCACATTTCTTTTAGCGCAGGGATTCGGAAATGTGGATGATTCATGCCGTTGCGTGTTTGGAAACAGCCTCTCGTTCACCCCTCTATTGGTGAAAGTTTTGGACTGGGCTTCCTTGACACAAGGCAGATCTGGCTCTTCCTGATGGCAGTGGGGAATTCAGTGGGCGGAATCTGCTTTTCTGCAATGGTTCTCCTTCCTCCAGCCTCATCTACAAGAGCACTTCTTTCGCAGAAGCGAGCTCGTTCCTTAGGGCACTAGAGAGAGGTGGATCTGCCTAGCTCTAGCCTGTGACAATCTTGCACACATCACCCACCGTAGTTTATTCCTAGGAATGTTGGAAAATTCTGACACCCCCAAAATGGAAATGGAAGCAGCAATTGCTAATGTCCATGCATTCATCTCATGTTTGGGATGGAAATCAGAGCCTTCCTCAGTTCTAACCAACCCCGTGTTGAGCGGAGAAGGTCTGCAGGGGAGATCTATTTAATGTTCATCTGAATGCAAGTAGAACACCTCGCATGACTGGAGATCCATCTTTATTCGGATGTTTGACCGCATAGATAATTCTACTGGCATTCACGCAAAACAAGTAGAAGCTGCCTTTGGATATTCTCTGCTCAACATCAAGATGGTTGTAGATTGAGCATATGTAGCAATGCTCACAGACATTGGGAGTGAGGCTTGCAATCATTTCCCTGCCTCCTGTCCATGGATATAGAGGCCACATGGTTCAGGCAAATTCGTTAACATGCTTCCTTTCCAGCGTTCAAAATTCACCGGGGGCCAGGTGCAACCAAGTGAAGATACCTGGGTGCCAGGATAGTGCCTGATGTCTCCACCATCTGGAGGTGCATACCTGGAGATCCAGTGTGGTGTAGTGGTTAAGAGGGTAGACTTGTAATCTAGTGAACTGGGTTCGTGTCTCCACTCCTCCACATCCAGCTGCTGGGTGACCTTGGGCCAGTCACACTTCTTTGAAGTCTCTCAGCCCCTCACAGAGTGTTTGTTGTGGGGGAGGAAGGGAAAGGAGAATGTTAGCCACTTTGAGACTCCTTCGGGTAGTGATAAAGCGGGATACCGAATCCAAACTCTTCTTCTCTTCTTTTTCTTTTGTCTTTCCTGTTTTCACACACTAACAATACACACTGTAGAATTCTATTCGTGATATTTTATCTGCACAATCAGAATGAATTCCAGGAACCAAAAAGTCGTATTGAAAAAACGTGACTTTCCTGCCATCTGGCCCTAAAAAGGGGCAACTAGGCATTCCGTTTTGGCAGCTGTGGTTTGAGGAGCCAGTTGGCGCCTAGCTTATATATCTGGGTTTCTAACACTGTTTCTAACACTTTCTAACATTTCTTTGATCTACATCCAGATCACAGACGCACCCTTAAGCTCCTTGGAATCCTTGCTTCACTTTGGGTTGCTTCGGAGAGATCTTGCTTCAGTTCCCAATTCTGGATGCCTTCAAATCTTTTGCCCATCCCTACTCTCTACCCAGCTTCCAAGCCTGCATTAAATGCAGCTCATGCATTGCTAAGCATTTTCTCTCAAGTGGGTTAAAGTTGCAGAGAGTGTGTGTGTGTGTGTGTGCGCGCGCGTGTGTGTGTGTGTGTGTGTGTGTCGCAGGGTCAGATTCTGCTCATGTTACCTGACCCTCTGCTTGTCAGGTATTCCTAACCCCTTGCATGATGCACAGGTGTTTCAATCAAGCCATGTTATACTAAAAAAAGGGGGGGTGAGGTTTCACCTTGAGGTATGTAGAAGAGACCCAGTTTTGTTATTTAAGATTTCTACATAGCCCTGTTTCAAGTTCAAGAGGCAGGCGATGCTTTTAATTTGCAATACATCAAAAGGCTTTCAGAGATGGCAAGGGTGCCTGTGTCACTGAAATATATATACTTCTGCATGGTGTGGAGAAAGTAGAAGGTTTTTTCCCCTCCCTTGACGTACTATAACTCAGGCATTCAGTGAAATGAATGAGCAGTAGATTTAGGACAGATGAAAGGAAATCCTTTCCTATACGACAAATAATTAATTTAGACCGAGGGTTGCCAGGGTTGCACATTGTGATTTTGGAGTGAGTACAATCAGCGGCACCTTTCTCATAATTTGAATCCACTGGCTTGGGTCCTACCCTCTGAAGCAGCAGAAAAGAATCTTGCTCCATCTCCCATTCATATATTGGAAGATGGTTATCATATCACCTCTCAGCCTTCTCTTCTAAAAGGCTAAGCATGCCTAACTCCCTCAACCATTCCTCATAAGGCTTGGTTTGCAGACCCTTGATCATCTCGGTCGTTCTCTTTTGCACACATTCCAGCTTGAGGCTACCAATGCCTGGGAGATGAGCGACCCAGGAAGAGCTATTAAAAGGCATCAAAGGCCCTTGAGTCTCCAGCAACAATGCTGGATTAAGGGAGTATCACTAAGATACACACCTTCTGAATGAAACATATGGGCATGGGAACCAAGCTGCGGTGAGTGCCTTTAGACAAGATGCTGCGCTAGATGGATCCAGCAGAATTCTCCTTGCGTTCTTATGAATGGCAAACTCATATGAACTAATATGCATGGCATGCATGTGATCTTCCACTAAGGAATGTATGCAAAGCATGTGCATCTCTACGGTGTCTTGCAACAAGGCTGCTTGATGCAAATCAATGTGTTGCAGTTGTTCTTTTACCGTTTCCCCTGTATTCTTATGTCCCAGCCACCGAAATCAATGAATTTGGCTTGCTTATGCTATCACCCCTCCTGATCACCTTGCTTGGAAAAGGACTTTTGCAAAGGAAGCTGCCTTAAACCGAGTCAGACCACTGGGAGACAGAGAAAGGAGAGGGGAAAGCAGGGTAAGAATGCACACTCTGTGGGGTTGGAGCCAGGGACATAGGGAGCTGAAAAGTCAGATCCCCAGTTATCTCAGTTGATTAGAGTGTAGCGTTGATAACGCCAGAGTCATGGGTTCAGTCCCCATACAGACATATTCCTGCATTTCAGGGACTTGGACTAGATGACCCTTGGGGTCCCTTCCAACTCTGTTGTTGTTGTTTAGTCGTTTAGTCGTGTCTGACTCTTCGTGACCCCATGGACCAGAGCACGCAAGGCACTCCTGTCTTCCACCGCCTCCTGCAGTTTGGCCAGGCTCATGTTTGTAGCTTCGAGAACACTATCCAACCATCTTGTCCTCTGTTGTCCCCTTCTCCTTGTGCCCTCCATCTTTCCCAACATCAGGGTCTTTTCCAGGGAGTCTTCTCTTCTCATGAGGTGGCCAAAGTATTGGAGCCTCAACTTCACAATCTGTCCTTCCAGTGAGCACTCAGGGCTAATTTCCTTAAGAATGGATAGGTTTGATCTCCTTGCAGTCCATGGGACTCTCAAGAGTCTCCTCCAGCACCATAATTCAAAAGCATCAATTCTTCGGCGATCAGCCTTCTTGATGGTCCAGCTCTCACTTCCATACATCACTACTGGGAAAACCATGGCTTTAACTATACGTACCTTAAACTACATGGATAAAGGCAACAGGCTTCCAACTCTACAACTCTGCAAATTCATTGGTCCATCCAGCTCATTCATGCTTGTCTATAGCAGCCTCTTTTATCCAGCTGGCTTCAATCTAGAACAATCTAGGGGTGTCTCCACCCTCATTGTTCTGCCCGGACGCTGAGGTCCAGCGCCGAGGGCCTTGTGGTGGTTCCCTCCCTGCAAGAAGTGATGTTACAGGGAACCAGGCAAAGGGCCTTCTCGGTAGTGGATCCCGCCCTGTGGAACACCCTCCCATCAGATGTCAAAGAGATAAACAGCTACCTAACATTTAGAAGACATCTGTTCAGGGAAGTTTTTAATGTGTGACATTTAATGTATTTTTGATCTTTGTTGGAAGCTGCCCAGAGTGGCTGGGGAAGCCCAGCCAGATGGGTGGGGTACAAATAATAAATAATAAATAATAAATAATAAATAATAAATAATAAATAATAAATAATAAATAATAAATAATAAATAATAAATAATAAATAATAAATAATAAATAATAAATAATAAATAATAAATAATAAATAATAAATAATAAATAATAAATAATAAATAATAAATTATTATTATTATTATTATTATTATTATTATTATTATTATTATACTGATGGGGTGGGGGTTGTCATCCAGAACATTGGGAGGGCGCCAGGTTGGGGAAGACTGGTCCACAGTAATCAGCAGCATCACTCTAGGATAATGGTAGGCAACCTTAGCCCTGGGTGCCAAACGTGGCCTTCCAGGCCTCGCCACTTGGCCCTTGGGACTCTCTCAGGTCACACACCCCTCCCCAGCCACACCCTCTCTCCCCAGGTAACACTCCTCATTGACCTTGCTAGAAGACACCCACCTTGGGTCTCTCTGGCTGGCTGGAACATATTCCCAAACTCTTGATAATTACTAGATGGGCCACTGGCCTGATCTAACAGGGCTCTCTTTGTGTTCTTCAAATCCTCCTTGGATGCTCGGGGTTTTGGAAGGACTTCTTTGCTTTCCCTGCTCTGATACTAGGCCAGTCTGGGCTCATTCAGTGGAGATTTAGGTCAGTTTGCCTGCTTTAGCTGCTAGCACAGCTGTTCTCCGTTCTGCGGCTGGCTCTGAGGAATCAGAGCAGAGCAGGCTAGACCGCAAAAATCTGTACCTCTGGCAGGAGTTGGGATGCAAACCTTCCTGTAGGGCAGCCTTTCTCAACCTGTGGGTCCCCAGATGTTGTTGAACTACAACTCTCATCACCCCTAGCTAGCAAGGCCAGAGCTCAGGGATGATGGGAGTTGTAGTCCAACAACATCTGGGAACCCACAGGTTGAGAACCGCTGCTGTAGGGTTTTTCTCCTACTCATACAGAGCCCGCCCCCGCCCCGCCTCATTTTAGGGTTGATGCAGTGGGATTAAATGTCAATCACCCTGTACTGCATGTTCTGGGGAAACATACAAGCCTACAAGCCCTCAATCTTTCCCAACATCAGGGTCTTTTCCAGGGAGTCTTCTCTTCTCATGAGGTGGCTAAAGTATTGGAGTCTCAGCTTCAGGATCTGTCCTTCCAGTGAGCACTCAGGGCTGATTTCCTTAAGAATGGATAGGTTTGATCTTCTTGCAGTCCATGGGACTCTCAAGAGTCTCCTCCAGCACCATAATTCAAAAGCATCAATTCTTCGGCAATCAGCCTTCTTGATGGTCCAGCTCTCACTTCCATACATCACTACTGGGAAAACCATAGCTTTGACTATACGGACCTTTGTTGGCAAGGTGATGTCTCTGCTTTTGAAGATGCTGTTTAGGTTTGTCATTGCTTTTCTCCCAAGAAGCAGGCATCTTTTAATTTCGTGACTGCTGTCACCATAAAAAGCCCCAAATATAGCCTTTCCTCCTAAGTGTGTGCATTTTTGTAAACCTTTCTTGGCTGGAGAACTGCATGGCAAAATTCGGACTTCGAAGGGTGGCTGTGTTTTAGAGAATGCGAATGAGGTAGATTTGCTGTTAAATACAAACTTAATCAAAAAGTTACCTTGGAATATCCTACTGTCATGTGTATTCTCCTTGCGATGCAGAGATGCTAGCATGCATTTGACTGCCCACTGTTGTTTTTCTGCTGCACATGACTGGGATTGCACATGTGATTGAGCACAACCTGCGTGCGCATGCAAGGATACATGCATGCCTTTTAAAAATACAGTGGTATCTCGGGTTACATACACTTCAGGTTACATACGCTTCAGGTTACAGACTTCGCTAATCCAGAAATAGTACCTTGGGTTAAGAACTTTGCTTCAGGATGAGAACAGAAATCGTGCTCCGGCGGTGCGGCGGCAGCGGGAGGCCCCATTAGCTAAAGTGGTGCTTCAGGTTAAGAACAGTTTCAGGTTAAGAAAGGACCTCCGGAACGAATTAAGTACTTAACCCGAGGTACCACTGTAGGGGAAAGTAAGCACCCGTGAAGAGCCCCACTGGATGAGACAAAAGCACCACCAAGCTTGGCATCCTGTTTACTTGCATGCTTGTACACCCGCTGCTGTGCTGCTAGCGCTCCCCTGTGCCGTTGATACGCACACTCTTGCCACCAGAACATCCCAAAACGGAGTTCCTTTTCCTTCTCGCTTGTCCTCCTCGACAGCCATTTCTTGGGTAGAAGCCCATGCGGAGCTGGCAACAGTTGCCTGCTTTGCAGCCTGTCAGTTAAAACACCGAAATCTGGTGCTCTTGGCTGTTGGGGAAATGCAGAAGGCCAAGAGCAAATAATTGCGGAGAGGGTATGGCAGGATGTCTCCCAGCCCTGGCTCATCTTCATGAGGTTTTGACCCCCTGAGCAGCTTCCTAGCAGGAAGCAGGATCTGTCTGGAGCTGAGCAGTCAAGGTCGGTGCTTGTACACCCTGCAGAACTTCCTGCAGGACTCAAAGACCCTGGGCGGAGTCCTCATTTACTGAGCAGAGCTTTTGGCTGCTGTAGCTCCACATCAGCATATTACCCTTGGTGCTGAAAGCACCTCACTGCTTGCCAGAGCATCACCAAGCCAATATGACTGCTAGTGAGAACCAGTGTGGCATAGTGGTTAGAGCATCAGACTAAGACCTGGGAGACCAGGGTTCGAATCCCTGATCGGCCATAAAGCTCATTGGGTGTGACCATAGGCCAGTCACTGACTCTCTGCCCAATCTGCCTCACAGGGTTGTTGTGGGGATTAAATGTGACCACTTTGAGCTCCTCGGAGGAAAAAGTGGGCTGTTGTTGTTTAGTTGTTTAGTCGTGTCCGACTCTTCGTGACCCCATGGACCAGAGCACGCCAGGCACTCCTGTCTTCCACTGCCTCCCGCAGTTTGGTCAGACTCATGTTTGTAGCTTTGAGAACACTGTCCAACCATCTCGTCCTCTGTTGTCCCCTTCTCCTTGTGCCCTCCATCTTTCCCAGCATCAGGGTCTTTTCCAGGGAGTCTTCTCTTCTCATGAGGTGGCCAAAGTATTGGAGCCTCAGCTTCACGATCTGTCCTTCCAGTGAGCACTCAGGCCTGATTTCCTTAAGAATGGATAGGTTTGATCTTCTTGCAGTCCATGGGACTCTCAAGAGTCTCCTCCAGCACCATAATTCAAAAGCATCCATTCTTCGGCGATCAGCCTTCTTGGTGGTCCAGCTCTCACTTCCATACATCAGTACTGGGAAAACCATGGCTTTAACTATACGGTCCTTTGTTGGGCTATATATGCCATTAATAGCAATAATTAATGAAATTAGGGCATAAAGCCCTCAATGGTCTAGGACCATGGCTCTTAAACACAGGCCACATTATTGTAATCATCTGAGGAAGCAGACCTGACTTTCCCACAGTTATTCACATATTCCTCTACTTTGTATGCAAACCAAAGCTTTATAGCTTAGTGGCACCAGTAATTTGGAATGCTGTTTCTATTGAATTGTAGACAGGCACCTACAATTATTCTATTTTGAAACGTACTCAAAACATTTTCATTTCACCAAGCTTTTCAGAGAATTTGGTCACACACAGATACTCATGAGTAGCACCTGCAGATACGTGGTAGTTCCACGAGGGAAAGGGCCTTCTCACAACTCTCGGCACTGTTTGTTAACTAAAGCTGCCAGGATCCTTTCGTGGAAACCACGACTGTTTAAAGTGGCATCACCATCGTCATAATTTTATTATTTATACCCGCCCACTCTAGGCGGCTTACAGTACACAGTGTACATAGTGCTTCAAATTTTTTTGCAAGTACAGTGGTACCTCAGGTTAAGAACTTAATTCGTTCTGGAGGTCTGTTTTTAACCTGAAACTGTTCTTAACTTGAAGTACCACTTTAGCTAATGGGGCCTCCCACTGCCGCTGCACGGCCGCTGTGCGATTTCTGTTCTCATCCTGAAGCAAAGTTCTTAACCTGAGGTACTATTTCTGGGTTAGCAGAGTCTGTAACCTGAATCGTATGTAACCTGAAGCGTCCGTAACTTGAGGTACCATTGTAAAGAAGGGTGTCAGTCATATATATGATTTTAAGTTCTGAGCTGCGATTTCGCTATTCTGACTTCAACAGATCCTGCATGCGTGTATGATGTTCTTATGAACATCACCTTCTAAGAATTGTCCATGAGGTTTCCTCGACTGGATCATGGGAGTGTGGGACTAGGCAAGCCTAGCTCTAACCACTGTACTTTACTCTCCTCTCTGCCGTTTTGGCAGAACAGATCCCCATGGATCTGCACCTGCAGCGCCAGGGCCCAGCCCCGAAGCCACCCTTCTGCCGTGTGTGGCCTTGCCTCGCACCCGGTGCCTTGGCGTGGCGAGATGTGGCAGGTCGTGTGCCGTGGAGACTTTGGTGTCTGCACGGCTGCCATTTGCACTTGAAAGATTTGAGGCCTGCGAAAAGGAAAAAGGGGGAGGGGAAAAAAAGAAGCATTTAATTATCTGGGCAATTAATTCCACTCAGTATAGCTCGTGGGGAGGGGGTAGACCTGATGTCAATGGGGACGCTTATTTAATGAGGTAATGATGCTGCGGGGGAGGGGGGGACCCGAAAACCCCTGGTGAATTCCTCAGCCAGAGAAGGAGGGAGGAAGAATCCACCTGAATAAAGGGAGGGGGGGGGGATGGACGGTTGGAGAAGAGGTTGCCTTTATGGAGGCACAAAAGATTTCCGAATTCCCCCAGCCTCCGCAGCTGCCCCCACCTCAGCCCCACGTCTGGGAATGCTGCCCACAACAACTTGGGCCTTGGGAGACGCCTCACAGTTTCTCCCCACGCTGGGCAGGCTAATGCCTTGCCAATGTCCCCCTCCCCCCCCCCCGCCGCAGCCAATCCACTACTCCTGCTTGGAAAGCTGGACTTTTTACTATCGAAGATACGCCTGCCCTGGTCCCTCGGGGGCCAGAGTGGCATTCAGCCCTGGCGTCTCCTTCGGCCTGGAGGGAGGCCAGCCATGGCGGCACGGACATTTTAATGAAAAGCCCATCGACGTGGGCAGGCCGGGTCGGGCTGGCTTGGCTAAGTGGGCCGGGGGGGGGGAGTGGCACAGACTCCTGCCGGGATGGCAGCCAGGCCTGCGCCTGCCCATTCCCATCGGGCGAGGAGGATTTGCTTTAAATGCCAGGCACAGCGTGCCGGCCTGCAAAGACAGACGTGGGCTGGAACGGCACAAAAGGAGCCCCCCTCCCCAGCATCCCTGGCTCTCTCGTCCTGCCGTAGGAGGGCAGGCGGTCGAGTGCCTTCTCCTGGCTCACACCCTGACGTCCCCTCCAGCCACCCTCTCTGTCTTTGCTGAGGTGAGAGGAAACAGCAGAGCCTGAGAGTCCCAGCTCTATGATTCTCACGGTTGCAAAGGACGAGTGCTTCTGGCACCACACGGTCATCCCTGACTGCAGGGGTAAAGGTAAAGGTAAAGGGACCCCTGACCATTAGGTCCAGTCGTGACCGACTCTGGGGTTGCGGTGCTCATCTCGCTTTATTGGCCGAGGGAGCCGGAGTACAGCTGCCAGGTCATGTGGCCAGCATGACTAAGCGAACCAGAGCAGCACACGGAAATGCCGTTTACCTTCCCCGCCGGAGCGGTACCTATTTATCTACTTTCACTTTGACATGCTTTCGAACTGCTAGGTTGGCAGGAGCAGGGACCGAGCAACGGGAGCTCACCCTGTTGCGGGGATTCGAACCGCCGACCTTCTGATCAGCAAGTCCTAGGCTCTGTGGTTTAACCCACAGCGCCACCACATCTCCCTCTGTTGGGGGCTGCTTGCCTGTGGTGGACGGGCCAGAGGCTAAACTGGCCAAAGCAAGATATGTAACTTTTACCATTTGTACAGTAGGCTGGTGTCTACACACAGACACCGATACTGATAATGTTTCTGTTTCCTGTTAATTTTGTTGCTTTGAATATATACTTTATATCTGACTTTCTTCAATGATGCTTTATTCTGGATTGATTGATTTGAAGTTCGATTGTGTTGTCAACCACTTTGAGATTGTTCCTTCGACCTGTAAAGCAGTATAGGAATGAAATGAAAAATAATAATAATTATATCAAATGTAGTTCCAGATTTGCCAGGCTTGGAAAAGAAGCTTCTATTGGTTACATAATGAAGGAATGCCAAGTTATGTAAAAAGTATTTATTTGGAGGTTCTAGTCCTTGTCAAAATCTCAAATTATGCCTAATTTCCCCCATGATAAATATATTCCAGAGTGAGTGATACCTAGCATCTGGAATAAGATCTTCCACTGAACTTCAATCACTATTCATTCTGATATATATTTCAAGCGAAGAACTTGACAAGTTGGGAATGGCAAAACTCCGTGGGAAACTTAGCAGTGCGATCCTAACCAATGTTTGCCCAGGAGTGAGTCCTATCCAATTCAGTGGGATTTAACTGCCAGGCAAGCAGAGTTAGGATTGTAACCTGGAATCCCATTGCTGTCGTTTGGGTAAGATTGGCATGCATTTTCCTGCAACATCAGCCCGGTGGGGGAAGCACCACCTGCTAAAGTTCTTAGCTCTAGGGTCAGAAACCAAATGGGGTCAACTCTAAGCTTGGGCTGGTTGAGAAGGTGACCTCTGACTTCTGTTTCTTTTCTGTTCACCTGCAGAAACACTGATGGACTCCACGACAGCAACGGCAGAGCTAGGCTGGACCGTGCATCCACCATCAGGGGTGAGTTTGTGGGGAAGAGGGGCTTCGTCAGTCTGACATGAGCAGGGATGTGTGAACCTATCAGTTTTGGCGTTTCTCATTTCTCCAATCTTAAACTCAGTTCTCCCCATTTCCACACCAATTTGCTTTAAAAAAAAAAAGTCCTTGTGAAAACTAATCAGCACTTTGTGCAGGTTTCTCCTAATATACACATTTTGGCAAAACTATTTCCCCAGATTGAGTGCATCTCTGGAAGTCGTTTTCACAGATATATGTATTTTCATCCCAGTGTTTTGCATTTTTGTACGCATTCCTCAGCCGGATAGGTGAACTGCAGAATTAGGAGAAGTGTGAATTTCGAAAGGTGGCTGTTTTTCAGTTTGCGTGCGGGAAGTGTGAACAAGGCAAGTTTGCCTATAAATGTGAATCGAATGTATGCCCATCTTTAGACGTGAGAAAGGTCTCCTTGGTCAGGGACAACTTTCTATATTGGTCTCCAAGAAAGAGGGAAACGGGCTAGCTTCAAGTGGCTCTTCAGGGTTGCAAGTTGTGCTGTGATGACTTGGTGGTGGGAGATGGTGGATACAATTTGAATTATCTGGCAGGGTTGCAAACATGCAAAGCATGCAGTGCACGACGGACAGCAACACTGGTAGCTGCCTAATGCCAGCTCCAACTGTTTGACTCACAGGCTGTCTGGCTGAAAAGAGTCCTGCTTCCCTGATCTGGGGATTGAACCTCAAACCTTTGACATGCCCTCCTGACAAGCTGCCCTATATTGAGTCAGACCATTAGCTCATCCAACCCAATATTGCTTACTCTGACTGGCAGCTGCTCTTCAGGATCTCAGACAGAGGCTTTCCCCACTCCTTGCAACCCAATCCTTTAAACAAGAGGTGTCTGGGATTGAACCTAGAGCCTTCTGCATTCAAAGCATGCAATCTACCGCTGAGCCTCTTCAATATTGACAAGGGAGAGGGAGGGAGAAGATTTGCAGGTTTCTGATGAAAAGCTCCCCCCTCCCCAAGCCAATTTCAGAACCCTCCATGTAATATGTATAAGGAGAAGGCTCCAAATGCTCGCTGCTCATTTGCGAATTGCACCGAGGAAAATGCCTAGGTAATTTTCCGTTGGAATGCCGCAAACTCTCACACAATAATCCTGATAAGGCTGACAGCGCTAATGAACGCAATTAGTTGATTAATTAAATTCATGGCAATTTTTTTTTTAAAAAAAGGTGTTTAATTGAGGGTGGGGACATTTTGGATGCCATTGCGGGAAGCAAGTTGCTGTTTAGGCATCACACTTTGAATAGGGTTTTTTTTCGGGGGGGGGGGGACATGCAAATAAAGCATTTTGTGGTGTTGAATCCAAGGAAATGCTTATTTTCCCCAGGTAGTCTCAACACACACACACACACACACACACACACACACACACACACACACACAATCTGCTTGCAGATGTAACCTAGCAAGCAGCTACAGTAAGCCAGACCGGATTCTGACAAGCAAATCAGAAGCAGGGAGTTTTCTAGAGGCTGCATTTCATTTGTTAAAAATATATATATGCATATATACGACCCGTCATTTTGAACTGAAGGCATCTGCGCTGGAAGAATCAAATGCAAATTAAAAATAAGCATATTATGCGTAACCCAAATCAACCGGCAACTGGTCAATCAAGTAAGCTGCAAGGATGGAAAGCAAAAGCCGGTAGTGATACTGGGAGTTAGAAAAGAAGCTAGTTAAGGAAACTCAAGGCAAATGCCTCCAGGGAATCCTGGGAATTGTAGTTCCCACATACATAGAGCTACAATTCCCAGCACCTTTAGCAAGCAACAGTTCCGAGGATTATTTAGGGGAAGCCATGTGTACTAACTGAGCCTTCGATGTGTTTTCACGTGGATCTGCTTTTACTGAAACTCACAAAGTCCCTCTTCAACAGCATGGGCTATGTACACACTGTAGATTTGAAGCACATTTAAGACACATCACTAAAGAACCCTGGGAACTAGTTTGGTAAGCATGCTGGGAATTATAGTTCTGTCAGGGGCAAACCACCTGGGGGCCTCTGGGGTTGCTTTCTAAGCCAACCAACAAGGAGAAAGCAGAGCGGTATGATTGCAGTTTACTTCCTCCACCCAGCTAGGCCAGGGGTGCAGAGTCTTTTTCAGCCTGAGGGCCAAATAGCCTCTTTGGCAGCCTTCTAGGGGCCACATAGGGACGTGGGTGGTGCTGTGGTCTAAACCACTGAGCCTCTTGGGCTTGCCGATCAGAAGGTCGGCGGTTCGAATCCCCTTGAATCAACCTAGCAGTTCAAAAGCACGCCAGTGCAAGTAGATAAATAGGTACTGCTGTGGCAGGAAGGTAAACAGCATTTCTGTGCACTCTGGTTTCCACCACGGTGTTCCATTGCACCAGAAGCAGTTTAGTCATGCTGGCCACATGACCCGGAAAGCTGTCTGCGGACAAACGCCGGCTCCCTCAGCCTGAAAGCGAGATGAGCGCCGCAACCCCATAGTCGCCTGGACTTAACTGTCCAGGATTCCTTTACTTTTACCTTACCTTTTAGGGGCCACATGTATCAGGCAAGCAAGGGGTGCACGAATGTGTCACTGCCCTGGTGCTGGCGCTTGGGACATAAAGGAGAGGGTGCTGCTTCTGCTCTCTGGGCTTGGAATAACAGAACCATAGAATTGTAGAGTTGGAAGAGATCATAAGGGGCCATCTAGTCTAACCCTCTGGAACTCTGGGACGCTTTTGCAGCCTCGGGCTTCCCCATCTGTAACATGGGGGCAAATCATAGCACTTCACTTCCTTGCAGATTAGTTGCAGGATCCGTAGAGCTAATGTGTGTGCTGAACGCTTTGACTGCTTCATGTTATGTGAACGCTAAGTGTTTTTCTTGCTATTAACATCGGGAGTCCAGCCAGTAGCCAGTAAACCTGAACCGCTTGGGTCATGGTGATGGAATTCACCTGGCAGGAACTGCCACAGCGATCCTGTAGGGTGTGAGCTGGGATCAATTAGCCCGAGAGGAAGTCTGGAGCAGAGAGCAGCTGCCAGGAAGGGAGGGGAGGAGGACAGAGGCAGGATGGGGAGCAGGTCTAAGCAGGGACTGAAGGGAGCCAGGCTGAACCAACAATTTCTGGGTTCTGCTCAGACTCGGGAAGTGCAGACACAGCAGGTTTCAGGAGCTACTCAGAACCTAAGCAGACTTTCCATGAAAGGGTGAATGTCAACAGAGTCCATCTTACTCCTGTGGCTGGTCCCCGAGGCTTCTTGGAAACATGTGAGCAAGGTACCAATGACATTTCCTGTTATTTTGTCCCTGGTATTCATGGGTACGCCTGTTTTCCAGGGGGTGGGGGCAACCAGAAGTTCCTCTAAGATTCTGTAATTCTAGGCTTCTAAGCAGAGGTTGGATGGCCACCTGTCAGGGATTATTTCGATGTGATTCCTGCATTGCAGAAGGTTGGACTAGAATCTAGATGATCCTCATGGTCCCTTGCAGCTCTACAGTTCTATGATTCTACAAGTTCCATCAGACCTGACTATAGGCCAAACTAGCAGGGGCTGATGGGAGTTGTGGTTCAGAAGCAATTTAGAGGGCTGCAGGTGAGTCACTCCTGTTCTGATGAGTTATCACAGGAGGTTGCTGTGGCCAGGCTTCTCCAGAACTCTACCTTTTAATTTTTGATGAAGAGTTCTGATGGACCAGCAGAAATGTCCATCTCTGGGGTGGGGCACGGGGGTTAAATAGAAGGCATGATTCATTGAGTTTTGGCTGGTGCCTTCATTATACACTCCTCCTCCTCCTCCTCCTCCTCCTCCTCCTCCTCCTCTTCTTCTTCTTCTTCTTCTTCTTCTTCTTCTTCTTCTTCTTCTTCTTCTTCCTCCTCCTCCTCCTCCTCCTCCTCCTCCTCCTCCTCCCCTTCTTCTTCTTCTTCTTCTTCTTCTTCTTCTTCTTCTTCCTCCTCCTCCTCCTCCTCCTCCTCCTCCTCTTCTTCTTCTTCTTCTTCGATCCCTCATAGCTGAGTAAAATTGTCTTCCATGAACCCAGTTTTAACAGTGAGTCCGTAAGTCTTAACAGTGAGTCTGTAAGTCCGTAAGTGTGGAGACCAATTCTGGATCCACGTATCCTTCCACAATGGGGACATAGGTTTCCAGATGGGAGTTGATCACAGTGAGGGTTTGCCAAACGTGCCTTCCTCTTCCTCCCTTTCGTCCTGAGTTTGAGCATCTTCAAAGTCCATGACACCTTTGGTCAAGGTTGTTCTCCAGTTGGAGTGCTTGCAGGTCAGTGTTCCCCAGTTGTTGCTGTTTATACTACATTTTTTTTTAGATTTACATTGAGAGCATCTTCAAACCTCTTTTGTTGACCACCAGCATTACACTTTCCATTTTTAAGTTCGGAATAGAGTAGTTAAAATACACTGTTAGGCTCTAGGTGAAAACTTTAACCAGACCATTGGCTGATGAACAGCCTATACCCTTTTAAATGTTTTTGTTTGGGGGGGTGGGGTATTGGATTGTTTGTTCTTGTTTTTATTATGTATTTTGTGTTTTTTATCATGTTGCAAACTACCCTGAGATCTATGGATGAAGGGCGGTATACTAATTTAATAAATAAATAACAATAGTAGAGTTGGAAGAGGCTTCAGAGGTCATCCAATCTAGTCCACCACTGACCCGCTGATGCAGGAAATCCCCTGCCACAACAGCCCTGAAAGGTGGGCCACCCAGCCTTTGCTTGCAGCGAAGGATAATTCACCACCTTGTGAGACCATCTGCTCCACTGTCAAACAGTGTGTGCCATCTGGGCGTCTTTCCTAATATTGTGTCTAAATCTTATTTTCTTGTAATTGGGCAGAGTTGTGCGCACCAACTACTAGATTTGGCTCAGACACCGATTCAGCGCTTTGAAAGTTTCCCAGTTCGGTTCGGACCCAAATCCCAATTTAGAAAAATGAAAGGAAAGCTTGTGCCTCCCTCTTTTTTTAATTATCACATGAAAAATTGCTGGGTGGGAGAGGCTATAACCTATTTCCCTTTTGACGGAACTTGATGACACTTGCGGATAGAGTTGCTCGGCACGAGTGGATGAAGCCTGCCAAATTGCAGGCAGATAGGTCCAGGGAGTTTGTGATGGGAACCTTTTCTATTTTATTATTATTTTTAAAGGAAGCCATCTGTAGCCTCTTTCATTTTTGGCAGAAATGAATGGTATCTGCATGCTTGTTAGCCTCCCGTGAGAGGACGGATCCTGCCAAATTTCAGACGGAGTGCTGCAGGGGTACTTGGGCAAGGACAGCCTTTACAGTTTGGGGATGCTTAAAGAGGAATCACTTAATGCTTCAGATGCGCTTAGTGGGAAATTTGTACAAAAGTAGCAAACTGGAGACAGGTGTCTGTGGATCAGGAAACTGAGCAACACATAGATAAATCAGCCTAGGAGTGCTTTTATATTTAGGCATCTTTAAAGGAGCGGTGTGCACCAGATTTGGCTGAGTCCTGAGCCAAATTGGGCGCATTCCGAGGGACTCTAGCATCAAATAAGTCAGGTACAGACAGTCACAGATTCCTGCGAGTCTTGTTAGGTGGTGCAGACCAATCCGTGGCTGGCAAGGGGCGGGTGAAGGGGTGTGTGGTGGGGGCAGGCTGCCCCAGGTGTCACCACTGAGTGGGGTGACAAAATGCCATGCGGCATTCACCGCGGGGCCTGCAGCGCACCCGAGCCACGTTTCTCTGCGCTGCCCAAACAGTCCACCCGCTGCCTCCCCCCCCCAGCTGTAGGGCAGCTGAGTGGGAGGAGGCAGGCAAACTCCAGAGGCCCCACCCCTATGGGTGGCTCGCCCCGCCCCTTTGGCAAGGGTTACTTCTGGGTTTCGGCGGTTGCGCATGCGCAGGAGCACTTAATTGTGCTTTGCGCATGTGCAGAAGTGCCAAATTGCAACCCACGCATGCGCAGACGCATGCATGTTGCAAACACTGCGGGTTGCAAATGTGCATCCCGTGTGGATCACGTTCACAACCCGAGTGTCCACTGTATTTCAGGTGCCAGGAAGAAGAAGAAGAAGAAGAGTTTGGATTTGATATCCCGCCTTTCACTCCTCTTCAGGAGTCTCAAAGCGGCTAACAATCTCCTTTCCCTTCCTCCCCCACAACAAACACTCTGTGAGGTGAGTGGGGCTGAGAGACTTCAAAGAAGTGTGACTAGCCCAAGGTCACCCAGCAGCTGCATGTGGAGGAGCGGAGACGCGAACCCGGTTCCCCAGATTACGTGACTACCGCTCTTAACCACTACACCACACTGGCTCTCGAGTTGTGATCCCTCTCACTCCTGGCTTGTGCTCTTCTCAGTTGGAACCAAATGTCACTAGGGCAGGCTATCGGGGGTCGGGGGCGAAAATGCAAAGCTGAGTTGACAGGAGTGGATGTGCAGGCATGTGGCATAGAGGCAGAAGGGCTTTGATGCCCTGCGTTTCCCAAGCAAGCAGAACTAGCAAACAACACAGAACAGAATGGACAGGAGCAAATGGATACATCGCTTCAGCATCCCTCCCCCAAAGCACTGTGGTCGGAAATCCCTGGTAGAGGGGTTTTCTCTGATCAGAGGCGAGGCCTGTCAGTCGCAGAAAGGCCTCTCTCCTCCTCTCCCCCCCCCCCCATATTTGCATTTTTCTTTTATGACGAGCTTCGAGACAAACGTTTCCGTTTCTGAGAAACTGAGAGAAACCAGAACAGACAGGTTTGTGGCTGCTGCCAGAGATTCTTTAGCCGTGGGGTTGGACCAGATGACCCCTGGAGGTCCCTTCCAGCTGGACAATTGTATGATTCTTTCCACTCCTATGTGTTCTTCCCAAAGAGCTGGTTCCCTAAGGATTCTTCAAGGTCTGGCAGCTGCCATCCAAAAATATACACCCCCACTTTCAGCCAGAAAGTGCATTTTCACACCAAGTTGTTATCAGTTCAGTGCACAGCATCTCATTCCCCGAGAACTATAATTTTCAAAATTCAATACCGGCCAAGAAAATTGCAGAAATCCATGTCCCGTAAGAAGGCGGCATCAACTGGCAGGTAAGCATCGGCCATACAGGTACATGTTTTGAGCAGAAATGAGAGGGGAAATAATAATGCCATTGTTTCTCAGGATGGAGACAGACAGTTTGTCTCAGGCAGGGGTGGAGAGGCAGAGCCCAATCCTGTTTTCTTCTAGCCCTGCGTGTGCAAGGAGATTCCCTGCATGAAACTCCCTCACGAGCCCCATGTCTGATCCACCTTGGGGACTGAAAAGTGCCCCATCGCCTGACATCATTGTGACATCAGGGGATTGGCAGGCGGGAAGCCCCACCCACCTGTCAAATTTGGCCCACAAAGCAGGAGAAGGTTCCCTACAACTGGTCTAAGGGAGCTGAAAGCGATATGGCAGGACTTCTGCCTATCATGTCTTCCTCTCACCCCATCATCTGCGCTACAAAAAAGATTTTGCAGGGATCTTAGGCACTCCAGACCATGGGTGATAGCAGTGCCACCCATGGACAGCAGCCTCCCACAATCTCAGGCTGATATCTGAGCTTTGCCACAATGTGAAAACCACTCACAGAAACAGAGAGCCACTCATAGGAGTGTTTGTTGCAAATATATTTCTTTTGTGGAAGCAAATCACATGGAAGTTGTGCTGGATAGAGAGTTCTATTTCCAGAAATGGCTGTTGCATCGTATGAAAGCTCAGACATAACGTGGAAATGAACAGCTGGGGGAAAGCCAGGAGAATGTCAGAAACTGCCGTGTGGATGCAGCCTGGTCGAGAGGCAAAGTAAGGTGGATTGCACACATTTGCAGAGCCGGCTCTACCCTTGGGCAAAGGGAAGTGACTGCCTCAGGTGGTAGGTGTTTGGTGGGTGACAGCAGCAAGTTCCCCAGCTGTTCTTCCTAAATTCTCCTCACCGACAATTTCCTTCCAAGGGAGGACAGAGCTGGATATCCTCCACAGCATATCCTGCCCCACACACCCCAAACGAGCCTTGTGGGGTGGAAGATACTATCCCACTGCCAGTGTCGAAATAAGTTGCAACTACATGTCCAGTTAGCTTCCATACATCTCATCCTTGGCTTCAGGTGGCAAAATGTCTAGCGCTGGCTCTGCACCTTTGGTTGCAGCAGAACTAGAGGATGGAGTGTCTTTAACTGTGGCTCCTGCATTTGCAGGCGGTTGGACTAGATGATTCTCTGGGTCCCTTCCAACTCTGCAATTCCAGGATTCTTGAGGCTACACGGTAGAGATAGGGGACCTCTTTCAGCCCAACGGCCATGTTCCCTTCTGGACCACTTACCATGTGTGTGTGTGAGAGAGAGATGAGGAAAGCAGCAATAGCAAGCAGAGCAATGGCTGTAAATTTCACCCTTGAACAGTAGGCTATCTCAGTGGTTAGAGCACGAGACTCCTAACCTCAGGGTCGTGGGTTGGAGCCCCACGTTCGCCAAACATTCCTGCATTCCAGGGGGTTGGACTAGATGACCCCAGAGTCCCTTCCAGCTCTACAGTTCTATGATTCTACAGAGGCCCACATGCCTTTCTCCGTCCTCTATCCAGGCAAGCAAGGACTCTTAAGAATGGTTCAAAGGAAGAGAAAGGCATGTCCTTCTGGGGGAGTCCTGAGGACCAGCTAGAGATGCCTGGGCAGCCCCTTGCCTCTGCTATACAGACTTGAGTAGCAGCCCCACTGCATGTAGAAATAGCTCTTTGGGGTGCAATTTTACCCTAGGAACACAGAGAGCTGCCTTATAATGAGTCAGACGGATGATCCATGTTGCTCATTTGTGTTTGACCACCAGCATCTCTTGAGGGATTCAACTTCTCCCTGTCTCTCCCAGTCTGACCTTGAGATGCTGGGGATTGAACTCAGGATCTTTGGGATTCAAGGCAGATCCGCTGCCGGTGAGTTACATCCCTTCCCTACATCCCTATATCCCTACAGCCTCGGCTACAGCCAGGCACTATTCATCTTTTACGAGACAAGAACAGCTTATGCGTCTGAGCAGGAGCTGCTCCCTCTGGGATATCCCTGCTTTCATTCTACATTATTCTCCGAAGATGTTTTCTGCATCTTTTTTTTTTTTTTAGACCCTGTTAAGATGCCCAGAGGCAGCATTAGACTGTGGGCTATATCTAACCCACAGAGAATTCCCACTCGGCTTCCATGCGGTAACTCACCTGAGTGTCAGTAGCTCTGGGCTGCAGAGGAATGAAAGCATTTCCAGAGGGGAAGCTGAGGCAAGCCAGATATGTCCCACATTGCCTCTCCCTGCCTCAAATTGTATGAATCAGGAGCATGGCAGGGGAGGAGGGTTGAAAGGGAAATATTGTTTGTTTCTACCTCCAGCCGCAGGATTTTTAAGGAACGGAATGTGCAGGAGGTTGTCCTTAATTAGCTAACAAATGTATTATTTCATGATGACGTGTTTTACCCCACTCATACAGTGGCATGCAGAGATCAGTGAGAAGACAACCCCTGCCTTTGGGCTCACTACCTAAGAGACACGGCACAAAAGGAAAAGCGAAGGGAGGGAGGAGGAAAAAGCAAGCTCAGGCACTAACTCTTAGTAACAGAGGTTATAGCTCGAGTGAACAAACTTGAGGAGGAGCCCATAGCTGCTTGTCTTTCAGCTGAGCAGATGGAGTAGCCATGCAAAGTATTATTTGCTCCAAACTTTGCATTGGCTGCCAGTATACTACAGCTAAGTTCAAGGTGTTGCTGCTATTGTATAAATTCCTAGAACCAGGTGACTTGAAGGACCACTTTGTCCTTTATACAGTGGAAAGGTTGCCACAGTCATCTTCAGAAGCCCTTCCGACTCTCCCAGCATAATATCAAATTCATTCTATTTCTATGTGAACCAAGGCTTTCAGCATGGCGGCAACCAGCACTTTTGGAATCAGACAGGCACCTGCAATCCTGATATTCCATTTCCCGCGGAAATCATTTTCGCTTCGCTGAGCTGTGTTGGGAGAATTCCTTTGTTCTGTGTATTTTAAAATGTTCTATAATGAGTTTTATCACACATGACCCATATATTATATATATATTGGTGATTTTCAATATTTTTTGCAAAATAAGTAAATTAAATAAAACTTTGGAGTCCTGAAACTGTATTTGCCTGGCACCTGCTTCAAATAAAATAGGCAGGTGGGGTTTGTTTTTTTTAAACTACTTTATTTTCTCAGGTTTTAATCAACACATCGTGGCTGGGTTTTTTGAGCTGCTTTGGAACTGCTGTTGTCGCACGATGAATTGCTTTGTGCTGTATTCTCAGTTGTATCAAAATGTGTATTGTAGCTGTTTTACAGCATTTTTAGTTAAAACAAAAATATCGTGCTCTCTCTCTCTTTCTATCATCCCTTCACCATCTGGTGCTCTAGCTACTCAGGCAGCTGGGGGGGTTGAGCAATAGAGTTAGTGGCACCCCTGAGAAGGCACGCAACCTGCTCAGCTAAAACCCCGGGGCGCTGCTGCCTTGTCCATTTGCCCCACGCCTTCGGGGCTGTGCGTGCCGAGCTCTGACTTTCCGCTTTTCCTTTTCTGCAGTGGGAAGAAGTGAGCGGCTACGACGAGAACATGAACACGATTCGGACTTACCAGGTGTGCAACGTCTTTGAATCCAGCCAGAACAACTGGCTGAGGACCAAGTTCATCCGCAGGAGGGGCGCCCACCGCATCCACGTGGAGATGAAGTTTTCGGTCCGGGACTGTAGCAGCATCCCCAACGTCCCCGGGTCCTGCAAGGAGACCTTCAACCTCTACTATTACGAGTCCGACTACGACGCCGCAACCAAGACGTTCCCCGCCTGGATGGAGAACCCCTGGGTGAAGGTGGACACCATTGCAGCAGACGAGAGCTTCTCCCAGGTGGACCTGGGGGGCCGCGTGATGAAGATAAACACCGAGGTGCGCAGCTTTGGGCCCGTCTCCAAGAATGGCTTTTACCTGGCCTTCCAGGACTACGGGGGCTGCATGTCCTTGATCGCCGTCCGCGTCTTCTACCGCAAGTGCCCTCGCATTATCCAGAACGGAGCTGTTTTCCAGGAGACGCTCTCGGGGGCCGAGAGCACGTCACTGGTAGCAGCTCGGGGTACTTGCATCCCCAACGCCGAAGAAGTGGATGTACCGATCAAGTTGTACTGTAACGGGGATGGGGAGTGGCTGGTCCCCATCGGGCGCTGCATGTGCAAGGCGGGCTACGAATCGGTGGAGAACGGGACAGTCTGCAGAGGTAAGATGACCTTCAATCAAGGGTCCATGTGGCTCCTCTATGGTGGGTGCATGGGGCAAGGAAAGGGAGCGGGAACGGGATTCTCTGCCTCGTCTCATGTCAGGGAATGGTCTGAAGATGGAGAACTGGAGGGGGAAGAGTCACGCCTCTTAGCCACAGCGTATTCAGAAGCAGAGAGAGAGACAGGAGCTGAACAGCTTAGCGGGGAGTTATCTAGTTATGAGATTATGACAACAGAACCAGACAGGAGGGAGCAGCTAGTTGAAATGTCACTGGAGACCACCACCACCACGGACTCAGAGGTCTGAATGTATCAGAGAGCAAAGGAGTCAGAGGGAGGGAGGAATGTCCCATTGGCGGCCAAAATGCTGCGGAAATCAGAAGGAGTAGAGTTGAGTAGCCAACTGCTCTCCTTGCGGAGAGCTGTGTATTTGTGCTCTCAACATGACGCTGTAATAAAAGGACTATAAATCTATCAACTGCTCGTTAATTCTTATCGGTAAAGTTACTGAAGGGAGGGGAGGGCTCTCCACGCCTGACACCTCACGATGGATGGTCGATTCGGAATTGGCTCACTAAAAAGCTGTTGGGTCAAAGGGAGATGGTAGGAAGGACTCACAAAAAATGTAGCAAGTATATGCTGAAAATGCCAGGGTCATTTTATCACATGGGATGGTCCTGTGAAATGATGAAGGGCTTTGGGGAAATAATTGATATGGAAAATAATGAATTGAAAAGGATGTTTAAATTGATAAATCCCGAAAGCCTTTTTACTTGGAATAATGGGGACAGAGCTCCCAAGAAAGATGACAAGCTTATTTATATACAGTGGTACCTCGGGTTACGAACAGTCCTGCTTATGAATGCTTTGGGTTACGAACTCCACAAACCCGGAAGTAGGTGTCCCGGGTGATGAACTTTGCCCCGGGATATGAACGCAATCTGCTTCTGGGACCATGAAAGGCCTATGTAGGGAATGCATACCTCGGGTTAAGAACGCTTCGGGTTAAGAGCAGACTTCCAGAACGTATTAAGTTTGTAACCCAAGGTACCACTGTACATGACAACAGCTGCTAGAACTTTTGTATGCACAGAACTGGAAAGGGAAAGGATGACCAAGTAAGAAGGAATGGCTTATGAAACTGATGAACTATGGTGAAATAGCAAAATTAACTGCCAGATTAAGAGGACATAATGACAGTGTTTAAGGAAGAATGGAGGTCACTGATGAATTATGTATCAAATTACCACCCCTATATGAAGTTGCCCCTTCATGGATCACTGCCTTGCCGTGGCGAAGGGGCTTGAAGAACTCAGAGAAGCTATGAACTACGCCGAGCAGGGCACACAAGATGAACAGGTCATAGTGGAGAGTTTTGACCAAACGTGATCCACCTGGAGCAGGAACCGGCAAGCCACTCCAGTATCCCTGCCAAGAAAACTCCATGGACAAAGACAACAGGCATCTGGGAAAGATGGAGGGCACAAGGAGAAGGGGGCGACAGAAGACGAGATGGTTGGATAGTGTTTTCGAGGTTACCAGCATGAGTTTGACCAAACTGCGAGAGGTAGTGGAGGACAGAGGTGCCTGGCGTGCTCTGGTCCATGGGGTCACGAAGAGTCGGACACGACTAAATGACTAAACAACAACAACAACAACAAATATGAAGTTGCAGGCAGGATTTGAAATATAAGCAGTGGATTATTGAAAGATTAAATGGTTGTAGGTTTAGATAATAAAAATATGTGTGTTTAATAAAGCACACTTTATTAAAAAGGAGTAAAAACAAACAAACATCAGGAAAGGAGGGGTAGGAAGTCAAGGAGAAACTTTGTATGTTAAAAAAATGTATATGCTGATAAATGCTTTGAAATATTTTTAGAGACTTCATAAAAATGATATAAAAAGGGGGGGATAAGGGATAAGAAGTGGTGGTCATCAGAACTTGATACAGAACTTGATTCAGTGGCTACCCATGTCCTCATAGAAGATGAAACAGTGTTGTTGTTGCATTTATATCATACCTCTTTCTCCAAGGAGTTCAAAGTGGCCCACATGGTTCTCTCCCTTGTCATTTAATCTCCACAACAACCCTGCAAGGTAGGTTAGGCTGAGAGACAGCGACTGGCTCAAGGTCACCTAGTGAGTTTCATGGCTGAGTGGGGATTTCAACCCTGTGCACTCTGGTTTCCGCCATAGTGTTCCGTTGCACCAGAAGCGGTTTAGTCATGCTGGCCACATGACCCGGAAAGCTGTCTGTGGACAAACGCCGGCTCCCTCGGCCTGAAAGCGAGATGAGCACCGCAACCCCGTAGTTGCCTTTGCCTGGACTTAACCATCCAGGGGCCCTTTACTGTACCTTTACCTTGTCTCTTGAGAGGCAGTTCTGTGTTGTTGCCACTAAGTTCATGTGTCAAACAGCCATCCCATAATTTTTGGTGCTGCCTGTCAGTCTGGATGCTGGTGGTCAAGTCTAGGGTAGGGAGCCTCCTTTGGCTTAAGGGTGGCATTCATGAGTGGGCAACCTTGCAGTGACCATATGCAGCCGATGGGATTCTTACCTTTATACTATAGGGTGCATTCTAGACATGAAAGAATTCAGAGGTTTACACACAAACACACACAGAGAGACATACAATACAGGAAGGCAGACACACCTCTGTGTAGGTAAGCCAGAGTCATTAAGGACATCTTCTAGCCAGGCACTTGAGGAGGTCATAGATCAAGGCCAACAAGAGGCATGGCCTGGGCAGAGTCCCAAGGGCCGGATGGAAAGTCTTGGAGGACCACATTCAGCTGGGTCTGCAGTCCCCCACCACTGACAGAAGAGGCAGGTCCCTGGACTCTGATCATGGCCAGCTCAGGTTTTGGCTGCAGCCCTCATTCAGGGTGCTTCTCCCTGTTCAGGAATGCCCAAAAGGCCCCCCAGGGAATGGCTTGGCAGACGTCAGACCTGAGTTGCCAAGCGCTGGGGTGGTCTGCCTTCTGGGAGACTCGGCCAGCCTTGAAGGAAGGGGGTTTCTTCCCTCTGGGCCCCTTTGGTGTGTGTGTATGTGTGTTTGTAGGGGGTGGGCGGCCCACCTCTGCTCCCCGACTTGCTGCGGACACCCATCCGCAGCAGCGCCGAGCGGCAGAGTTGCTTCGCAGCCTTTTGTCGCCGCCTGAGATAGCTCCCAGCTCCTTTAATTAAAGACAATTACTGCTTTCAGGCCCTCTCCCGGCTCAGCCGCCTTGTTTGCAAACACACAGCTGCGGGTGCTTTTGTGTCCCTCGCGCACACGCACACAGAAGGCTTCCTCCTCCCCCCTCCCCACCACAGCCACACAGAGCCGCCTCTATTATCGGCATCACAGTCCAGGCACCAATGAGACAGTAGCAGGTGGAGACCAAAGCTTTGCAGCAGCACAGGAGAAGAAAAAGACCCAGAAGGGTTGGATGCACTGTGTGTGTGAGTGTGTGTGTATGTGTTTGTGAATGCAGAATGGGGCTCCTGTACCTTTAACGGTGGTGTCGAAGGAAGAGGTTTCTGCAAGCATCAAGCGCTTTCATTTCTGCAGCCCTGCAACAGAATGAGCACTTCACATCTCTCTTCCTTCTGTGCAATGTTTAATGGGAGAGCACATAGGAACATGGGTAGCTGCCTTTTACGGAGCATTGCTCCACCAAGCTCAGTATCATCTGCCTTGACTGGCAATGGGCAATGGAATTCTGGGCTGCATCAATGGAATTGTAGTGTCCAGCTCAAGGGAAGTCATAGTCCTACTCTATTCCGCCGTGGTCAGACCACACCTGGAGTCCTGTGTCCATTTTGGGGTACCACAAGCTATGAAGGGCATTGACAAGCTGGAACGTGTGCAGAGGAGGGTGACCAAGGCGATCAAGGGTCTGGAAGCTGAGCCTTCTGAGGAAGCCAACTTGAAGAAGTTGGGTATGCTCAGCCTGGAGAAGTGAAGACTGAGAGATTAAATGATAGCAGTCTTCAAATATCCAAAGGGCTGTCACATGGCGAATGGAGCATGCTTGCTTTCTGCTGCTCCAGAGGGCAGGACCCAGACCAATGGATTCAAATTCCAAGAAAGGAGATTCTGACTAAATAGGAGGGAGAACTTTCTGACAGTCAGAATTGTTTCACAGTGGAATGGACTCCCTCAGAAGGTGGTGGACTCGCCTTCATTGGATCGTCCTATCCAATGCCCTTTTAAAATGTGGCTCTTTTTTGGAGCGGTGTTATTGGGTTGTTGTTTTTATTTTGATTATATATATTGTGGTTTTTATGTTGATCTTTTCAGTGAACCGCCCTGAGGCCTCTGGGTATAGGGTGGTACATAAATTATAATATAATAAGAATAAGAATAGTCCTCTGGCAGGGATTCTTTAGATGTGATTCCAGCACTACAGGAGATTGGACTAGATGACCCTCGTGGCTCCCTTCCAATAACAAATCTATGATTCTATTGCTGCTGAACTACAGCCTCTCTCTGTGTGTGATCTATCAACCCTGAGCTACCATCCCTGGCCATTGGATTTTCTGGCAGGGGGCTGATGGGAGTCTAACAACATCTTATGGGACTTTAACACCATTTTATGGACACTGTGTTGGCTTCCCTTGAGCTATCCACTTCCCTTTGCTTGTTGACCCCAGTCTCCATTCAAGGAGCTACTGCCCACTGCCCATTCAACCCCCCACCCCCAGATTGCATCACTAGAGGAGTACATAGAAAGCTCAATATTGTCTGCAGCAGTGGCGGTCCACCAACGCTTTGAGCATCACTGTGGTAGGAAATAAGGTCATGCTGCAAGATGGTCTTGCAGAACCCACTTGTGGAGAAGATTAAAACTCACCCTTGCTGCATAAGGCTGAGGTCTGGGCTGATTACCCTAAAAGACACACACACACACACACACACACACACACACACACACACACAACATTTTAAAAATATGTGAACCACTTTTCACTTCCCAAAGCAGAAATCTCTGCCCCCGTGTTCAGCCCTCTGTTTGTGACAGAGGGTGTCTTTCATGTGGACCTGCCACTTTTGCGGGGCGGAAGGAAAACCCTCAGTTACTGAGCAGCAAAAGGAGAAGAAAGAAGCAGGCTCCGTTAAATACATTTGGAAACAATGATAGACTACTAAATGGTTTTTTTTAAACACATGCACAGCCCCCCCCCCCCGACTCCTGGAAGTCTTATTTATTAGTTGTGAGTCATTCTTTGGTTTTTCTTATTGCTTCTTACAAGATTGCTGATGCTTGGTTCCCCGCAGGCCTCCCTTGCTGGCTCTTAAACTTTCCGTTCTGTTTTCAGCTGGTTTGGATGATGGGGAGAGTCGGGAACAAAATGCGTCTTTAATATTATGCATAATGTTTGTCACCATAATGTGTGTGGAGAGAGAGAATGTCCTCAAACCGGCTGCTTTTATGTGGATCCCAAAACAGCCACAGGGTCCTGATCCAGGACTTGTGATTGTGTCCAATGTGACTCCTACTCTGAGTACATCCACTGAAGTTAATGGACATGGCTCACTCAGGTTCAGTGGGTCTGTGCTGAGTAGGGCTTAGCCGGAGACAACCCATGTTCCCTGTCTCAGATGCGAGCCCCCAAGCCAACTTCCTGCTTAGGAAAAAAAATGCTTGTCTTTATTTGGTCTGGGCCCTGGATTGGGAGCACACTCTAGTTCAGGCCTCTATGGCTTCTTTTTTTATTTAAAATATTTTCTCTCCATTTTCCTGAATGCACCCCTTTCCTAATCAATCGATGGAGAATGCTCGCCAAGCTGGGAGGGTGCAATTTTTGGCACAGCATTGCCTGAGACCTTCCTTAAACTCTGTAAGTCAGGGATCACCAACATGGCATTCTCCAGAAGTTTTGGACTACAACTCCCATCATCCCTGGCTATCGGTTGTGGAAGTAAGGGCTGCAGGAAGTCGAAATCCAAAGCAACTGGGTGCTACCATGTTGGCAACCCTGGGTGTAAATAGAAATCTCAGGAAAAGAAGGCCAACCATCGTATTTATCCATAAACGTGATGGATGGGCAGAAGTAGATGCTTACCTTAGCTAGGCTGTGTGTGCCTGTGCTTTAAAAACTAACAAAACTTGAGTTTAAATGATGCAGTGGAAATTTACCGAGCAGCAAACTGCAAGACTGCAGAACAACCCACAAGGCGGAGGGAGAAACCACAAGGTTCGCCTTGGAATAAAACCAAAGGCTTGGGGTTGAGTTTTATATTTCCTCCCTCTTAGATCAGGAGAGAATGTAGGCTGGGGTTGTAGAAGGGGGAGCTCCTGGCTTTTGCTGAAGCCGGTGCAGCACCTTCCCTCCCCTTGTAACCTTGTCTGAAATATTTACACATTTAATGTGTGAGAAACCGGGGGCACCTGCACAATTGTGTCTGTATTTGCATGGCTATTCTGGGTTTGTGTGTTTGTAAAAGAGAGAGACTTTCTTGCCTATGTGGCTGTCTCCCACCCAACCTCAAATTGCACGCACCCTAGAATGCTCAGGATTTGTATCAGGCACCAGGGCAGAGCCCTGGGAATAAAAGCGAGAAAGAAGTTTAGCTGTAATGTTGTAATGTGGAAACCTTTCTTTACACCAAGACGGATACAATTTGTCCATCTATTTATTGTGTTGTAGCCAGAGCTAGTCCTACTTGAAGCAGACACACTTAAATCAATGCACATGCCAAACTTGGGTTCAATGGATTCCAGGAGGACTGCTTTGACTAAATCCTAGTTGTATGCAACTCTGCTGTCACTATTGCTCACACTTATCCATTGCTTACCGCACAAGATGTCTCAAAGCTACTTAGGTAAAGGTAAAGGTACCCCTGCCCGTACGGGCCAGTCGTGTCCGACTCTAGGGTTGCGCGCTCATCTCGCTCTAGAGGCCGTGAGCCGGCGCCGTCTGAAGACACTTCTGGGTCACGTGGCCAGCGTGACGAAGCTGCAGCTGCGAGCCAGCACCAGCTCAGCACACGGAAACGCCGTTTACCTTCCCGCTATAAAGCTGTCCCTATTTATCTACTTATGGGACGCGGGTGGCACTGTGGGTAAAAGCCTCAGCGCCTAGGGCTTGCCGATCAAAAGGTCGGCGGTTCAAATCCCCGCGGCGGGGTGCGCTCCCGTTGCTCGGTCCCAGTGCCTGCCAACCTAGCAGTTCGAAAGCACTCCCGGGTGCAAGTAGATAAATAGGGACCGCTTACTAGCAGGAAGGTAAACGGCGTTTCCGTGTGCAGCTCTGGCTCGCCAGAGCAGCGATGTCACGCTGGCCACGTGACCCGGAAGTGTCTCCGGACAGCGCTGGCCCCCGGCCTCTTGAGTGAGATGGGCGCACAACCCTAGAGTCTGTCAAGACTGGCCCGTACGGGCAGGGGTACCTTTACCTTTTTATTTATCTACTTGCACTTAAGAGTGCTTTCGAACTGCTAGGTGGGCAGGAGCTGGGACCGAACGACGGGAGCTCACCCTGCCACGGGGATTCGAACCGCCGACCATATGATTGGCAAGTCCTAGGCACTGAGGTTTTACCCACAGCGCCACCCGCGTCCCTTTCAAAGCTACTTACACGATACAATATTCAAGATTCTCCAGGAAAGTGAAAGAACATTAACTGGCAAAAGTGCTCCTCCTGAAATTGTATTAGCAGCAGTGGCTGTGATCCCTGCATCACAAGGGGCTGGACTAGATGAACATTGGGGTCCCTTCCAACTCTTAAGATTTTCTGATTCTATCATTGTCGTCTATCCCAGTATTGATTAAGATGGTTAGGAGCAGCTCTCCAAAGTCTCGGACACTTTTTAACTCAGGGTTGCGATATGTGCTGCTCTCCGGGCGCTGTTGGACTTCAGTTTTCATCATCCCTAACCATTGGCTGTGCTGACTTGGGGTTGGTGGGAACAGGGGCCCTACAATGGACAGAGGGGCCCTGTTTTAGCTGGAGCCACCAGGGAGCAAACCTGAGGCAGATGAAGCAGGTGAACTAAAGTCCCTCAGCCCAGTGGAAGCCTAGAACCACAGCCCGTAGCTGCACATATCCAATTTTGGCAGAAGGTGATTTAGGGCTTTGTGAATTAACCTGAGAATCATTGCTTGTTATAACCTAGATTTCAGCAGCCTCATTTTAGCAGTGTGCTATTGACCGACTGCCAGAATAGAATGGCAGAGTAGACTGCCAGGCATCTTTATTTATGATGATAATGATAGAGGTGTGTGTCCCCCCCTTTTTTCTAAACTGAAACTGCTTTTCTCACCTGCTTTCTTTCTGAGGGCATCTCAATTTATGAATCTCCGTAAAAGAAGGCCATAGGGCCGTGGGAGGGGGGATGAATTGCCATGAATGCATGCACCCGTGCATTATTTTGTTGTGTGTGGCTATTGGCAAATTTACCGGTAAGTCAGAATATTCAGAATTTCTGAAGGGGGGGCATGGCCCAAATTGAGCAAGTAATAGTAAATAAAAGTTGCACAAGTTGTTTTTTTTTTAAATAGCAACACACAATAACCTTTCAAACAACTTGGGGCCAAAGGACCTTAAATTTCACCTGATTCCTTGAACACTGAAGTCTCCCCTTTTTGTGCTTCCCCCACTGGCCTTGAGTCTCAGTTGGTCTTTACCAGGGACTGAGCCTTTAGTGCCCTGTGGAACTCCTTGCCAGTAGAGGTCTGGCAGGAGTCCTCTATGCCTTCTGCTGGGCTTTTAACAGGTCGTGGGCCTTCCTTCATTGGAGGTCAATGCCTCCGTAGACCAGCCGGGCCTTTCGCTCTTCTCCTGCCTCGTTTTTTTGCAAATGCCCCTCCAACCGGCTTTCAGCAGCTCTCTGTTTTGTGTATGTGTGTGTCTCTGTCTGACTGCATTTCCTAAGCCCCGCTGTGAGCACTGAGCCCGTTGCCATAGAAACCACTTTAGGCAGCTGGAATCTGTGCCCCACTGGCATGGCTGGCACGATTGGCTGGTTGTGTTGGCTGCTGGCCTCCTGCACCTTGCAGGATGCCAGGCTGTGGCAGAAAGGCACTTCACATCCACCCCCCCTTTCCCACACAGGAAGATCTGGGATAGGTTTTTCCCCTCCCCACCCCCACTTCTGTTCCTCTCTCCCAGTTCTCTGCATGTAGGGAAAACTTGCCAGTTCCGTCTTTAACAACTCTGCTTAAAACATCTTGGTAGGGTATCTGAAAAGGCCTGTCTCCAGCTCACATCTTGGAGAGATGCCGTTAGTTTGGCGGGGATGCTAGCGGCTGGATGGGTCAGGCTAAGACAGCTTCCTGTGTCTGAACCACACTGAGCTCTAATGTTGCTTCAGCAGCAGCTAGCCTTGAACCAGGCCTCACTGAGGAGGAGCAGGTCCTGTCCCTATTGCCAGCTTTGCCATCCCTGAAAGGTGCTTAAGTTAAGATGCTTGAGCATCACAGCTTCTGTGATGGAGCCCTTTGAGTCAGAGGATGGCTCTATGTCCAGTTCTGGTCAGCACAATTTAAGGAGGATATTGAGAAGCTGAAATGTGTGCAGAAGCATAGCTGTCAACGTTTCCCGTTTTTTAAGGGAAATTCCCTTATTCCGAATAGGATTCCTCGCAAGAAAAGGGAAAAGTTGACAGCTATGTGAAGAAGAGGGTGGGCAAGATTATCAAGGGTCTGTAAACCAAGCCTTATGGAGAATGGTGGAAGGAGTTGAGTATATTCAGCCTGGAGAAGGGAAGGCTGAGAAGTGATAGAGCAGCCATCTTCAAATAGCCCAATTGCTGCCCCATGGAAGATGCAGCAAGCTTGTTTTCTGCTGCTCCAGTGAGCAGGACCCGAACCAATGGATTCAAACAGCAAGGAAGGAGCTTCCGACTAAACCATAGGAAGAACTTCCTGACCGTAAGAGCTGTTTGACAGTGGAACAGGCTCCAAACAGGCTACAAGCTGGCTGGTGTGTGCACAGCCTTTGAAAAGATGGTGCCTTTTTGCCTATAAAATGAGGATTTTAGGGTAGTCTGTATGCAAAAAAAAGTGCAGAATCCAGATGGGGCAGACGGGAAATAAGACTGACTCCAGGTCTTTCAGGGACAAACTAGATGCGAGAGACTGGACCTCAGGGGCATCCAATGACTCTGAATGCTGGAAGATTCAGGGCAAAGAAAATAAAGTATTTCTTCACACAGCACATAAGATAAACTATGGAACAAGAGACAGTGATAGCCACCAACCTGACTGGCTTTAAAAGAGGCCTGGACAGAATTGCGGAGGATAAAGACCATCAGTGGCTACTAGCTAGGACAACTTTGATCTGCCTTCTTGGACAGAGCCAGTAATGTTTCCAGTAATGTCAGTTGCTGGAAGACACAGGAGCCAGAGCCAGTAATGTCAATTGCTGGAAGACACAGGAGGGGAGAGGACTTTTGCTTGTGGGTTTCCTATTGAGGCATCTGGCTGGCCACTGTGAGAACAGGAGGCTGGACTAGATGGGCCATTGGTCTGATCCAGAAGGGCTGTTCTTAAGATATCCGTCACATTCGGCATGCTAGTTTGCAGACTCTGATTGTTTGCATGTATCAGAAATTTCAAATCCTTTCAGCAAAACATTTCGGCTTCCGCCTTCGACAATTGCTCAGGTGCAAATAATGTTGTTTCTAAGGTGGCAGTTTGAGGGTGGGAATGCTAAGTGATGCTGTAGGTTGTGGTCATGTGCTGTTAAAGTGTCAGGCATGTTCATCCACAAGATCTCCCTTTTGGCACGACTGTAGCATTTATTGATGAGTCCAACAGGCTGTGACTCTCAGAATTGAAGTGTTCAGCAACTGGTTGCCCCACTTTTTTTGGTCAAAAAATTGTCAACTTATGGTTTACGATATGTGTATGACACCCCAGATTTCCATTACTATCTACCTATGTGTGTGGGGGGGGTTTTGGGTGATGGTGGTTAACCCTTTGTCCTCTGTTGTGGTCCCTATCTGGAGTTGCTCCATTACGCCTGCTATTTTGACCGGGGGAGCCCATTCCTTCCAAAGGAAACTTCTATCCCCATGCAAGTAGCAAGCATGGTGGGGGTGGCCAGCAGATCTAGACTGGGATCATAGTGGAGGGGGGCACTGGACCCCAGTCCAAATATCCCTTGCTTCTTATTTATTTCTCAAAAAACTTTGTGTGTCCTCCTCCTAACCTGCCTCGCAGGACCGTTGCGAGGACAAAAACAGAAGGGACAGAACCGCGTAGGCTGCCTTGAACTCCTCAACGTTGAAGCAGGATATGAATGCAGTGAAACAGATGTATAAATAATAGTAGCTGTGTAATTGGCAACAGCTGCCCTGACAGCTGCTGGTGGACACCCATCCCGCGCTAAGCCAGAGCATCTTCCAGGAGGTGTCTCTGGGAAATATATCTTTTTGTGTGTGTGTTTTTATCAGGGCGCCTGTGGTTAGGTAGCGAGCTTTAAATGAGCAAGACTGGCCTCTGAAAGGGACTTCTTAGCTTTCTGGAAATGGTTCCTTCGAGCTGTGATAAGCAGTGGATATTTCAAATGGCACAGCTGGTCATCTGCCCCTTCTCTGCACACTGAGAGTGATGGGGGAATTTGGGTTTGGAAAGACTGTAGCTCAGTGGAAGAGAATCTGCTTTGCATGCAGAAGGGCGCAGTAAATGGCTCACGTCCAAAATATCTGAAAGACTGCCTCCTTTCCTACAGACCCTCTTAAGGGTTGAGATTAACAGAGAGGGCCCTCTTGGTAGTCCCTTCAGCCTCAGAGGCTCTGGGTAGTGGCAGCCCAGGAGAGGGCAGTCCCCTTTTTTTGAAACGAGGTGATCTTGTGCAAAGATAATGCCTTTTCAGCTCTCCCATCATTCCATCCCACCTCAGTTGTTTCTTAGTGGTGTGGCAAAGCCACACATGCACAGACAAAGCAGTTAGCACAATCAGAATCCATTTTTACATACATCTAAATACAGAGAAAGACCCTCAGTTAGAGAAGAATTTACTATCTTTATCACCCAACCACAGGTGATGCTTCCTAACATCCCAGACATCTTGGAACTGCCACACATTATCAGGATATTAAATATAACGCCCTGTACTCATCAATTAAATTATGGGACGTTTCCTGTCTCCGATACAGTGAGACACCTGGACAACACGTGCCATTTTTCCAGCAAAAGAGAACTCCAGATCGGATGTTTTGCTTGCTTGTTGTCAGAGGGGAGGAAGCTGGGCGAGACGGCTTGTGTTGCAATATTGGCACTTAGCGATATCCTCGCAAATGCTTAATCAGTAACTTAAAAAGATGCTTTAATCAGCAAAAATCACTGAGGGACCAACAAATTAGAAGAGAAACTGCACAATTATGGTAAACATTGGACCAGAGCCAGGACACTGCCAGTTCAGAAGACACACTAAATATGCAAGATTCTTAACCGTGTCCATTACTGAACTCAGCATCCCAAAGACGGATAATTTTAAAGAAGAAACCAACATTGTTTTATTAATGCTGTTAGAAACTTGCTAGCCAATAAAATGTATTCTTATCAACTCATCATATGCATTTTTTTGCCATCCCTATTGCATCCCCAAGTCTCCTTTCCCCTCAACATAAAGTATCTTCCAGCTGCCATTCATAGCTCCATCCCACTCAACCAAGAGAATCCTAATCAGAAAATAAGCAGAAGTGAGAAATTGTTGGGCCAGAGACCTTTTTTCACTTCAAGGGCCACATTATGTCTTGAACATGTTTCTCAGGGCCACATGCGAAGGGCTGTGTGTCACCTGAGGCAAAAGCGGGTGAGACCAGAGGCCAATATGGGTGGAGCAATGGAGGAGACTCTCACAGTGGATTGCATTCAAGCCATGCTACTCATGGCGACATAACATCTTGATCCAGGCAAGTGAGAGCCATTAGCATGGATAAAGGACACGTTCTAGCCATCCAGAAAACACTTGAGGGCGTTCTGGAGCAGCAGCAGTGAGGGGTACAGCCCGGAGAGAGGGATGTGTGGGAAGAGTCCCAAGAATGAGGGCCAGTGCCAGAAGCAGGTCAGCAATAAATCACACGGCGTCAGTGAAGTTAACTCTTTATTCAAGGAAACAAGGTTGACTCAGGAGGTTGCCTAGTGAGCACAGCAACGCGTCCTGATAGATTCTGCCCCTATGAGGCAGTTGTGGGGACTGAAGGTCCCCGCCTTCCCACAGTTCCCTCAGTCCTCTCCCAAGCAATCTGAGTCATTGCCACTGTGGCTCACTTTGCTCCACCCTCCTCTTCTTCTTTTTTTTCTGCCTCTGTGTAAAAGTTTTATTAATTTTCAATACAATATACATTTAATACCATATCAAAGGTTTATCACAAATTATATATTATGGAGGTCCTTCAGCTTTTCTGCCAATCGTCCGTAATTAAATCTTAGTTACGCATTTCCTAAATTTAATACTGCCTTTTTATATGCCTTCCTAATCTTATTTTCTTTTTTACAATACTCCTCAACCTTTCACAGAGGTTCTTGAAATCCCACGAACGTTGTTTGTTCATCACATATATTTTTCAGATATTCTACAAATTTTCCCCAGTCCTCAATCAACTTATGGTCTCGTTGATATCTGATCTTCCCAGTTAATTTGTCCAGTTCTGCATAGTCCATCATTTTCATTCTCCATTTTTCCAGGGTCGGTAATTCCTCCTGTTTCCATCTTTGGGCCGTTATTTGCTCCACCCTCTTCATACCTCTTCTGGTTCTGGGGGACCAGGGGGAGGGGAGCTTTTCACAGCAGGAGAGGAAGACGCTCTGGCTCCTTCACCAGCCTGATTCATCTCTGCCTCTTGGCCCCCCTCCTCTCCAGCCTCTGCTTCTGGATGGCTCTTTTCCACAGACTCCTCCTGCTCACTAAACCCCGTTGCCTCCTCAGCTTCTGACACCACCTCCTCCCAGTCTGTTCGTTCTCCCTCGGATCACTCATTGCCATCCCATCACCAGTCCCCTGGATCTGGGCCTTCGTCCCCTGGGAGTTCCCCAACTGGTTCCCCCCCCCCCCTGCATTCAGCCAGTCCGTGATTGAGAACTTTATAAATGCTCTGGTATGTTATTACAGTAGTACCTCGGGTTAAGTACTTAAATCGTTCCGGAGGTCCGTTCTTAACCTGAAACTGTTCTTAACCTGAAGCACCACTCTAGCTAATGGGGCCTCCTGCTGCTGCTGCGCCGCCAGAGCACGATTTCTGTTCTCATCCTGAAGCAAAGTTCTTAACCCGAGGTACTATTTCTGGGTTAGCTGAGTCTGTAACCTAAAGCGTCTGTAACCTGAAGCGTCTGTAACCCAAGGTACCACTTGGGTACTGCATTTGGGAAACTGCATTTGGGAAACTGATGAATTGAAGCTGCAACCCTAACTCCACTTCCCTGGGAGTAAGATTCATTGGATTTTAATAGGACTTGCTTCTGAGTAGATATGTTTGCTGATAAAACTCCCACTGGCTGTTCACCAAAATCGAATGGAGGTGTGGTGTCTGAGCTCTGTATTAGTATGATGGAAGGGAATATCGAGAAAGCAGCAAGAAACAGCTCCAGCTCCAGACCTCTCTGGCTTTAACCCTCAATGTCCTGGGCCGACACGGACCTTCTCCCTAGAACAGCTTTCCCTCGGCTACGGGGCCGATTTGATGCATGTGGTGGTGGGGAGAACCACAGACCTTTCCCCATCTGTTCCCTTGGCACTCCCGATGGGGCAAGGTGAGAGGCCAAGAGAAAGCTGTGCGGTTGCCATAGCGATGGAGACTTAACCCCACAGGGGAGAGAGCAAGGCACCTGATCTCAGCAGAGGGCTTGACACACGCAGGCACCCTTCCCCTTGTCCTGCGTGACCCACTTCCCCAGTTTGGGCAGAAGCGTCTTGCGGAGGGCAATGCACTTTCATTAACAGGATTAGCACCTTCAGTGTGTTGGGAAAGGTGGGGGCGGGGAGGGGAGGAAGAGCAATATATATATATATATATATATATATATATATATATAGCCATGCAATTTCTGTATGCATTCTGTATGCTATTTAATTTATGCACATTACCCCAGCATATGTATTTCTGTACACATCACTTGGCTGGAGAATTGCAATGCAAAATTGGGAGAAACAAATATTTCCAAGAGTTGCTATCTGGAGGCGGTTGGAGGATGGATGGCGGCTAACGGATTGAGGTTGAATCCTGACAAAACAGAAATATTGTTTCTGGGGGCAGGGGCAGGCAGGTGTGGGGGACTCCCTGGTTCTGAATGGGGTAGCTGTGCCCCTGAAGGACCAGGTGCGCAGTCTGGGAGTCATTTTGGACTCACAGCTGCCCATGGAGTCTCAGGTTAATTCTGTGTCCAGAGCAGCTGTCTACCAGCTCCATCTGGTATGCCAGCTGAGGCCTTACCTGCCTGCTCACTGTATCGCTTGAGTAGTACATGTGCTGGTTATCTTCCTCTTGGACTACTGCAATGCGCTCTACGTGGGGCTACCTTTGAAGGTGACCCAGAAACTACAACTAATCCAGAATGCGGCAGCTAGACTGGTGACTGGGAGCTGCCGCTGGGACCATATAACATCAGTTCTGAAAGACCTACATTGGCTCCCGGTATGTTTCTGAGCACAATTCAAAGTATTGGTATTGACCTTTAAAGCCCTAAATGATCTTGGCCCAGTATACCGGAAGAAGTGTCCCCACCCCCATCATTCAGCCTGGACACTGAGGTCCAGCTCCGAGGGCCTTCTGGTGGCTCCTTCACTGTGAGAAGTAAAGCTACAGGGAACCAGGCAGAGGGCCTTCTCGGTAGTGGCGCCCGCCCTGTGAAACACCCTCCCATCAGATGTTAAGGAAATGTGTAATTATATAACATTTAAGAAACATCTAAAGGCATCCCTGTATAGGGAAGCTTTTTAAGGTTTGATGTTTTACTGTGTTTTTATATGTGCTGGGTGGCTGGGGCAACCCAGTCAGATGGTCAGGGTGCAAATAAATGATGATGATGATGATGATGATGATGATGATGATGATGATGTCTCAGGGCTCATCTACAGTTACCTTTGCTCCACACTTCTAGGCATAGGTCAGGTCCACATCTGACAGGTGCCCCCCCCCCCCTTTCTGCTTCCTCCACACAAACCCTGAATCAGAGCAAACAGCAATTCATGGAAACCCCAAATCACCTTTTGCTCCGATTCTGCATTAAAGAGTGGGTTTTCCTGGAGAAAGCTGGTGGGGGGAGGGAAAGCTCAGACACAGACCAGGAAAGTGTGGTGCAAAAGTTAAATTTGAATGATCTGTTGGTTGTCATACTGTGTTGGAAAGTGCGAATTAGGTTTGCCCGTAAATGTGAGTGGAATCAAATTTCTCCCACGCCAGTACTGTGTTGCTCTTCGGAAAACGTCCGATGGGCTTCTGTGACCTGCATTTGTATGCAAGGCATGAGTGGACTTTTATGCAAGGTTCCTCAATTGCCCTTTTTCTGAGCTAAAAGCCCCTGTAGGAATTCCCCCTTCACCCTCTCACCCGGGACGGTTTTTCCTACAGAAAGTGACTAAATATTCCCATATAGTACAGGGAGCTGACATTAACGAGCAGCTAATTAACAGCACTGATCTTGACAATTCCAGTGTCAGAACCCCTAATTAGTCTCACATTCTGCTTTAATCAACTGTCCCTGTCATGGTTTTAATTTAATTTCGGGATCAGGGGCTGAAGCGCAACAACTGGAATGTTGTTGCTGAAGAAGGAAGTGGGGAGGCAGGCTTAACCCCCCTACCCCCCGCTAATCCTTCCATTCTACCACATTTATTTATTTAAAAATGTATACCCCGCTTTTTCTTTGTAAAATCAGCTCAAAGCAGCTTCCAAGCACTTTAATAAGCCACAGTAAAGATGTCCTGATTTTCTCAAATCAATGTTGTCTAATGGCCATGGAGCCCCAGGGCCACATTGCCTTAGAGAGCAACATTCCAGTGGCTACAGGCTGGGCATGCGTGGGAGCCAGAGGCAAAAAGGTGGGCAGGGCAAGGGATGTGCCTTTACCTGCGTACAGCTGGTCTTGCAAAAGTCAAAGGCATCTGCACAAAACCCCAATACATGGACCTCCCCAGGCATCATCCAGGTCCAAGTCCAGCGCTCTAGCCACTATGCATTGGATTTCTATTTAAAACACAGCTATCATTTCCAGGCTTAGAGCTTGTACATGGGCCAATTTTATGCAGATCCCTGTCCTCTTTTGCCCCCTATTTTGATGATGCATTTCCTTGGTTTTGGCAATGCATCACTGACCACTCTATAAGTCCTCTTTCCCCACAAGCTGCTTCCTCAAACCAGGGTTCCAGATGTGTACATTCTGTCCTGGGACACTCAGTTAATGAAGTGCAGTTTGAGGAAGGACCACATACCCTGATGGAAATAGGGGTGTCAATAATAATAATACTCACATCTGACTAAGTTACCCCAGCCAGTCTCGGCAGCATACAACATACAGTGGTACCTCAGGTTAAGTACTTAATTTGTTCCGTACTTAACCTGAAACTGTTCTTAACCTGAAGCACCACTCTAGCTAATGGGGCCTCCTGCTGCTGCCACGCTGCCGGAGCACGATTTCTGTTCTCATCCTGAAGCAAAGTTCTTAACCTGAAGCACTATTTCTGGGTTAGCGGAGTCTGTAACCTGAAGCGTATGTAACCTGAAGCGTATGTAACCCGAGGTACCACTGTATATAAAAAAGGTAAAGGACCCCTGACAGTTAAGTCCAGTTGCGAACGACTCTGGGGTTGCGGCGCTCATCTTGCTTTACTGGCCGAGGGAGCCGGTGTTTGTCCAGACAGACTTTCCAGGTCATGTGGCCAGCTTGACTAAGCTGCTTCTGGTGAAACCAGAGCAGTACACGGAAACGTCGTTTACTTTCCTGCCAGAGTTTACTTTCCCTATTTATCTACTTGCACTTTGACGTGCTTTCAAACTTCCAGGTTGGCAGGAGCTGGGACTGAGCAACGGGAGCTCACCCAGTCACAGGGATTCGAACCGCCGACCTTCCGATCGGCAAGCCCTAGGCTCAGTGGTTTAGACCACAAAAAAACATAATAAAAATTAAACTTCCCTATACGAGACTTCCTTCAGATGGCTTGGGGTTGGATGACTCCTTACTCTTGGATGAAAATAGGGACATCCTAGGAAAAGCAGAACATTCCAGGATCAAATCAGAAACTCGGACAGCTTCTGTAAATCCAGGACTGTCCCTGGAAAACAGGGACACTTGGAGGGTCTGGGATCACAGCTCAGTGGTAGAGCATCTGCTTTGAGTGCAGAAGGTCCCAGAAGGTCCTTATGTTCCTTTCCCCTTCCCTTTAAAGCAAGTTTCTTGTGCCATAGAGATAAGCCATGTGGATCGCTTTGAGGTGAGTCAGTCCTGAAGGGCTCATGGAACAGTTTGATCTAGTGCACTTATCCCTGAAAGCAGCAGAGTGGCTCAGAGCGAAAGCCAGAAAGGCTGCAAAGTTAGTGATCACGGGAACATAGGGTTGTATCCAGCTAAATTATGCTTGGGGGTCGTCTACTGAGATAGCTCGGTTGGTAGAGCATGAGACTCTTAATCTTAGGGTCATGGGTTTGAGCCCCACATGAGGCAAAATATTCCTGCATTGCAGGGGGTTGGACTAGATGATCCTTGTGGTCCCCTCCAACTGTACACTTCTATGATTCTATGACTGTTAGACCGCTCTAGGAATTGTGGATCTTGGAGGGGCCTCCTAACAACACGCAACACCAGTCATGAACTACAACTTCCGGAAATTGCTGGGGGAGCCCATACCCTCCAACATTTCTCTGATGAAAATAGGGACATCCCATTCCATAATGATAATTTTACTATTTATACCCTACACATCTTACAGGGTTGCCCCAGGCACGCTGGGCAGCTTCCAACATATATAAAAACATAACAGAACATTAAACATGATATAATTTTTCCTTCAGTATACAGCAGAGATGTCCAGCAGGTCGATCACAATCTACTGATAGATCCCCAGGAGGTTTTGGTAGACTGCAGTCGATTGCTGGGTCGATTTCCTTAGTGTTGGTAAAAGAGAATCCAGCCCTGCCCTCCATTGTTGCACGACCTGCAGAATGGAAGACGGAGTTAACACAGTGAGGCTGTATGTTTCCCCAGAGATCTGTTGGCGTGGCTGTTCCCCTTTCTTCCCAAAAAGCCAACAGCTTAGCCTTGAACTCCCTCAAAATGGGGGTAGATCACTGCCAGTACAGTGGTACCTCGAGTTACATATGCTTCAGGTTACAGACACTTCGGGTTACAGACTCTGCTAACCCAGAAATAGTACCTCGGGTTAAGAACTTTGCTTCAGGATGAGAACAGAAATCGCATAGCAGTGGCATGGCGGCAGCAGGAGGCCCCATTAGCTAAAGTGGTGCTTCAGGTTAAGAACAGTTTCAGGTTAAGAACGGACCTCCGGAATGAATTAAGTTCTTAAGCCGAGGTACCACTATATTTAATTCTGTGAGTAGATTGCAGTCTCTTGGGAGTTGGCCACCCCTGGTATACAGAATTGCCATCAGAGTGCTCAGGGGTCGGATAACTTCATATCCTCCAGCATTTCTCCAATGAAAATAGGGACATCCTAAGTTAAAGTGGGATCAAATCAGAAACTAGGATTCTCTAAATCAGGGACATCCCTGGAAAATAGGGACACTTGGAGGGTCTGAAAGACCATGACTGTTTAAAGTGACATCTGTGCACTTCACATATGTGGTTTGAATGTGGCCTGAGCTGGCGCCTACTGTTGACCTCCCCTGCCTTCTGCCCCACCAGCCCCAGTGGGCATCAGCCCCCAATGCCAAAAGACAAAGCAAAGGGGCAAAACAAGAAGAGGTGCCAGGAAGAAGATGGGTTAAATTAAATTGTTTTTGATTCCTGACACCATGTTGCTCCATTGCAGACTCTCTTTCTCTCCATCTTCATCCTCTTAACTCGGCCTTGTCTCAGGGCAGACTCCTAGCAAGGGCCCTTTCCTCTGTGAAATTACTTGTTTTTCCTTTTAGATCCAAACCGCTCTTGGTCTCCGGGGGTGGCATGCTGTCAGGTTTACAATCCTTTTAAAGGCCATGCTTCTCTCTTTTAGAAAGCCCCCCCCCCCCGAGATAAGATTATCTTTGTTTTAACACTAGTTAAATCAAGAAGGGTTTATGATATAGTCTGGCGAGTGCGGGGAGGAGACCCAGCTTTTCATCAGCTCCACTTTGATGTCTCCCACTCCCTTCTCTGACTTTGGTCTCTGCTGCCTCCTTAATAGTGGCCAGGCCCAGGAAATGGATGCAAGCTTTTAAGAAACAGTTCATACAAAGCCCCACAAACTCACAAGACGTGGGGATTCCTTCTGGAGAGCAGCTGGCCAGGAATTATCCCCTGTCTCCGGGCCAGGAAGAAGGGCAAAAGCTCCACTTATAAAGACTTTTAAGAGAAGGGAATGGGGCCCCCTAGATTTTGCACTGTCCCCAATTGAGACACAATATTTAAGTACTGCAGGGAAGAAATTCTATTGAGTTTGCATTGAAAGGCGAGCTTGCCTAAGTTGTGCTTTCCGGAGCAAGGTGCAAACTGAAACACACTGCTGTGCGCTTCTCCAAGTTTTTCGGTGCAGCTCTCTCGCCAAGTGGTATGTAGAGAGAGAGAAAACACACCCATTCTAGGGGGAAGGTTTGTCGTCAAAACACATGCATTTCCAGCATTGCACGGGGTTGGGCTAGATGACCCCTAGAGTCCTTTCCGACTCAACACTTTGATTCCATGATGAGTGAAAATAACATACAGAAATGTGTTATATTAGGGGAAATATAAGCATTAGAGGAAATATGCTTTGCCAAAATGTGTCTATTGGAAAAGATGCATTAAAAAATGTGTCAGGAGAAATTCACACTAAAATGCCGAGGGGTTTTCACAGGAAAACTTACAGGGTTTTTTTTTTTTTTAAAAAAAAATGATGCAGAAACGTGGAGGGTTGAATTTAAGATTGGGAAAAGAAAGAAACAGCGAGAAACTGAAATTCTTTTAAGATAGAATAGGGGGAAATATGTCATTTATTTGAAAAACCATTGCTAACAATGAAACCCATTAGCAGGATTAATCTAAAATTCACAGTCAAGATTATTGATTGAGGAAATGTAAAGGAGTAAATTAAAAAATGGAGTTAGAAAGGAGATGGTTCTCAACAGAAGGAACCACGAAAGGGATGAGGGGAGTTGAAGGGAATATTTTATTTGATGCTTGTATGGTGTAAGACTGATAAACTGAAAATAAAATTTACATGCACACATACATAATGAAATTGATTGATTCACCCATAGATATACAGTGGTACCTCGGGTTACATACGCTTCAGGTTACATACACTTCAGGTTACAGACTCTGCTAACCCAGAAATAGTACCTCAGGTTAAGAATTTTGCTTCAAGATGAGAACAGAAATCGTGCTCTGGCAGCGCGGCAGCAGCAGGAGGCCCCATTAGCTAAAGTGGTGCTTCAGGTTAAGAACAGTTTCAGGTTAAGAACAGACCTCTGGAACGAATTAAGTACTTAACCTGAGGTACCACTGTATTCTAAAGAGCAGAGTAGCCCCCCTTGGGGGATGAGAAGGAACCTGCCTAATCTCTCAGGCGGCTTTGGGAAAGAATCCCTTGCTTTGCACTCTTCTCCTTGAAACCCTGACTTCTCGGACCTGGAACATATAATGACGAGTAGCTTCTTCTCTCTCCTGCCCCTTCCCCCACCGCGCCTGTTCCAGGCTCCATTGGATAAAAATGGAAGATTTGGAGCCACAGCGCAGCTGCACAGATGTGGGGAGCGCACAGCGAAGCATGAGCCACATGGCAGGGACCCAACCGCAGCCCATGTGGTCCACGGAGCCAGTGTGATGCTCTGCTTCTGGAATTCATAACTGCAAATGTGGAAAGCTCTTCAGAAATGATGGGAGAGGGCCCGACTTGAAAGCTATTGCTTAAAATCTGGGAATATGGAAGAAAGGTTTCTCGCTGCTGTTTTCTGGCTCATGAGCCAGACCTTGACCTCAGGTCTTCATCGAGCTTCAAGTTTCTCTTCTCCGTGCAAAGGGAGTGGGGGAGCAGCTAGAAGGATCATTCAGTTTATAATGTAAGGGTCAGCTCTGCTATCAATAGGTCAACTCACCCTAAGTGGGTGGTGGAGGAGGTGTTGCTTAGCAACCAGATGGAGTGGCATGATGTTTGCTGACATAGCATGTGCCCTGATTGGCTGCGTAGTTCTGAGGGAGTTTTCCCATTTTTTGTTCGGTTGAATGTCTTCCTGCTATGTACAATGCCTGACATAAGAAAGACAAAACCTCTCTGTTCTGTTCTCCTCTGTTTTGGTTCAGTTTTCCTTGTTAAAGTGTGCTCAGGATTTAATTTCTTTCTGGACTCCATCTGTATTATTTAAGTGACTTTACTAACAGTTGCAACAACAACCATGACCTTATATGTGTCCAGAATTTTTTTTATTAAAAAAAACCAGTCATGCATATATCTTACATAATTTGCTCTTCTGCCAAAATTCTGCTTTCAAAGGATACTACAAATCATGTGTGCAGGGTGTGTGTGTGTGTGTGTGTGTGTGTGTGTGAGAGAGAGAGAGAGAGAGAGAGAGAGAGAGAGAGAGAGAGAGAGAAACAGACAGACAAAGAATCAGCCACATGGAAAAGGACGTTAGCACAGTGGTTGAGCCAAAGGTTTGCAATAGAGAACATGATCTATAGTAACGGCTATAGTAACGGCCGTGAAAGTGATTCTCAGTAAGTTGCTTCTATGCCAGACATTAACTTTGGGATTTGGCTGAAAATTCATCACTGGGTACTTAGAAAAATGTAGGCCACCATCCCATAAGCACAAATAGGCACACTGTTTTGCAGGTGCTGGTTTATATGTATAGATGCAAATTTAGGTCTGAGCCTATTGTGAGTGGGCAGGAGATCCTTGGCACTGCATTTTGAAGCATGTCCAGCAACATTATAAGGAAAGTTGTTTTTTAAAAAATGAAGAAGGGCAGGTGGGGGATGCCGCAGGAAATCTGGGAACAGCACCCAATTTTTCTGTTTGATTTGTGTTTTGATTTAATGCCAGGGTGGGGAACCTTGGGCATGGAGGCCAAAGGAGGCCCTCCAAACCTTTCCACCTGGCCCTTAAGACTCTCCTCAGGCCATGCAGCCTCCTAAGCCATGCAGCTTTGAGCTTATGCCTTTTCCCTGTCCTGGCTGCCAGACAGAGAGAGGGGTAGGAATGTCTGTAGAAACAAGCCTACTGTACAAAGGTAAAAAAAATTACCTCATCTGCCTACTTCTGCCCCTGCCCATCACTGCCATGTGGCCCTCAGAAGGCTTTCCAGATGTTGAATGCAACACTTAGGCTGGAAAAGGTTTGCCACCTCTGATTCAGCATATGGGTTTGCTGTCGGCAATAATAATCATGAGAGCTAGGAGATTCATTTCTCATTTGAACAGGCAGCTGGGATTCTTAGGTTTCTAACCAAATGCTAAAGAGAGGCCGGGAGTTGCTTCTTCCTCACTCCCCACTCCTGCTGGCACAGACCTTCATCACCATCAAACTTTATTACGGTCACAGCCCAGCATAAGATAAAAACATGTGAATGAAATAAAGCACGTGAGACTTAAAGAGGAAAGAGATAAAAGCTAATAGTTAAAAGTGATTATAACTCACATAAATTTAAAGCAGAAACAAAAGGCAAGCAGCTAAAAGCGGCTATAAGGGAGGGAGCGTGAAGCAGCACTTGTCCCTCTGTCAAACCATCCTTTGACAGATGTCCATCATGGCAGCGCAAAATCTAGGAGCTGAGTATGTGACATTTGAGTTTTCATCTTAGAATAGTAGGGAGATAGAGAGTTTTTATGTACATCCTGGGAATTTGTATAGTATAGGCAGGGCGAACCTAGCTCCTATGTCTGTATGGAACTGGCAGTGAAAAAATGCATGTTTCTAGTTGCCCAGAGCCACATGGACATTACCATAGCCACCAAGATTTCTCTGAGGAAAACAGGGACATCCTATTCCATAATTATAAGAAGAACTTTGCTATTTGTACCCCACCCATCTGACTGGGTTGCCACTCTGGGTGGCTTCCAACATATATACAACATAATAAAACATTTTTTTAAAAAAAACTTCTGTATACAGGGCTGCGTTCAGATGGCTTGGGAGTCAGATAGCTAGATCCCTCCAACATTTCTCCGTTGAAAATAGGGACATCCTAAGGAAAAGCGGGACGTTCTGGGATCAAATCAGAAATCGGGTCAGCTTCTGTAAATCAGGGACATCTCTGGAAAATAGTGACACTTGGAAGGTCTGCATTTCCTCTCCTCATACTGTGTCTTCCTAAAATGGCCTTCCTGAAGGAAAAGCCTTTGGTTTGATAGTTCCATAGTCTGACTATGCACTGCACCAAGGAATCCTTCCTTTCACCTGTCCTGAACCTCCCAACATTCAGCTTCACTGGATGTTAATAAGTTCTGGTGTTATCAGAGGGGGAGAAAAGCTTTTCTCTGTCCACTCTTCCCATGCCATGCATGGCAGGACACTTGCTGCCAGTTTCTTCAGTTTGACACTGTGGCTGCGCTGGCAGGACCAGCAGAGAGGGAGTTCCAAAAATATTTGGCTGAAGAGCAGGCCAGATCAGTTTCATTCCTGCCCCAGCACCCCGGTCAGTTGGCAACCTAGATCCACAAGGCAGCACTTGAAATAGAAGCTGCCCTGGGAAAATTCTTTGATGGGACATAAATCGTTCATATAAATTAGCAAAGCATCAATGTTTAAAACAGCCAAAGCCACCAATAAAACCTAATAATAATGTTAAAATCTTGAAGCAATTATTTTTTAAATGTGCTTATGCTTAATGCAGCTCCCTTCATGTCTGTAGATGTCCCACCCTCCACAGTAGAGATGGGGAAGAAATTAAATTCCGTTTGAGTTTAAAGACAAACCTACCTCCTCTGCACTTTCCAAAATAATGTGTGAACTGAGGTTCAGTCAACGTTCAGAATTTGCACTTGTCTTAGTTTTGCAATGCAGTTCTATAGCCAAGTAGTTCCCACAAAAAACCCCAAACATATAGGCTAGCTGAATTTGCTATGACTATGTTGAAGCTCACCTCCAAAGGCATGTTGACCCTGCCCAGGAGAGATTCATTCCCTCTCATGCCTTCTCTCAAGAACGCATATATGAAAACCAGCTCTCCTTCCCATTCCTCACTCTTCTCACCAATGGCACATAACCAGGGACTTGAATTTGGCCCAGAAGCAGGAGCTGGTGCAAAGTTCTCAGTGCCAAACTGCTGGCAGCATGTGACACCTCTGGTGGAAGCACTGGAAATGAGACCCTCGCCCAGAGTACACAATGTATTAGGGGTGAGACAATCCTGTATAGGATTTTGCACACTAGTATCAGCAGCTTGAACTGGGACCAGTAGCTTTTGGGCTGTCAGCCCAAAATGCAACATTCTCTGGGCTCTGCAAACCTGTTTGGCAGTTTTATGACCTGCACAGCAGTGCCTCATCTGATCACAGGAGAAAAACAATCCAAAGAAATTGCCACAGGCAACTGTAAAAACAGGATCTGGACTGGGTGGGCCATTGGTCAGATACAGCAGGCTTGCCCTTATGTAGGTGGTTCCAGGGTTACAAGTTAAGCTAACGTAATAACCAGGTGATGTATGGAAGTGAGAGCTGGACCATAAAGAAGGCTGATCGCTGAAGAATTGATGCTTTTGAATTATGGTGCTGGAGGAGACTCTTGAGAGTCCCATGGACTGCAAGAAGATCAAACCTATCCATTCTGAAGGAAATCAGCCCCGAGTGCTCACTGGAAGGACAGATCCTGAAGCTGAGGCTCCAATACTTTGGCCACCTCATGAGAAGAGAACACTCCCTGGGAAAGATTGAGGGCACAAGAAGAAGGGGACGACAGAGGACGAGATGGTTGGACAGCGTTCTCGAAGCTACAAACATGAGTCTGACCAAACTGCGGGAGGCAGTGGAAGACAGGAGTGCCTGGCGTGCTCTGGTCCATGGGGTCACAAAGAGTCGGACACGACTAAATGACTAAACAACAACAAAAATAACCAGGGGTGCCAATATTGGGGAGGGGGTGTGTCCCTGTCCGTGTTTGAAAAAAAGCAAAGGTCCTGACTTCCTTTGTCTCCTCAGCCTGGTCCTCAGACCCTTGTCAGCATAAAAGAGTCTACGAGAAGAGTGTCTTTGCAGAGTATTTTCTGCTTTTATTCTTAAAAGTCTTTATCTGCAAAACGACCGACCAACTGTACGCACATCAACACTACCAGCTTTCTCTAACTAACCAACCAACCAACCAACCCACAACCAACACTAACATTGACCACTCTATATATACAGGTACAATTAGGTGAAAGGTTGCATGAGTCATTATAGGCCGCTGACTTATGCTGACTTAGTTCTTTTAGCATTAAAGAAACAGCAGCCAATTTTTAGCCATGACAAGCACTGCCCCACATAATTGATCGCAAGACTAACCATTTGAATGGCAGTGCCCATCAACTTTGGAGATACCCCAGCCTCCTCAAATATTTTATTGGAGTGGGGAGCAAAGGGACCTTGGTCCCTAGGAGTTCCCTGTACCTGGCAAACCAGGTGGGTAGATGGATAAGCTCAGTATTAGAAAATCCACCCTAATCCTTGCCCCTCGATTCTCCACAATGGGAGCCTTAAGATTTATGTTGAGATCAAAGGATGGAACACCAATTCCCATCAGGGTCTTTTTCGTTGTTGGTGGTTCTGGTTGATTTGGATCCAGAATGTGGCTTCCACCATTACCTTCCTCCTCCTCAGTAATTAGACATTCTTGGGCAATGTCTATTGGAATGAGTCAAGGAGATGTCATCTGGAATAGATGGGCTGTAGGGAAGGAGGGGGAGTCTTGCAGGGCCATATGATCTCCCACTCAATCACCCGCTGGATTCTGAGATTTCACAGGACCCCACTTAGCCCACGTGGCTTCAGAGGCGGGATCCACCATAGCCACAAATACTGGAAACTGGAAGGATCCCTTGGCCTCACTGTATGTTGTTGTTGTTTATACAAATCTGTGGTGCCACCGCAATTGGAACACAGTGTACAACTCTGGTCGCCTCACATCAAAAAAGGATATTGTGGGGATGGGAAAGGGTAAAAAAAAAAAAAAAAAAGACGACTAAAATGATCAAGGGGTGGAGCAGCCGCCTCAGGAGGAAATGTGTTTTAGTTTAGGGAAAAGGCAACCAAGTGTGGGACAATAAAATCATGCATGGAATAGAGAAAGAAAACTTTTCCTCCTTACCTTAGAGAAGAAGAACTTGGGGTCATCCAGTTTCTTTCTTTCTTTCTTTCTTTCTTTCTTTCTTTCTTTCTTTCTTTCTTTCAATTTTTATTTGGTTTTACAACTATTAAATTATAACAATACAACCATACACATCCACATTTAAAGATTCCTCCGAATCTCTGAACTTCCCACCTTCCCTTTCCTGGGTGCTATTATTAAACCTTTTCTACTGCATCCTTTTCAATAGTCCATATTTTACATAACTCCATTATCTCCACAATTCTTGCTACATTACAAGTGTTGTTGCAATTCTGCTAACGTTCTCATCTGCTTACAGCGGTCTCCAAGATAAATTATTAATTTCCCCCATTCTTTGTTGAAGTTTTGGTCTTCTTGGTTCCTGAGCTTTCCAGTCAGATTTGCCATTTCGGCCTAGTCCAACAGTTTAATTTGCCATTCTTCTCTGGTAGGGACTTTATCTTCCTTCCATCTCTGGGCAAATAGCATCTGTGCGGCTGTCATCATATACATAAAAAGTCTTTTCGTCTCTCTTGGAATATCAGCACCTACAATTCCTAATAAAAAAGCCTCTGGGTTTTTTTGTTTTTTGTTTTTTTTTTAGACTACTGAATGTTTCAAGACAGACGAAAGAAAATACTTCCTCACATGGTGCATAGTTATACAGTGGTACCTCGGGTTAAGAACTGAATTCGTTTTGGAGGTCCGTTCTTAACCTGAAACTGTTCTTAACCTGAAGTACCACTTTAGCTAATGGGGCCTGCCGCTGCACTGCCACTGCACGATTTCTGTTCTCATCCTGAAGCAAAGTTCTTAACCTGAGGTACTATTTCTGGGTTAGCGGAGTCTGTAACCTGAAGCATCTGTAATGTGAAGCGTCTGTAACCTGAGGTACCACTGTACAGTGGAATTTGCTCCTGCAAGACATCACAGCCTGCCCTCTTCTTCAGTGCCTCCAGACTGACACCACCACCACTGGAGCAAAGTGGGGCTGCATCGAGCCACCTACCCGCCCACACGAGGGGGGGGAGGAACCCCACCAGCCAATGCAGCTCATGGCGGGTGGAGAGGAGCACCAGGCTGGACCTGGTTCACGCCCCCTCAAAAATGGTGCACCTAGAGCCACAGCCCCCCTGGCACTCCCCACACTACACCTCTGGATGTAGCTATGTAAACTGGCAGGATCCACAGTGAGCTAAAAGAGCCCCCCCCCCCCCCCCAAGCATACTTGGGCTGGGCAATATCTGGTTTTCAACTTAGTGATATACCACCATCTAAGCATCGTGATATACCATGTCTGCAATAACAATGGAGCTATGTAGAGGCATTGTCTGGCTTCATGGTTCCCCCCATATTGTGATTTTTGCATAGCGCGCACACACACACACACTAATAATAATAATAATAATAATAATAATAATAATAATAATAATAATAATAATTTATTATTTATACCCCGCCCATCTGGCTGGGTTTCCCCAGTGACTCTGGGTGGCTTCCAACCGAACATTAAAAACAATACAGCACCATATATTAAAAACTTCCCTAAAGAGGGCCGCCTTCAGTTGTCTTTTAAAAGTAAATTAGTTGTTTATTGCCTTGACATCTGCTGGGAGGGCATTCCACAGGGCAGGCACCACTACCGAGAAGGCCCTCTGCCTGGTTCCCAGTAACCTCACTTCTTGCAGCGAGGGAACCACCGTCATGATTCTCAATATATTGCCAGGTCAACCAATATCATGATATGGACTTGAAACCGGTTTTGGGTGATATATCGCCCAGCCCTAAAACATACACAAACACACAGGAACATCAGAATCCGTTTTATACCAAGTCAGACCATTGGTCCATCTAACTCAATATTGTCTTCACTGAATGGCAGCAGCTGTCTGAATTTTTAGGCAGGTGTCTCCCCCAGCCTTTACCTGGAGATGCGGGGGGTGGGGTGGTGGAATTTAACTGGGGACCTTCTTCTGGCAAAGCAAATGCTTTTCCACTGAGCTATGTCCCTCCAACACATCAAACTCGAGGGAGACTAGAGCAAAAGGAGAGGGGCTGGATTTGCAGCTGTTTCAGGAAGGACAAAGCCCACAGCTCCCATGCCTTAGGATGGGTCCTTTGCTCTGGAACAGCCTGGAGTTTGTGGAGGGAGGGGGCTGGTGACTTAAGAATCTCAACTTTACCTCCCAGCTGCTGCTGCTGCCACAAGAATTAGAGGAGGGGTTGCAGTGAGCTCCATCCTAAATCTTGAATATTTGAAGGATGGGATTGTGATAGAAGGTCTTTCTGCGAACAGGGTGGGGGGACTGAGAGAGATACCAAAGAGGTAAGGTGATAGCTTTTACTAGAGCTGCCTCTATTGTCAAGGGAATGAGCGATGCTTCGGATTACACAGAAGGAACTCTTTCCCCAGACAAAATAGCAGGGGGGGGGGGCAGTTGAGACAGAGAGATACAGAGAGAAGAACGGGCAGTTCTAGGATCTGTCAGGGCACTCCAGTTCAGAAATATGGGGGTCTGAAGCATGCAGACTGAAAACACACATAAATCCGGGATTTGAAACCAAAGAGGCTTGCAGCTTGAGAAAGTGATGCATTCAGCTTAGGATCAGTTTCCTTAGCAGATTGCTTTGTCCTACCCATGCCTATTTGCAGGGCTGGATTTAGGACGAGGAAGGCAACTCCCCCGCACAGGGCACTGCGCCAGGAGGGCGCCAAATTGAGAAGATCCATAATTGAGAAGATCCATTTGGGGGCACCAAATTGTGGCCTCTCTCAGGGCGCCATATTCCCGAAGATTACCCAATTCCGCCCTTGCTATTTGACCACTTTGCACCCCAGAACTGGTGCTTTTCTAAGCCTCGCATTGTGTTCATTTCACATTTGCAATGACTCCATCTTTTAGTATGCCACTACCTGTACTTTAAGGGGTGGCGCTGTGGTCTAAACCACTGAGCCTCTTGGGCTTGCTGGTCAGAAGGTCGTGGTTTGAATCCCCGTGACGGGGTGAGCTCCCGTTGCTCTGTCCCAGATCCTGCAAACCTAGCGGTTCGAAAACACACCACTGCAAGGAGATAAATAGGTACTGCTGTGGTGAAAAGGTAAACATCGTTTCTGTGCACTCTGGTTTCTGTCACGGTGTTCCATTGCACCAGAAGCAGTTTAGTCATGCTGGCCACATGACCCAGAAAGCTGTCCGTGGACAAATGCCAGCTCCCTTGGCCTGAAAGTGTGCTGGTCCCGGGGGGAAGGTTACCGTTGACGTAGTCGAAGTCCGGTCCTGGGTCACTGGCCTCACAAGGAGCGGGGCGAGGTCCGAAGCAGGAAGCCGAGCGGGGACAGGAACACTGGAGGGTCAGGTCTGGGTCCGGACAGGAGCAGGTACTCAACAACGACGTTGCTCCCGCAACCTGGGACCGGGCTGACTGGCCTTTATCTTCTCTGAGGCCAGGGGCGGTCCCAGCCCCCAGGAGACCCGCCTCTCCTGGCCTTAAGGCGAGCACTCCTCCTGGGAGAAACCAGTTCCCTTCACCTCTCTGCCCTGAGCCTCTGCAGCTCAGGAGAGGCTGAAGGGTTACTGGGCCCAGGGGGAGACTCACCTGTAGGCACTGAGTCCTCAACTACCTCTGGAGCCAGAATGGATTCACCTGGTGCCTGCTCCTGAGGATCCGGCACAGGTGCAGGCGCCCCAGAATCAAGGCCCTGCCCCAGTTCAGCCGGCCCTGGAGGCGGGGACTCCTGTGCAGGCTGGGATTCCTCCGGTTCATCCTCTGAATCGGATTCCCAGGCCATCACAGAAAGTGAGATGAGCGCTGCAGCCCCATAGTCGCCTTTGACTGGACTTAACCATCCAGGGGTCCTTTACTTTTACCTTTACCTGTACTTTAGAACTCCTTGCCTCTGGACATGAAACAGGCACCTGCACTTCCGGGTTGGCGCCATATTTGTGGTATGATAAGGTCAAAGCACGTAAAGCATTTAAAAACCATATTGTCAGGAAAGCATTGTTTAATGTCTGGATAAGATATAAGGACCTACTTGAAAATAAAACCCCAAGTTGGTTGTCACCGATGGAAGCAAAGGCTCAGAAAAAGCTCAATATGGAGGCCAAATGGCCGAAATATTGGGAAATTTTGGAACAAGAGGGAGATAAATTGAAATTGCAGAGCTTTGAAAAACTAAAAAACAAAGTGCGAGATTGGCTTCATTATTATCAGATAATGGAGGCATACAATTTGGACAAGAAAATTGGCTTCCAGGTGGAAAAATCAAAATGGGAAACAGAACTGTTAGATCCCAAAACCAAGATTCTGTCAAAGATGTATAACTTGCTGTTGAAATGGAATACTCAGGATGAAACGGTGAAATCTGCTATGATTAAATGGGCACAGGATGTTGGACATAACATTATGATGGCTGACTGGGAACAGTTATGGACCACTGGTATGAAATTTACGGCATGTAATGCCTTAGGAGAGAATATTATTAAAATGATATACAGGTGGTACATGACACCAGTCAAGCTTGCAAAAATCTATCATTTGCCCGATAATAAATGTTGGAAATGTAAAGAAACTGAAGGTACATTCTTTCACCTTTGGTGGACGTGCCCAAGGATTAAGGCTTTCTGGGAGATGATCTATAATGAAATAAAAAAGGTATTTAAATATACCTTCCTGAAGAAACCAGAGGCTTTTCTCCTGGGCATGGTTGGGCAATTGGTGCCAAAGAAGGATAGAACTTTCTTTATGTATGCTACAACAGCAGCAAAATACTTATTGCAAAGTATTGGAAGACACAAGATCTACCCACCCTGGAAGAATGGCAGATGAAGGTGATGGACTATATGGAACTGGCGGAAATGACTGGCAGAATCCGAGACCAGGGAGAAGAGTCGGTGGAAGAAGATTGGAAGAAATTTAAAGACTATTTACAGAAATACTGCAAAATTAATGAATGTTAGAATGATGTCGGAATGAAGTTAAGTGGTTTTTAGCAGCAATGTTATAAAGGAATATGTAAAAGTGGATTGTTAACAGGTGATAATCTAAAGCTATAATATATTAAGATAAAGGATTAAGATAAAAACAAAGAGGGAAAGGATTTGCTGAATTAACTAATTGAACTGGAATACAAAAAAGGGAGGTGTGAGAAGGTCAGGGAAGCAAGCAAACGAAAGATAAGATATGGAAAGATTGATTTGTTTTTAACTGTTTTTATTTTTCTGTATTTTGTATTTTCTTTTTTCTTTTTCTTATTTTTGTAACATTTTGAAACTTTAATAATTTTTTTTAAAAAAAACACAGATGCATGCTGAATTTATTAATTGTTATTTCAGCAATTTAGTTGCTGAAATTTATTATTCTTATTTCAGCAATTTAGTTGCGTATATTTGTTTTAAAAGTTGTGCAGATTATTATTTCAATACTAACCAGTTTACATATATATATATCTTGGCTGTTTAATAGTTTTTAGCTGTGCTTTATCTATAATTTTATAGGGTGTGCCCCTTAGATTAAGCAGTTTATAAATCTTTCGGACTATATCAGCAAGCAATGTTGCCATTTCATAGAAGTGGGTTTCCTGAGCATGCACATGCCCCACCCCCAAGGCCCATGATGGGAGGGGAGAGAATTTCAATTCCATTTGCATTTTAACGTAAAACTAAATCACTGGCATGGGACATGGGTGGCGCTGTGGGTTAAAGCCTCAGCGCCTAGGACTTGCCGGTCGGGTGCAAGTAGATAAATAGGGACCGCTTACCAGCGGGAAGGTAAACGGCGTTCCGTGTGCTGCGCTGGCTCGCCAGATGCAGCTTGTCACGCTGGCCACGTGACCCGGAAGTGTCTGCGGACAGCGCTGGCTCCCGGCCTATAGAGTGAGATGAGCGCACAACCCTAGAGTCTGTCAAGACTGGCCCGTACGGGTAGGGCTACCTTTACCTTTACCTAAATCACTGGCAGCTTTCAAACCAAAACGTGAACGAAATCGTGAATATCCTTCAAGATTCTGTCTCCGAATTTTGCGGTGCAGCTCTCCCACTAAAGAGTGTGTTCAAAAATTAATATATTTTGGGGAAATGTCATACAAAAAGCCTTGCAAAATTGTGCATATTAGGCAGAACTGTTTATTAGGAGAAATTTCCACTAGAATGCTGATGTGTTTTCATGGCTTTTTTTTTGTCTAAATGCAAATTTCTGCCCAAATGTGGTAAACCAAACGGAAGATTCGCAGGAAGAGACTCTGAGAGAAATCAAACCTGGCAGATTCATCCATCCCTCACCGATTTCCAAACCTCCCTGTATTTTCATTGCTTTTAATAGGATTCTCTCCCCTTCCTTTCCTTTTCCAGGTTGCCCCTCAGGGACGTTCAAAGCCAGCCAGGGGGATGAGGGCTGCGTCCACTGCCCCATCAACAGCCGGACCACGTCAGAAGGAGCCACGAATTGTGTCTGCCGCAACAACTACTACCGCTCAGACTCTGATCCACTGGACATGCCTTGCACCAGTAAGTTGCTCACAAAGGGGAGGGGGGCAAGTCTAGAAGGGCGGTATACCTCATCCTTCAGGGTCCTGTGGCCATAGACCACAGGTAGGCAAACTAAGGCCCGGGGGCCAAATCTGGCCCAATAGCCTTCTAAATCCGGCCCGCAGACGGTCCAGGAATCAGTGTGTTTTTACATGAGTAGAATGTGTCCTTTTATTTAAAACGCACCTCTGGGTTATTTGTGGGGCATAGGAATTCGTTCATCCCCCCCCCCCCCAAATATAGTCTTGCCACCAACAAGGTCTGAGGAACAGTGAACTGGCCCCCTTGCTGAAAAAGTTTGCTGACCCCTGGCATAGACTATTGGTCCATCTATCTCAGTATCGGTGGCAGCTTCCAGGGCTTTGGTCATGAGGCTTTCACCGGCCTACCCAGAGATGCCAGGAAGCAATGAGTGTAAATGCTACTTTTATCCAATAAGCTGCTTTCTACACACACACACACACACACACACACACACACACACACACAAACACACACCTGCCTCTGTATCCTCCATCCAGGCAAACAGTATCAGAGTGGAAGAAATACTCCAGCCAGAGCGAAACATTTGGGATGCAAAACAGAGCCTGTAATGGCTGTAGCCTTAGGAAAGTTCTGGCAGCCCTGAAAGTCCCTGCTGTCCTGCACCATCTTACCTCCCCATTTCCTCCCTTCCCGCAGCAATCCCATCAGCCCCACAGGCCGTCATCTCCAGCGTGAACGAGACCTCCCTTATGCTGGAGTGGAGTCCGCCCCGGGACTCAGGGGGCCGCGAGGACCTGGTCTACAACATCATTTGCAAGAGCTGCGGTTCGGGCCGGGGAGCATGCACCCGGTGCGGGGACAACGTCCAGTTCGCGCCACGCCAGCTTGGCCTGGCCGAGCAACGCGTCTACATCAGCGACCTGCTGGCCCACACCCAGTATACTTTTGAGATACAGGCGGTGAACGGCGTCACTGACCAGAGCCCCTTCTCGCCCCAGTTCGCGTCTGTCAACATCACCACCAACCAAGCTGGTAAGGATCTGTTCCACTCCATTGCCAGGTTCCTTCTTCTTCTTTTTCTTATTATTATTTTGTCAGCTATATATAGAAAAATAATCAAAACATCCAGTCCAAGGTAATACCCAACTATTCTACTTTCTATACTTTTCTATACTTTCAACACTCAAAGGAGGAAACAGTTTTCAATGGCTTTATCTGACTCAACCGAGCTTTGACTGCCTTGAAGCACTTCTTGCGAGTGAGCACTCAGATTGCTGAGTTTTTAATCCTACTTTGTTTTTTAAAGGTCTGACTAACTATACGCAAAATTATACCCCAAAATAGACCCATTAAGATTAACAAACCCAAGATAGGAATGTTCATTAACCTCAATAGGTCTTACTGGGTGCAGGATTAGCACTGGGTACAAGCCAACGCTAGTCCTACGCAGGGTAGACCCATTGATTTCAATGCATCTAAGTAATCAAATCAAATCTTTACTACGGTCATAGATCAGCATAATTAGGGTGAGGTACAATCATTTAATATCTGTAAAACCTTTTTGGAAAGCTAAAAATTATTAAAACAGAAGGTGTGTGCGCATATATATATATATATATATATATATATATATATACTAACACTTTTTAAGATTATTTTTAGATTATTTTTAGATTATTTTTTTAGATTATCCTAACACTTTTTTAGATTATTTCAGCTTCTTTTAGATTCTTATAGTCTCATATATATATATATTTATATATATATAAAAGAGACTATAAGAATCTAAAAGAAGCTGAAATAATCTAAAAAAAGTGTTAGGAGCATTAAACAGATGTGGAAGAGCATAAAGGGTTAGTACCGGATTTTTCGCTCTATAAGACGCACCCAACCATAAGACGCACCTAGTTTTAGAGGAGAATAAGGGAAAAAATGTTCTCTCCCTCTCTGCGCATCACCACTTCAGCGAAGCGGCAGGAGAAATGGAACCCCTTCCATTTCTCCTCCCGCTTCGCTGAAGGGGCACCGCGCAGAGAGGGAAAGCTGTGCAGCGCCTCTCCAGTGAAGCGAAGCCAGGAGAGCAAGAGGGATTGGTGCGCACAGACCCCTCTCGCTCTCCTGGCTTCAGCGAAAGCAACGCAAAGCCTTTGGAGTGCAGCGGGAGCTCCGCTGCGCTCCGGAGGCTTGGTATCGCTTTGGCTGAAGCCATGGAGCCTGCATTTGCTCCATAAGATGCACACACATTTCCCCTTACTTTTTAGGAGGGGAAAAGTGAGTCTTATAGAGTGAAAAATACGGTATATAAAAGACTATAGCTATCAATTTACAGAACATTCTGATATGTGTATGCATCTAGTTTGTGGCACAGATCATCAACCAATTTTGAGCACTGCTATGCAGAATCTGGCAACATTGTAAATTGTAGCAGGGTTGGTATCTGAAAGCAGCAGGGAGGTATAGAATTTTCCTGTGTGCCCTGGGTACTTATGGAGCAGTGGGGAGATGAGGCTAATTCGAATGTCTCTGTAATATAGGCACTGGAGAAGCACTCGCTCTATTGTTTCTATTTGTCCAGAATCACAGGGGCATTGTCTCTCCGAGTAAGCTACAACCCAACACATTTAAAATAACCACGTCCACTGTATTACTGCAGCGTAATTCTATAAACATTAATACATATGTGTTTGATTATAAAGTTATACGCCTCATTGAGTGTATCTGTTTATGTGCTGGTTCGTTTAAGAAACCTTGAATGTATACATACATAATAAGGGTGTAATATTATGGGTATGTGTGTGCGTGGAAATGGGGCTTTTTTTTGTCAAGATCAAGGAGCGAGATGGAAATTAGTGTGTGTGTGTGAGGGGGGAATCTGTGCATATAAATTAGGCACTGGGATTTACAGAAAACGCCACCTCTACTTTCCTTCTTTCTGCTGGCTCCCCGTGGAGGTGGGCATTTTGAAAACTCTGCCACTGAGAAATTAGCATCTTCTGGGGTCTTCTTCATCTCCCTTACCGAGACACAAAGTCAGCTCCTTCGGACTGGCTGGTAGAGGCCCACACCCAGGGCTGGATTTAGGTTTGATGAGGCCCTAAGCTACTGAAGGTAATGGGGCCCTTTATATGTCCAGCTGTCCTTTGTCAACAACAAATTATCACTGTTTATTGTGTTGAATATATGCTATATGGTAATTTATGGCCCTAATAGGTATCTAAAGCCATATGCACATAACAAAATATGTATTTTATCAAAGTAATTGTTGAACTGAAATACAATTAAGAAGAAGTATATTAATAGCAAAATACGATTAAGAAGTATATTAATAGTGATATTTTAGGGAGCAGGCTAGCATTACTTACATCATAGGAGCCTATACAACACAAAACACTGTTGCTGTATGTAGGTTTTATTTTATTTGTTTTTTTATCTTATATTTTGGAAATGTACATCCAGGTTTTTTTCCCTTTACATTTTTTTTGGGGCCTCCAAGAGAGTGGGGCCCTCAGCTATAGCTTATTTAGCTTGTATGTAAATCCGGCACTGCCCACACCTCTGTTTACATAGCATGGCTTGGTATGTGTGCAGAATCCTAATTGTAACATCTGCATCGACCGTGCATTTACAAATACTGACAGGCTCACAACAGTTATTCAGGTGATAGATTCCCACGCTTCAAGAAAACACACACTTTGGTGTAGCGTAGAGGCTGGCCAAGCCAAGGAGGCATTCCCCTCCCCCCACAATCTTGAGGACTAACATCTTGTCCGTTTGAGGCTTATTTCCCCCCAGGAAAGATGGGATTCTCAGGATACCAAACACCGGGGAGAAATGACACTATGCTGGTTTGTGGAAATGTTTACGAATGGTTACAAAGTTCTCCTCACTTGAATTTCTCCCGGGATGTTTGGATTGTCCACAACTCTTGCCAAGCCCTGCCAGCATCCAGCTAACTTCCACAAAGTGTAGACCCATTGAAATTAATTGACCTAAATCAATCACAGCCATTAATTTCAGTAGATCTACTTGGAGCAGGAATAGCATCTCATACAGCCCCACGTTCACATAGGTTTTAGCAGTAGTCATTCTGACTCACTTCTACATTAATCTGGTGTGTGTGTGTGTGTGAAAAATTGCAATTGAATAAGTATTCAAATACGTTCTTTAAAACTTATTTCCTCTCAAAACACACTTATTTATTTGTTCTATTTATATCCTAACTTAACCCCTAAGGAGCTCAAGGCAGCATATATGATTCACTTCCTCCCCATTTTATCCTCACAAAAACCCTGTGGGGTAGGTTTGGCTGAAAGACTGTGCCTCATTCAAGATCGCCCAGTGAGTTTCATGGCTCAGTGGGGATTTGAACCCCGGTCTCCCAGAACCTAACCCAACACCTTAACCACTACACTACACTTTCTCTCAAAAACACCATGCTGACAAAGGTGGGATTTGAACTGACACATGCAGAGCAGTCTATCACCATTACCACTCACCCACATTTTCGTCCTTTAAAAAAGAATAAAAATAATAATTGGAGAACTCCACGGGAACATTTGGGAAGTGTGTAATCTCGGGGATACCTTAAATTCTGATCCTGACATTCTGATACTTACATCATAGGAGCCTACACAAAACACTGTTGCTTTATGTAGGTTTTATTTTTATTTTTATTTTTTATTTTATATTTTGGAAATGGACATCCAGTTGTTGTGTTTTCCTTTAATTTTTTGGGGGGCCCCCAAGAGAGTAGAGCCCTAAGCTGTAGCTTGTTTAGCTTGTATGTAAATCCGGCACTGCCCACACCTCTTTGCAGCAGAATCCTAACCCCTTGTCTGCTCTGAAGTAAGCCCTATTGAATCCAGTGGGGCTTACTCCCAGGTAAGTGGCGTTAGGATCGAAGCCTTGAGATTATATACAAAATCGGACCTAACTAGGCCCATTAAAATTAATAGATATGAGTCAGGTCTGTTTTCCCTCAGTGGGTCTACTCTGAGTAGGACTTAGTTGAAAGCAATATGTGGGGGGTGTCTGGTCAGTGCATGTTGGGATTTGCAAAAGGCCGAACTTCTGACGTGCTCCTGAATTCCCCTCGCTTGTTTGGGCTGCCTCTGTGAGCTGCCAGAGCAGGCGAGCTGTCAGGCCTGGCTCTTGCATGCTCAGATCTCACCCCTTGTAATTAAGCAACGTGGTTGCGACTTTATTGCAGCAACTGTGAACATTCGCACCTTGGCGGGAGGGAAGGGGTGGCAGGGAGGGTAGCGATGGAGGGATGGAGGCGGCAGGGGGAGAGAGAGAGAGGAAGACGGGGAAACCTCCCGCTCTGCCTTTGCTCCCCCTGCGTGTTTCTGCTCGGTTCGGCCTTATTATGCGTCGAGCTGAGGCTCCCAGCCCGGGCACGACGCCTTCCTTAATGTATCTGTTCATTAGCGCTAAACAGTAACTGTCTGCTCGCTAATTCTCCCGTAATTAGAGGCAGGATTCTTTCGCAAGCTTTCTGCACAGCCTGGCAGCCTTGATGTTCATCATTAGCAGCTGGAAACAGAAGCTGTGGGGAGACACACACACACACATACATCCAGCATGGAGCTCAAACAACAACAAGAGGGTCTGGCAGCAGCGATCATGAATGATGGTGCTGAGGGAGGTTGAGGCAGGCCGAGACTTTTGTCTTCTCTGAGTGCAGAGGCATGCTGCTCTGCCCACGCTGCCTTCTTCCAGCAGGTCCCCTGCCCTGGAGGAGAATCCCCCCTGGAAAAATCTAACTTCTGCTCAGAATAAGTTCCTCTGAGTTCCAGAATAAGCTCCTGGGTAGATAAAAGAATGCACTTCTTCATGCAGCTCGTAGTTAAACTATGGAACTCATTCCTGCAGGAGACAGGGGTGGTCACCAACTTGGGCAACTTGAAAAGTGGATTGGGCAAATTCATGGTGGAGTGCTCTTTTGTTTTGTTTTTTTAAATGCTTTTTATTAAGTTTTCATTTTAAATACACCAACACCAACAAACAAAAACATCAAGTCTTTTTACATGTATCCTACTTTATGCTCCGTAGAGCCGTTGACTTCCCTCCTTCCCTTCCACAGGTTTTCTGATTCCAATCTTTAATTCACAGTTTCATTAGAATCATAGAATCATAGAGTTGGAAGAGACCACAAGGGCCATCGAGTCCAACCCCCTGCCAAGCAGGAAACACCATCAGAGCACTCCTGACATATGGTTGTCAAGCCTCTGCTTAAAGACCTCCAAAGACGGAGACTCCACCACACTCCTTGGCAGCAAATTCCACTGTCGAACAGCTCTTACTGTCAGGAAGTTCTTCCTAATGTTTAGGTGGAATCTTCTTTCTTGTAGTTTGGATCCATTGCTCCGTGTCCACTTCTCTGGAGCAGCAGAAAACAACCTTTCTCCCTCCTCTATGTGACATCCTTTTATTAATAAAAGGACTAAACCATGACATAAGATTTATTTCAGTCCTGCTAACGTCTTCAGATTTCTACAGTTCTCACTTATATAAACCATAAATTTACGCCATTCTTTTTGGTACTTTTGTCTCCTCCTGACTGCGAATTCTATGTGTCAGTTTTGCTAGTTCTGCGTACTCAACCAACTTTGTCTGCCACTCCTTTACAGTCGGTATCTCCTGTGTTTTCCACTTTGGGGCTATCAAGACTCTAGCTGCTGTCTTAGCATACAAATACAGTCTTTGGTCCATCTTCTTAATATCCTCTACCATCAAACCTAGCAATAGTTCTTCAGGCTTTTTTGGGAAAGTATATTTAAGCATCTTTTTAAATTCATTATAGATCAATTCCCAAAACTCTTTCATTTTGTCACATGACCACCACATGTGGTAAAAATCGCCGTCCTTTTCTTTACTTTTCCAGGTGGAGAGGGCTTTTGATTGCTATGAGCCATAATGGCTATGTCCTGCCTCCACAGCTGGAGGGAATAATGCTTCTGGATCGCAGTTGCGGGAAACAAACAGGGAGAGGAGAGTGGTCTTGTGCTCAGATCCTGCTCACAGGTTTCCCACAGGGATCTGGTTGGCCACTGTGAGAACAGGAGGCTGGAATGGATCGGCCATTGCCCTGATCAAACAGGATCTTCTTAGGTTCTCATCTCTGACCATTGGCTATGCTGTCTGGGGATGGAGTCCAACAACATCTGCCAGCCATGGCTGCTGGGCTGCATCGGGTAGGAAGCATCAGCATTGAAATTTCGAGGTCCACATAATGCGTAATGTGGTCAAAGTGAACACACGAAGAAGGCAGCAGGGTGTGAGCCCTGTCCCAAATTGTCCCTGGGCCCAGAGGAGACCTTGGCATGCTAAACAGGAATGGGGCTTCCAACACAGGGCTTGCCAATATGATGTCCTCCAGATGTTGTGGACTGCAAGTTCCATCAGCCACTGCCAATAACCAGGAATGATGGGAGTTGTCGTCCAAAACACCTGGCAGGCAATAGCCTGGGTACCTCAGTTCTAACAGCAGTCAGCTGATTGTGATTTGAAGCCTCTCAACACCTGGTCGCGCCGAAGGTTTTAAGTGCATTTGTAGGGTTGCCATATTTCCAGATGAACAAAGTCATTGAGCTTTTTTCAGGCTACCTCTGAACCCTAAACAGAGCCTAAGCTGGACATTTGCTTACAATTGTAAAAATCCCCATCCCCACTCCTGGATGGGCATGTAGGCCCCCCAAAACGGGACATGTTAGGGATTTCCCAGACGTATAGCAATGCTATCGTTCATCCCAAAGCGCTCAGAAACCACCTTCAGACCTTCCTATTTAAGAAGGAGGAATGGGCTGACACAAAAAGTGGGGTCATAAGGGGCACCCTCATACCCTCCCCACACTTCTACTGGTGGTGTTTGAATGCCCGGATAAGGCTCGAGCTGTGGGTTGCATAAGATCGCAGTCTGTGGGGTTGTGCGTGTGCACAGATTCCTCTATGTATGGCTTGTGGAAAGGATGTCTAGAAATTTGCCTGCTCCCTCAAGAACACTTCTCACCACTGAGATCAGACTCTGTCCCTGCTCCATCTCTCTCTCTCTCTCTCCCCCCGCAATTCCACATCTGGAAGAAGGTGGGTGGCGATGGGCAACAGGACCTTTTCAGTTTGGGCCCCTCATCTCTGAAACTCCCTTTCAAGGAACAGGGGCTCTCCGAGTATTTCATAGAATCGTAGAATTGTAGAATTGGAAGGGACCCCGAGAGAGATCTAGCCCAACTCGTTGCATTGCAGGACTCTTTGGCCCAACGTGAGGCTTGAACCCACAGCCGTGACATTTCTGTGCCCCAAAGACAGAATAACATTTGATGTGGACAAGTCAAGTGATGAGGAAGATTTTCCTCTTCTTATACTATTTCCACTTCTGGCTTTGAAATGAGGATGGAGGGAAAATTGGCTTAGTTTGCATTTTCACTCACACTTCCAGAACCAACAGGGGAATCTAAACAACAGCTGTCCTTGGAAGTTTGGACTTTTGCTTTTCTCCAACCCCAAACTCGGTATGCAACAGCATCTATTTGGGAATAGGAAAGCACTTAAATGTGCCTAATGGTGAATGCATTTTAATTAGGAGAAACGGATTGCAAAAATATGTATGCCTTGCCCCCCCCCCCCCAAATGTGCATATTAGGAAAATGCAATTGTAAGTGTGCTTGAATTTTTATGCAGTCTTAAAAAAAAAAAAAGCAATGCAAAATTGGGAGGAACTGGAGTTAAGCCTGGAAAATTTGAAAAACGAGAGAAAGAGAAGTGAGCAGGTCCATCCGTCCTGACCTTGGAATTTTCCCCAAAAGCTCCGACTCCAGTGATAAGGGAAGCCTTCATATCTGAATCTGCTTAGTCCAGCTTTGTGTGTCCTCCCTTTCCCCCCACAACCACCCCCCAGCCACACGCAGCCGCCCTCCCATGAGACATTTCTGACCCTGACCTCAGAGCACAGCCGTGTCTGCCGGACGTTAATTGAAAATACCAGAATTCCCCCGTTGGCTTGATGGTGGCCAACGGTAACCTGATGCTGGGGGAAGAACGCTTGAGTGAAGGTTTGGAGCTGGGGGTGGGGGGAGTCCGGAAGACCCCCAGCTGCTCTGTCCTTCCTCCTTGCCCCGTCTCATTCCTCAGAGCTCTTGGGGGGGGGGGACAGAGAGGGGGTTTCGGTGGGCTCAGCCGCCCCTGCGATTCAACACAAGTTACGGGGATTACTGTGATCAGAGACTGATTCTGCTGCACGTAACCCAAGCCGGGTGGCTGAGCCCCGTCAGCCCAAGGAGACCCTTTGATTGCGGGCAGGGGGTGGGTGGGCAGGAGGGAGACCCCTTCGCAAGGATCAGTTTTGCTCCGCAGACCTGGCAGCTGACATAGAGCGAGGGAGAGACGGAGAGAGAGGAACAGTGAAAATGGATTGGCGCTGGCTGGGTTTCAGGCCATGAAAGGGGAAACTGGAGACGGGTCGTGGTTTCATGGCCAGCATGTGGTCCAGGGTCGTCCCAGACAACATGTCAGTTGACCCCCACCGCCAACTCCCTTCCCCAACCACCCACAATGAGAGGAGCGGCTTGAGAGAGGCAGCTTGTCTGCTTCGTGTCTTGCAGCTGGGGGGGTTGGGATGGAAAGCAACGGGGGGGAGGGGCGGGCCTTGCATCCCCATGCCTCAATTTCCCCCAACTTCTTCCCCATACAGTGGTACCTCGGGTTAAGAACTTAATTTGTTCCGGAGGTCCGTTCTTAACCTGAAACTTTTCTTAACCTGAGGCACCACTTTAGCTAATGGGGCCTCCCGCTGCCGCCACACGATTTCTGTTCTTATCCTGAAGCAAAGTTCTTAACTTGAAGCACTATTTCTGGGTTAGCAGAGTCTGTAACCTGAAGCATCTGTAACCTGAAACGTCTGCAACCCGAGGTACCACTGTATTAGCTGATCTGTTCAGTTCAGAGCAACTTTTTCTAACCCTTGGGATGCCCACATTGGAAAACTCAGGACAGATAAAAGAATACACTTCTTCACACTAGTTAAACTATGGAACTCACTCCATCAGGAAGCAATGGTTGTTGAATGGTCTCTTTAAATTTGAAGGTTCATTATTGTTCCACAAGATGGGTATTTCTTTAAGGGCCAGAGCAAATAACGTGACCTAGTTTTACAGCTGTGAAGCAGTATAGCAGGCGCTGTTAAGGTATGGTAATTAAGCTGTTGGGTATAGTATATAAAGAGCAGCACCTAGCTCTCTCAGTACCCTGGGGGATGGGTCATGCTTATTGATATATTTAGTGTAAAAGGAGTCTTTGTTTTTGTTATTAAAGGTAAAGGGACCCCTGACCATTAGGTCCAGTCATGACCGACTCTTGGGTTGCGGCTCTCATCTCGCTTTATTGGCTAAGGAAGCCGGCGTACAGCCTCCGGGTCATGTGGCCAGTATGACTAAGCCACTTCTGGCGAACCAGAGCAGTGCACGGAAAC